>NC_086358.1:20282436-20617436 GCF_036324505.1 Eleginops maclovinus
ACGCCAGTTAAACTGTTTTGAGTACAAAAGTAATGTTAAAAAAAAGCCATTATACACTCCCAACCCCCCACAACAGCAGACAGAGAGTAAGGAACAAGCCGGTGAACACAGTGGAGTATTGAGCAGCTGAACGGACAGATAATTCCTCAGGAAAAAAAGTAAGAAGAGAGGGAGTCATGGACAAATCAGGTGGACAGAAACATGACTCCAAATAGATGATGAAGTATTGATGTGTAAAGAGGTTAATGCTTACTAATGTCCATACATGTAGACCTGCTCATTGTGTTTGGACTTTAACAGACACAACTTCCCAAACACAGGGAACCTTCTCTTCACTATATTATAGGATGCCTCTTGCCTTATACCCCTTGCGGCTTTGGGATTCTCTGATCACTGGTCCATGTTCTCCCCAAACAAACAGAAGCTGCTCGGCCCGTGGTCAGGACTCTGAGGAGATCCTACAGCTGCTGCTTTCGTTGCTTATTTAAGGCTTCAGCTATGGGCCGAGTATTCTGTGACACTGGGACAACACACACGTTGTGAAGTGGGAGCTTTGAATAATGAACAAAGCGGGTCTGGACCAGACTGAACATTTGACTGTATAACCACAGCAGTTTACAAAAAGAACGGTACGAGATGGGGAAACATGCACTCGACATCTGGTATTCATTTCATCAGTCAAGTAACTGGAAACTCACAGAGCAGGGTGCTTCCTTTCCCTTCAAAATAAAATCATTTCCTATTAACATTTCAAAGTAAAACAGAATTATTACCCTTATATTTGAAGGTAAATCTGGTAAGAGTATGCTTCAACATTTCTCCTGTAACATATGTCAGTAAGCAAATAAACAAATCATTTCACTGCTTTTTGCGTGTATGTTTTTGCATACGTATACCACAACAACCAACCCTGGTTTATGTAAAAACTCAGACAGTTACATTATGCCAAGAAGGAGTTATATACAAAAAGTCCTGTAAACCAGGCCAGGAGTACACTAACAAAGGAGATCAGAATGGCAAATTAAAGGTAATTACTCAGTGCTATTCTGAAAAGTTGGAACAGCCATTAAACACATCATCCCTGTCCACAAGAAACAGCCCATCACAGGATTCAGGAAGTAAAGCCTGTCTCCATGACATCTGCAGTCAGGAATCTTTAGGAAACTGGTGTTGGCATACAGTACATGACATCAGAGGACCTGATGGACCCCTGCCAAGCTAATACGTAATTGGAAGATTCATTCACCTAAAGAGTGCTCTACATCCTGTAACAGCTCGACTCCCCAGGACAGATTCAAGGTCCTGTGTGGACCTCAGCTCACAATTATCCCAAGGATTCTCCACTCAAAACCAGAAGTGGAGGAAGTATTCAGATCTTGTACTTGAGTAAAAGTAGAAGTACTCTGATCTTGTACTTTAGTAAAAGTAGAAGTACTCAGATCTTGTACTTTAGTAAAAGTAGAAATACTAGAGTGTAGGAATACTCTGTTACAGTACAATTCCTGCAATCAAAAATATCACTCAACTAAAAGTACAGTACTAAGTATTAGCATCAAAACATTGTACTCATTATGCAGATTGGTCCATTACAGACTAATATACTGTACATCATATGTTTTTATTATAATTATGTATGCATTAATGAGTTTATCAAAGCTAGTAAAGGTGCAACTCATTAAAAAAAAATGTTTTATATCATTAATCTATATCTGCAAAGTAACTTAAGATATTAAATATATATAGTGGAGTAAAGTACAATAATTATGTCTGAATCTGAAGTACAAAGTAGCAGAAAATCAAGATGCTTAAGTTAATGGAAAGTAAGTGGATCACTAGCTTCCAACAGAGCAGAAGCAGCATTGTGAGTCTAGTGTAAAAAACACATCAAGCCCATCAGCACTGGCGTCCCCCCGGGATGTGCTGTCTCCCCACTGCTTTTCTCCCTCTACACAAACAACTACCCAGAGGAGATCGGGCTGTTAAATTCCTAGGCCTGTATTCACAAAGAGTGTTCCCTAGTGACAAGGTTTTAAGACAAATCTTAGAATTCTTACATATTCGAATAATTTCCCCATATAGTAAAACACTATATCCTGGTAAATATAAAAGTTATTCTCACATGCATTTAAACCCTCAAGAAAGCTCCTAATGTGACAAACGTTAAGGACTAGCAAGGAGGACTTTTAAGAGCCTTAAGATATTAGTAAGCAGATGAAGAAATGGCAAATCAGAATCTGTTTTATTACCAAGTAGGTTTGCACATACGAGGAATTTGCTTTGGTATAAGTGATGCATACAAAAGAAGAAGAGGTAGTAGAAATGTTCTCTAAACGCTGAATTACAGCAGAGAGTTAATGTTAAGGTTTGTGAATTCATTTGAAATCTCCAAAACAGCGCCACCAGATAAAAAGGCAGAAAACAAAGTGATCGCAAGAGATATTCGGCCACTGGAAAGATGTAACAGGGTTACTGGTTTATAGATGCCAACCATCGCTGCTGATACAGCCCGGCCAGCAGTCACAGAAAACAGATAAAAGATGAGTCATTTCCTCCCGCTAATATTAAATGGATTCAGTATTACATTTACCAGCATGATGAAAGAAACAGAAGCCAGGAAATAAAGCTACCAGCAAGAGAGTTAGGCTACTGGGACGTATGCCTGTTTTTAGTAAACTACTATTACTTTATAGTGAATGTGAATCTGAGAAGGCAGATACTACTGTCCATTCTATGCACATTATTTGCGATTGTCCAATCACACCATCACCTATCAGCAGGGTCTCCTCTCTGAGGGAAGATTTGTAAGACTGATGTTGAAATTCTGAGAGTGTTTTCTGAATATTTGTGAACACAGGCATCGGCTAGATCCGGGATGGTGGTGAGTCAGCAGACAGAAGGGGGGTGGAATAGCTGGCCCTCAGGTACGGTCAGAACAACCTGGAAGCTGTAGCTGTAAGTGTGCACATACTCTGCCAATAAAGCTGATTCCGGCTTGGATGACAGCATCGCGTGATCAATTAATTCCATTCCATTTTGTAGAAAAATGCTGAAAATCCCACCACTTCTGTAAAATCTGAGTCACTCAAAAAGTCCGAATAACACACACGGTTAGCAAACATGCCAGTGTGTGAGCATACAGTGTAGCAGCATATCTGGATGGAAAGGAAATACAAATTACATTTTAGAAATCCTCCCGGCTAAATCTAAAGCAGGACAATTCATTCTTGACTTTAGAAACTGTAGCTCACAGAACATCTCTCTAGCATTCATGCTTTCGACCATCAAACACAACCTTTGTGGATGGAAAGTATAGAGAGCGCTCCAGTCTATTGAAACACGCGGTCATAAAGAACTCAAACGTAATAATAACATATCAAGTAAAAATGTAGTTAACACTGGAATTTTGATGGAAGTTTTGGCAAAAAACTTGAAATGCTACTGAGTCTTAATTTGAAATGTGAACCCACTCTTCCCATAATGCTATTCAATTCCATTAGACCTCCCCTGTCTCATTCTTAAAGCGCACAGCTCCAGTAATGCAGGCTTACTGTCAAATGTTAAGTCTAATGCCTGAACAGATTTAGTAAATCCACTTCACACCTTTTGTGTGAATTTGAAGGTAGTGAGGTCTACATGGATATTATGTTTTAACCTTTATGTATTCAGGGATGATTCCCTGAGAGGAAGCCTCTGGTTTGCAGGAACACACTGATCACATCCATTCAGTTACACACTGCTTCCCACAGAGCTGAGTGGTTGGGATGGGGCCCGAGTGGCAGGGAGGGGCCTGCACTGCTCTTCATCTTGTTCCCACAGATACCAGGGAATGAACCACTGACCTCATGGTCACAAGCTCTATTCCAGAACATTGAGGCCCCCACTGCACTGGTAAACATTAGACATTTTTACTGTGAATTCCAATATCCCTACTGCCATACCATTTAGGAAGCGGAAGAAAAGTGATGGATTTTTTATGTTAAATATGCCAAAATGTCCTACTGCATCCGGTCACATTCTGAAGTATGTAAACCAGCTGATTTTCAGGCTAACCCACAATCCTTTGCACGGGGAATATGTGAGCTACAAGGTCAGAGTCCAAGATGCAATGTTTGGATAGAGAATCAGTACAGCCGCAGTACAAACTCAAAGTCAAAATAAAAGGTTGGGATTTTGAAAGCAGAGTGATGGAAATGACGGCACATTGGGCCAACATGGCCTCCATGCTAACTTATTCTTAGACTGAGCAGAAGAAAGTGTGAAAACCTTCTCCAGAAAGACACACCTGTGTAACCATATATCTTCCCTACTAGCGTTTCATTTTCAAGGTAACAGAAAATACATTTACACACACACACACACACACACACATATTTTTTATTGGCTTATACGAATACCTATGCAAGTATTAAGCTCAGCTTAGTGTCAGAAATAACTAATAATATACACACTATTCCCTATAGAAGACGTCAATGCAATCTATAACTCTTCACAAATTTACTCCAATAATCCTCTGACTTCCAAATAACTGAATCTTTGTTCTCTGTTGGCTGACCTCAATAAAAGCCATTTACAAAACAACCAAAACAGTTGGGTGGGGCTGGGCTGAAGCACGGTGATCTCACATAAAGTCATTTACCTCATGACACAGGGGCCACGGTACAGAGGAGAGTGGACTGCATGGCGTATTGCGCACCAGTAATCAGTTACTGGAGTGAATGCAGATGTGAAACCAGAGAGGCGAAAACATATAGTTTGTGAGAGTTTCTATTCGCTTTTACAGCTGTATTCATCTCAGTATAAACTCAAATACTCTTGTCTTTACTTGTGTACACATTTACGCACGTTGTATTCAAAAGAGGTGAAATTGTGATGTTGCCACTGAATTAAAAAGACACTGATGATGAACAAGTAGTGTCACACACTAACTGAAGCGCAGTGGAATATCAGTCTATTGTAAGGTCACGTATCCGCTGAAACAGTAGAACATTCCCCCTCTTTGATAACCAGCCTGCGCAGCGCACACTGAGCGGCTGTAACAGCGTCACCTCCAGCCGCAGAGAGCCGCTCACCGGGGCGCACAACTGCTGTGTTTGATACAAACTCTGACTGAATTGTTTCAGCAGCCCAGACACTTCACACTGACGGAGAGAGGAGAGGAGTCTTAGAAGACACGCAACATGTCCGTGGAGCAAAAACGCATTAATGGAATCCATCCTGTTCAGCGAGGTTCGCGTTAAAAAGCCCACCCATGTTCTGCGTGCGTCAGAAGCCTGAAGGCTACACACACACACACACACACACACACACACACACACACAAACACACACACACACACACACACACACACACACACACACACACACACACACACACACACACACACACACACCTAGAGAGAGAGAGAGAGAGAGAGAGAGAGAGAGAGAGAGAGAGAGAGAGAGAGAGAGAGAGGGAGGAACAGATGTTTAAATAAAAAAAAGGGCAGGCACTCGTACATTCTGCTGTTGTCTCTCCACCAGTGCGTCCTGACAGGCATTCGTTGTGATTTTTTCCCCCACGAGCTAAAGCCCAATCTCAGCCTCAATCATCTCATCAGATTTCAGGAAAAAAGTAAAAGACAATAAATACATTAATGCGATGCACCTGCCCAACATGACGCCCATAACTCACCTGATATGCAGACAATGAAATTGGCTTGAAGAATGATCAATATTTCCCAAATTATATCCATCCTCTGTCTTCATTCCACGTGCATGACACACAGGTTAGAAAGAAATGTAAAGAGGAGACGGAGTTGTAGTTGCAGATGTCCTGCTCTCTCACACTGGATCCCGTGCTGCGCCTTCCTCCAGGTATTCTCCACTCCACACACATAGCAGGTGATCACAGCCAGGGAGGAAAAGGTGGACGATCACACCACTAAATGTAATGATTCCAGATCTGGTGAAGAAAAAAATCTGAACTCCAGAGGAAGAGCCTGTTCAGTTCACGGCAGTATTCCAGTTCGCGCTACGGACACGTCCATCCATCCATCTGGCGCCGGATTCACAGAGTGACCATCCCGTCCTTACCGAGGAGAGTCACTCATGACCGTGTCAGTAAAACCTCTGTTTGGAAAGAGAGGAAAAGAAAGCGCAGATTAAAGAGGGAGAAAGAGGGGGGGGCAGCAGCTGTGGATCACACCTACAAGACGCCTCACAACTCCAAACTCGCAGCCAGGTGGCGAGCCTCCGATCTACACTACTACACTGATAGGGACCCGCGTGAAGCTGAGCGGATTGAAACCAGCACTTCCTGTTTGGACTGTCAAAATAAAAGCTTTAGTTTGTTGACGGGTTTGCTTGCATTTCCCTGATCAGGAGTTCAGGTGTGAATATATAATGTGCACATCAAACCAGAAAAAACAAAACTTGTAATAAATATATATAAGAGACCATTGAAAGGACTTGAATATCTTATGAAGGTGGATCATCTTGGTGTGCCCAGGATATTGTTTGGATTCCTTTAAATTGGTACTCATTGAAGTATCCGGAATGCATATTCAGATTTCCTTGTAGTGGTTTTCTATTTGCTTTTATTTTGTATACACAACAACTGGACTTCCGGTCATGTTCTGGCTAACTGCGCAGAGCTTGATTTAGGGTTCGTCCCATCGCCATCCCACACACCCAGCACGGGTTGTGGAAAGTAGAAATCTTTCCGGGATAATATAAGAGTGTGTGTGGGAAGTGTGTTATTGGGAGGTAAATAAAACACACTTACAGTAAAGAGGTATACATTCCCTTGCACATAAAAAGGGGCGGGGAGGTCCGGACCGCGCGCAGCTTTGACGCACTGAGAATATCTGTCCTGACTGATGAGAACACAAAGTAGACAGCAGAAGAAGAGGAGAGCACCCTAACCAGGCTAAACACTACTGACCTACTCAAAGGAATGGAACGCTGATCATAATCAAAAGTGATCCATAAATAATACATTCAGGGAGTTGGGGGTGTGTGCTCCCGATCAGGCGGCGGTTCCTCCCAGTGTAACGGCCCGTAGAGGTCCTGCTGGCGGACAGGCACCGGGACTCACCGAGGCATCCAGCTCCGCGGCTCTTCACGCGATTGGGATTCACGAGGAGCAACGCGCGCAGCCGAGTAAGCATGTATGGTAGCTACGGATGTGCGCACAGGCTGGCGGGGGCACAGTTGGAGGAAAACCAAGCACTGCAGAAAATCATGTCTCATGTGTGGTGGTGATACATTGTTTGTGTTTAATGGATTGGTGGTTAAAAGTGACAGAATTTGCAAAAAATAAAGCAAAATACACACACAGCGGTACATTTGACATTTCAAAAATCATGTTTAAATAAAATAATGTTACAATTCCAGAAACGATATGATAATGTATTGTCAGGTCATACAGCTTGATTTGCAACATCATACAAGGACAAATATTAAGACAGAATACAAGGAATACTATCATTTAACATCACAATCACCGAGAGAAACATACTCAGGACCCTCTAACGTACATCAGATCTGGGATTTAGCTCTGTATTTAATTGGAGCATTAACTGGCGCACAAAGTAGGGCTTCAGTCTGATGCTGCTGATAAGCTCTGGCTCACAGACCTGTTCCAGTTCATCTCAGAGGTGATGGATCCAGGTCACAGCTCTTTGCTTGCCAATTATTCAATACAGTGAAACATTCAAGGAAACAGAGTTGGTTCAAGTGGGAGGGCAGAAAGCACAGCTGACGAAAACATCCCGGGAGTTCTCTAATTATCTATTTCTATTTTGAGATGTTTATATTTTAGAATTGTTTATTTCTACTTTTTAATTTCTAATTATATGCAAACGCCTTGTTTTGTTTTATGCTGCTGCAATAAAACAAATCCCAATTTGGGATGAATAAAGTACTTCTTATCTTTCTTATCTTATTATCTGACAACATAACCACGAACAAATGATGAGTATGCCTTAAAATGTATTGGGAAAAAAACAAACATTTTAATCTTTAACATAGTCATGTCCAGGGCCTGAAAAATAATACAATACGATAGAAAGCAAGAAAAATAAACGTCATGGATATTTTTTTCTTTTTCTTATGTCCTTGAAGTAAAATAACACATATTTAAATGAGATGGTAATATAATTTCCCAGTTGTACATATTTCACTGGGTTCGTCTCTCCAGGTGGTCTTGTCCCTCATCTGTCAGTGTTAACTATTACCCCACAGAGTCACATTGAGATGTTCCCAACCAAAATTAAATGAATCACAGGTCATACTTACTGGGAGCTTTTATATATAATTTTCAGACTTACTGTCAACCTATTCTTAGGTCTTTAATGCCCCTCCTTTACCATTTAAAACATGTAAGTCTTCAGAAAGAAAAAAGAAAGTTGCAAAGCATTAACAGCTCTTTGGATTGGTTGACAACATGAAATACACAGAATAATACTACCACCTTATTAATATTAAACACTGGATGAGTTTTGTATGATTACAGTATATAAGTCATACATACTGTATATGATATTGTAATTCTGTATTCTGAGGTGCATATACAGCCTGCTACTGATCCCTGGTGGTAGATGTTTGGGCTTAGTGTAGGATCTCTGGTTATTGAGATGGAAAGTACCAGTGGGAAGAGTAATACAAATCAGCTGCAGCTCAGTGTAACTGCTCAGCAGACACTGCTGGGAAAAACTCATTCCATGTGAGGAAATACCAACCCTATTACTGCACCTGTTATTTCGTGTGGCAGCAGCTGTGAAAACCCCACATTTTGTCCGAGGTGTTGCAGCGTTTGAAGGTTTAAGGAGCTGATCTCTGATTCCTCTGCATTCATCCCTTCCCGCTCGTGGCCCCTGTGATGTTGCGAGTAACAAAGGTTGGGAAGGAGGTAGAGAATGACGGCCAATCAATAATATACACAGTCTGTTTTTTCAAGTGCCACTTTCCCACATCAGAGAGGTACATCCCCGCAGACCCGCCCCCTCCCGAAGGACAATAATGCTTTTAAACCTTCAAGTCTCATCCGGTGTTTCTTTCCCATCAAGTGGCCCAGCATGGTGTACAGCTGCTTTTTCTAAGGAGGGCCTTTCAAAGGATACTTTCTGCTGGAAAACACACACACTACAGCATTCTGTTTCAACCCCATATACAGTACAGTATGATTGTTGTTGAGCACCATGTGCTGTTAGTGGGACTGGAGTAGAACTTTCCTTGTATTAGAAACTAATAGAGAATAATAAGTATTCAGTATATTACTAATACTATATAATACTAATAATACAGTTTAATGTGAAGGTGTGTGCACTGTCAGAACAGTGTTTCCATCAGAATGTGTGTGTGACTTCATGTGTAGAAGAGTAGTGGGCTCTGCTGCTAAGGCTGGTATACTGGTCTTTATAGAGACCTCTCTCTTCCTCTGTGTGTGTGTGTGTGTGTGTGTGTGTGTGTGTGTGTGTGTGTGTGTGTGTGTGTGTGTGTGTGTGTGTGTGTGTGTGCGTGCGTGCGTGCGTGCGTGCGTGTGTGGGTGTGTGTGTGTGTGTGTGTGTGGGTGTGTGTGTGGGTGTAAACGAGGTTAAAAACAAGGTCTCACAAACTGTGGAATTAAGAGTGAGAGGTAAAACGGAAAGGCCACCTTCAGTAGGTTCGTGTAAACTGTCCTTCTCGTTCTCTGAAGTTAATGGGGTATGAAGTTTCGATAGGAAATTGGACAAAAGTAAAACTCCCCTCTAACGTGCTAGAAAAATAACAAGCTCAGGTGTCGGGCAATGTATTGCAGGGAACGCGGCCATGGACATGTACAGAATTTGTGTACGGAAACGTATGCGTAATAGGGTTACAACATAGATTCTGGGAGGGGGTTTATCGTCCTTCATCTAGGTCAACAAGTAAGGAACAAAGGATCCCTGTTGTTCTGCTTTGACTGCAAGATTGGCCATTGGGGATGAAATATGGACATTCAAAAGTACATAAGTCCAAATATAGGGAAAAATATACTTCAATGAAATACAATAATAGAAATGTGTTTCCAACCACAAAAGACAGCTTTTTTTCTCAGCTTATTTACTTTGCTCATAGAAGACAGGGAAAAGAAACAGTTCAATTATATTTATATTGTTTGATGCTTGTTTGTTTAAGATAGATTACATTCTATTATTTGTAATAACTTCCAGTTTCTAAAAGCTTTTTAACATTAGTAACATAGTGCTGTATTGATTGAATTCATAATTTCTTCTATGTTATTTTGATTTAATTAACCATATTTTTTTCAACTTCATTTCATCTTCAGTTCTGTCTCTTTCTGGTCATAAATAATCACACATTTAATTAATGTAAGTTTTACAGGCAAACAGGTTCCTACCACTGTTTATCATTAAATACTGAATAAGTTTACTGTACTAATTCCTTGTATGTGTAAGCTTATTACATTTCATTTAACTGACGACATTATTAAAATCAGAAATGTTGGGAAAAATGCCCATATATCAACCTCCAAAAATTAAATGTATTAGTTTCAAAACTGATTAAGTGCTTGTTTTGTGATGAATTTAACATCCATTTTGCAGCGTTAGCAAACAGGTGTGTTTTTGTTGAGAGGCTCCTGGCACACCCACACAAAACAACTACCGTGCACTTTTAAAGGTGCTTATGTAACCCACGATTTAGAAATGTACGTCTACTCCAGGTTTGTAAGGATAACCACAAATGAAAGTACGGACAACAAATTAAGTTTCAACATATAACGTTTAGTGAATCAAATGCAGGTAGTGAATTACAAGCATTTGAACAAACATGAATTGAAAATTTAAAAATGGGCCCTTTAAATGAGAATTGTAGTTTGTTTGTTTTAGTTTTTTGTTTTGTATACCCCTTTTTACTCCCCCCCCTTTTTTTCTTTGCTCTTATTGTTTTATGTTATATGTTCTTGTTTATATTTGCACTGTGGGACTGCCAGAAACGGTATTTCAATGTTCTGTATGTATAACACATGTGGACACTTTGACAATAAAGTGGACTTTGACTTGTTCTTGTTAGTCTGTATAGTGATCACTTTCAAAGTCTGTTTTGTCAATTCACAGTCTGTAATTCTTTAATGGGTTAGGGTTGACTGTCCTTGTGACAATTCGTTGTGATAGGTATGTAGAAGTACTGGCGACTTGCACCCCCTACCACCAAAAGTAATAATGGGGGGATGGGGCACAGTTTCACATAAAGGTGCATTTAAATAGCCTACAATAAAGTGACTCGCCTATACACAATACATTGATTCATTTAATTCATTTCTCAAAACTGTTTCTCCTAAGGAAACATATCTGAACAGAAATGTAGATGATGTGGTTGTGCTATGACTAGTCTAGTTCATTAGACTTGGTTAATTTTGAGACAAGTTAATGTAGTGATGCAATGTCCAACCCTACAACAAGGAATTGTCACAAACAAATACAATTGCTTGTTCAATGTATTAATGAGAGGATGGGCTAAAAATAACTAATTCACCAGCACATACGAAAACCATACCACGTACAGTATTGTAACAGGAACTTCATACTGCAGGTGATTAGAGAGAAAAGAATGGAATGAAGGCTTGACGTGAGCAAACAAGGTTTTTAATGATAAATAACAAAGTTAAAAAAAACCTGAACATGGTAACAACCGCTAACAGCTACGGGAGAGAATAAACAAGACAAGTAAATCTAATCCAGCATGGATGGAGAAGGTGATGGAGAGGGTGAGGGTGGAATGGTGTGGAGAATGGGAGAAGGGATAATGAGAGGCGGTGTGACGGCCAATGACGACTGCGCCGTGTCTGTCCCTGTTGAGCAGGTGTCCCCCACAGCAGAATGCACAATGTTGTTGTGGTGTCCTTGATATAAAACCAGAATCAAGTCAAGTCAAGTTTATTTATATAGCACATTTCATATGACAAGCATAGACTCAATGTGCTTTCAAAAGAATAGATACACAACAAATACATGACATGTCAAATAAGGTAATGGCATAACAAGTCAAATAAAAGGTAAAATATGGAATAAAATATAGGTTATCCCTCTAAAGTCCCTGAGATCTCTTTCCATGAGTTCATGGCCATCTGAGAATCCTTAAGCTCCCGCATTGAATGGTAATACAGGTGTCTGTACAGACGAACCTGCTCGCAGAGTCATGCTTCCTGCTCATCCATGCTTGGAGCTAGCTACGCAGCGCGCGGCAAGTTATAAATCCAAGGAGGTGCACGCCCTCGCAAAACGACCCCAACACGCCACACGCGCCAGTGGAAATGAAGTCATTTTTGGCGCGCGCCACCGTGCACACCGACGGGAACGGCAGGTATAGGCCTTCATGCCTTGATAACTGAGGTGATTAAAACCAGAGGAAGGTTACATTTAAAATAAAAATGTTTAAATTTAGTATATGACCGATATGAAACACTTATATCGTGATACAGTTTTCAACCATATCACCCAGCCCTAATTTCAATCATTCAAAATAAGCATCAATTGTAACTTACAGTACAAATGAAATAACAGTCATTATAACAATAGTGTAGTGACTGTAATATACATAATTCACCTCCTTCTTAAGTGTGGTTCTACACACTGTTGTTTCATGCCTGTAAGTATGACCGTTGGTTTATGCTTAAAAGTACAACTGTAAAAAGGGATCGTGGTCCCTTTAATTAATCTGTGTTTACGATGACGTGGAGCCCCATGCTTGTTGGTTTACAGGACAGCGCCATCTTGTTTTGTTATAACTTTGACTGTGTGATTAAACGAGACACGCATTCGTGTGCTCAACTTTAATGAACGTCTCCTGCGTTTCAATACGATCTCCACACTGGTGACCCTGACGTTTGTTTGCTGGACGTATCCAGAGACACAACACGACACGAAAATGACGGTGAACGCTGTTACCCTCAAACTCCCCGAATTCTGGGAATCATCTGCGTCAGCATGGTTTGCCCAGACTGAAGCGCAGTTCGCGTTGCGTGAAATCACCATTGATACTACACGTTACTACTACGTTGTATCAGCTCTTGGAAATTCAACAGCATCCAGAGTGGTGAGCCTCCTTAAAAATCCTCCCGCAGCTGAAAAGTATGCAACACTTAAAGCCCACCTGTTGAAAACTTTTGAACTGTCAGATGCTGAGAGAGCCAGCAGGCTTTTCTCCCTTCAGGGACTGGGTGACAGCAGACCGTCTGAGCTCATGGACCGTATGCTGGATCTCCTAGGTGAGCACAGACCCGATTTTCTTTTCATGCAACTTTTTCTGCGTCAGCTGCCTTCCCAAGTCAGAGCTGCATTAGCAAACACCACAATCACTGATTGTCGGAGACTGGCTGAAGAGGCTGATAAATTTTTCCTGGCGAGTCACGGGCACTGTGTCATGGCGGCGCTCCTTCCCGCGCACGTCGTTCCTGTGCCACAGGACGATTCCGCACTCATTGCTGCAACATCTTCTCGTCGGCAGCAGTTTTCAGGCCGGCAGCAGTTTTCAGGCCCCCAGCAGTTTTCGGGTATGTGTTTTTACCATGACAAGTTTGGACCGAAGGCTCTTAAATGCCGTCCTCCATGCAGTTTCGGCGGGTCGGGGAAACGCTAGGGCCGGCGCTCAGT
Source organism: Eleginops maclovinus (assembly GCF_036324505.1). Lineage (NCBI taxonomy): Eukaryota > Metazoa > Chordata > Actinopteri > Perciformes > Eleginopidae > Eleginops > Eleginops maclovinus. Next base: position 20,296,049 of record NC_086358.1, read on the forward strand.
AGTGGCCATGAGCGTTGGCCGCGTAGGCAGGCTGCTTTTCATCCGTGACAGCATCTCCGGACGACGTTTCCTTTCCTGTGCGACACGGGAGCACAGAGGAGCGTCCTGCCTGCATCCCGTTTGGACATTGCGACCGACAGCCATGGCCCCCCTATGGAAGCTGCTAATGGGACCCCCATCCGCACATATGGAAAGAGATATGTTGAGTTGTGTTTCGGAGGGCATCGGTTTGGCTGGGATTTTGTTACAGCCAACATTGCTTTTCCCCTCCTTGGTGCCGATTTTTTGTGTGCACACGGACTGTTAGTGGATGTCAAGAACCGCCTTTTGATTGACGCTGTCACGTTTTGTTCATATGCACGCTCAGCGGGGCTGACTCCATACAACTGTCTAGTATGCTCTCATCCTCAGATGACTTCCAACGTCTACTGGCTGGTTTCCCGGCCCTCACTCAGCCCACTTTCTCGGCGTCTGCCGTGAAGCATGGTGTGGAGCACCATCTCGCCACTACTGGTCCACCCGTTTACGCCCGTGCTCGGTGCCTCGACCCGACCAAGCTTGCCGTTGCAAAGGCTGAGTTTGCTAACATGGAGCGCCTGGGCATAGTCCGCCGATCCGACAGCCCGTGGGCGTCACCCCTCCACATCGTCCCCAAACCCGGTGGCGGCTGGCGCCCGTGTGGCGACTACCGGCGGCTTAATGAGGCAACGACACCTGACCGATACCCAGTCCCGAACATACAGGATTTTTCATCACACCTGGCTGGTATGGTGATTTTTTCCAAGGTTGACCTCGTCCGGGGTTATCATCAGGTGCCGGTACACTCACTGGACATTCCCAAAACAGCAGTTATCACGCCATTTGGCCTGTTTGAGTTTTTGAGAATGCCGTTCGGCCTTAAAAATGCTGCTCAATCTTTTCAACGCCTCATGGACTCTGTCCTACGAGACCTGCCTTTTCTTTTTGTGTACTTGGACGACATCCTGGTAGCAAGCACGTCCAAAGCTCAGCATCTGGCGCACCTCAGAACACTTTTTGAGCGCCTCAGCCAACATGGGCTAATTGTTAACCCCGCCAAGTGCCAATTCGGTCTGTCCACCATCGATTTCCTGGGACACAGAGTCACCAAGGATGGTGCAGTCCCTCTCCCATCAAAGGTGGAGGCGGTGACACAGTTTCCACGCCCGCTCACTGTCAAGGCCCTGCAGGAGTTCCTGGGCATGGTGAATTTTTACCACCGGTTCATTCCTCGAGCCGCCCAGTTCATGCGGCCCTTGCACGAGGCCTTGAAAGGTAAGCCCAAGCACGGTGTAGACTGGACTGAAAGCAGGGTCAAAGCTTTTGCTGACACAAAGACAGCCCTGGCGAACGCCGCCATGCTGGCACATCCTTCTCCCTCAGCCTCCATCGCCATCACCTCGGACGCCTCAGACTACGCTGTCGGTGCCGTCTACGAGCAGTGGGTAGGCGGGGCCTGGCAGCCGCTTGCTTTCTTCAGCCGTCAGTTGCGCCCCAGTGAACGGAAGTACAGCACCTTCGACCGAGAGCTGCTTGGCGTCTACCTCGCCAACAGACACTTTCGTTCCCTGCCAGCAACGTCATCTGTGCTACATTTCCGAGTTCACCACGGATTTACAGCACGTTGCAGGTAAGGACAACCAGGTGGCTGACTGCCTGTCACGGGCTGTGGCAGGGGCAGTCCATCTTGGTTTGGATTACAGCCGAATGGCAGCGGACCAGACCACAGACCCAGACGTGCAACACCTTAAGAGCTCAACTACTGGGCTGATGATGGAGGATGTGGTTTTTGGCGATACCAGCACCACGCTCCTGTGTGACGTCTCCACAGGCTCCCCTCGGCCAATCATTCCCATGGCTTGGCGACGACAAGTTTTTGATGCCGTCCATGGTCTCTCCCACCCTGGTTCTAAAGCGTCACAGAGGCTGGTTGCGGCAAAAAAATTTTTTTGCACGGCCTCAAAAAGGACGTTCGGGACTGGGCTAACACCTGTGTTGAGTGCCAACGGGCCAAAGTACACCGCCACACTAAAGCCCCGTTAGAGTTGTTCCCAGTGCCAGAGAGACGGTTTGACCATGTTAACATTGATCTGGTCGGCCCTCTGCCCTCCTCTCAGGGTTTCACCTACCTGTTGACCATGGTTGACAGGACCACCCGTTGGCCTGAGGCTGTGCCACTGACATCGCTGGCATCTGTGGAGATGACACATGCATTTATCGGCACCTGGGTTGCCCGTTTCGGCACTCCATCGGACATATCCTCTGACCGGGGCGCGCAGTTTACGTCTGAGCTGTGGAACGCTGTTGCCCAGAGCCTAGGAGTGAAACTCCACCGCACTACTGCATATCACCCATATTTGGATGTGGCTAGGCCCATTGAATTGGCCCAGCCCCCAAGACGCGGGCGACCTCCAGGTCTGCCCCCACCCCCTGATCCCCTCCCTCCCAAAACCCCCACACTGCATGCCCCACACCCGTGTCATGGTGGGACACCTGCCGCAGTAGTGCCTCCTCTGCCTCCTGTACGGCACAGCCGTTGTGGCCGTTTAATACGGCCACCTCACCGATGACTGTTTTTTTGTTTTTCTTCTTATATGGTGAATTCTGGGGGGACGTGTGTAGTGACTGTAATATACATAATTCACCTCCTTCTTAAGTGTGGTTCTACACACTGTTGTTTCATGCCTGTAAGTATGACCGTTGGTTTATGCTTGAAAGTACGACTGTAAAAAGGGATCGTGGTCCCTTTAATTAATCTGTGTTTACGATGACGTGGAGCCCCATGCTTGTTGGTCTACAGGACAGCGCCATCTTGTTTTGTTATAACTTTGACTGTGTGATTAAACGAGACACGCATTCGTGTGCTCAACTGTAATGAACGTCTCCTGCGTTTCAATACGATCTCCACAATAGCATCAAGGGTTTACCTCAATCCAACATACACTTTGTAGTATAATACCTGCAATGCCTACTATCTACTGATAGTAAAAATGTATATAACTCAGATTCCCCACAGTAGAATGTTACAATTTAAACATTTATCCATTGGACAACATAATATGTCACTCTCAGCCATAACCAACTAGAGCAGTAACCCCCGAGACTCAGTAACATCAGGCAAAGTAACACCACGCTCAGCTAGCGTTAGCAACCCAGTGTAAGCTCCCGGTTGCTTCGTATTTTGGTCTCCTTCAATGTATTGGTAAGTAGTGTTAGAAATAATCAATATATTGGAGCGGAACATTGAAAGATAATTCACTGTTTCTGGACGGATCATATTTGTCCAATTCCGGTAGTATTACCGGATGTTGTTTTTAGCCTCAGATAGCATATAGCTAATATTGTATTGTATATATGAGTAGAGGGAGAAGGACGCGTGGAGTTACATAATAAACACGCCGCCTCTACCTCTCACTCAGTGATGCTGCAATGATACTATTGCGTGTTTAATAACTGATAAACTTCAGAAGGATTGCATAATAGAATATCGTAGGTGAGAGCTCCAGGACATCACCAGCAAGATGGCGACGGTGACGTCATAAGAGGACCCACCCTCGACGACGTCAGCCTATAGAAGAATCCTGAGAATCCCATGTGACAAGCGGCCAACAGGATCCAGCCCCCGCTACCAACCAATGAGAGCACGAGATATTTTGAAGTTGTTTATTGTATGGTCGGAAAGGGATGGTTCTATAAATCATGTTTGTATTGTATAATCGCTCTCTCGTTTGTGCCGGACCGCCAGACAGTAACTACTGATGAGCTCCACTCAGTCAGTGGCCTGTGGACGCGTGTCCCGGGCTATTGAGCCACAGCTGTGAAACTTTTGTAAAACCTACTACTGCATCCTTTTATTAAACACTCCTTTTGAAACTTATATGAGGGGCTTCACTTCCTTTCTTTTGAATCGACTCCTGGGCCTCGAATAAAAGAACATTTCCTACAGTAGCTTGTACATACATTTGTTTTAGCTAACTTTATTAGCTTTTATGCTCATTCAAACTTTTTCTCCAATCCTCATCACAGGCAGCGCATGTCTCCTCTCAGTCTGTCACACACACTGATCACGCAGGTGCATCATGACCTGTCAATCAATCACAGCTAGAGGCGGGACTTAACCAAACCACATTTTCTGAGTGGCTGATCCCTCTGTACTTGTTTGAATGAGGAAAACGATCATTTATCTATATTAATACATATTGTGACCCCTTTTTTGTCACTGGGTTACACTTACAATACCTTCCTGGCCGTACGTAATAGCAGTGGTGGTGTATATTTAAGGTTTTTAAGTCATCTCTGTTACCTGAAGTCACATGTTTGATGTAAAAATACATTATAAATAAAATAAAAAACGACAATAAACAAAGTGATATTCACCAAGGCAGGCCAGAATACAGTTTGCCTCCCCATAGCAAAAGCTCAAGAAAATGTTTAAAGCAAATCAACGCTGAAGGGCTTCTCAGTGCGTTCCAAACTGAAGCGGTGGGATCATGCCAAAACTTCAATATACAGTATGAAGGTTTGGGAGTGTGAACGTATTGACCTGGGTCAGACTTGCAGTGATGGGGCAGTGAGCCGACTGTAACCAGCAGACTGGTGCGGATCAAGAAAGTTGTCTGGATGAAGGTCAGCAGAGAGGTGGTTAAAGATGGAACGCTTTGTTTAAGAAAGGAATGTTAGAGACCAGTCTGAGGTTTGCTACATCAGGAGGGTCAAGTGTGTTTTTTATTAGAAGAGGGTTGTCCGGGAGAACCCCTCCCACCCCCTCCATGCAGAGCTAGTACAGATGAGGAGCACGTTCAGCCACAGACTCATCCCTCCTCAACACAGCACTAAGTGCTCATACCGTCTTTTGTGCCTGTATCCATCAGGCTGCACAACTAAAGGTTAACCCTGTAACCCATCAAAGGTAACCTGCACTGAACATTAATATACTGTTTTTGCACTGTATGTACATACGATTCTCCCCCACACTGGCACCTGCACAGTTAAACGTATCTATATTTATCTTCCGTACATTTATTTTCCCTCTGTATATTCTCATGTTTCCTCTGTGTTCGTAATCTGTTGCTGATATAACACCTGAACTCCCATAAAGGGATCAATATATTTCCATCTTATCTTATTCACTCTTGCCTCCAAATGAGTGTTTAGGAAGCAGCCCGTTTTAGTGTAGTGAATTGCCTTTACTCATATAGATCTGTTTGATTTTGCAGTGATATCTGTTAGGGATATTTTGCTTATGTGTTTAACCTTTGACCTAGTTCATAATTTTCTCCTTCCTCTGTCTGCGTCCCCATGGCATAGTTCTTTGGCCTTGGGGTTGCTGTAATCTCCCTTAAGGAGGGGCAGCTTGGGTGCTTTGTTGATGCCAGTTTCTGACCGAGCACAAGCTGACCTGAGATAGTTTATTATTCAATGACATCTAGAAGCCCTTCTTATCTGGAACGTAGGTTCCCTGGCATACATTATTTTCCATGGATGACAGCTTTAATTAGATTTAGGATCCATATTTGTTTAGTCTCGCTGATGAGGAATGTTGATCATACACAGTAGAGTTCTTCAGAATTGGTCAGGCAACCAGTCTGTCAACTCGCGGCTGCAGCAAATGTCTTGTCAATCCTCCGGCCGTTAACTTCAGAATAAACTTTCAGTGTTTGCCATCAAAGTTCCAGCTCTCCTGTGTCTCTCTGAGTTTCATCTCCATTGCTCCAGAAGTTTCCATCACACCATCAGTATGAATCATCATAAGTTAAACCTTGGTTTACTCGTGTTGTGAGATTAACAATTTGCATCGTTTTTTGTTTTCCCCTTTAGTATTCATACTGAATTTACTTTTTACATTTTAATTGTCATTTTTCAATTCCAATACTCTCTAAGTGTATTCATAATACATGCCTGAGTCCTTTGCTTGCTGAGATTACCCCCCTATTCAGTTTCCAGTAACCCCAAGAGATGTTTCTGAAGCCACTCTCAATTATAATTAGTTCCTTCAATTATTTTTTTTACATTATACAACCTTGATTTTGAAGGCAATCTATCTGTGTATTCACTTAAAGTTGTTATAAAACAAATTCCCGCCTCAAACAAATAAGCATAACAACATTTCTCAACAAGAGCACAGGTCCCCAGCCAACTGATTGGTGCTGATTTGCATAATAGGACAATTAGCACAAGTTGCATTAATTAATGCTAATAAATTAAATGGATTTATTTAATTCCTTAAGATTAACCACAAACATTATGTTCTTGTTAGAAAGATATGCCAATCACAGACTAATTGGACAACTTTCATTATTTCGTATTTTAAATCCTTTTGAAAAAAAAAAAAAAAATCTGCTACTTCCCATTTCCATTGCTGGCCACTAGTCCTGTTGTTGTATGACATCCAGTTCACCTGCTTAGATGTTATGATCTGTCCTCAGGAGTGCCCGCTCACCCCCCCCCCCCCCCCCACCCCGCATATCTCCTGCACTCTGCCTTGATGTCCTCAGAAGACTGGGACACTCTGTTCAGAAGAGGGCACCATGTGCAGCTGTATCTGTCTTGATCATACATCTTATTCTCTATTCATAGATATATTCTCATTCTCATAGTTTGATCTTTAAGTATTTCATTTCCTTTCTTCCCTTCCAGGCGGACTGATTTGAGTGCTTCACGCAGGGTTTCTATTTTGGTTGAGTTCTCTCGCTCTATGTTCTCAATTTGTTCAGACCTTTCAGTCCTTTTTCCAGAGATTATGCAAATGATATCTGTCCTGCACCTCAGCCGAGGCAGATTCAACTCTTGTACTAGTTGCTTTGCAGGGAAACAAAGCAACACTTTTTCTAAGGTTGTCCTTTTAATAGAATGTTTTGACAGGAGGATTTTAGTCTTACACTCTGACTCAACTTCCATTTTCATATGCATTTTCTTTACTTCATCTCACCCAAAGTGCTTTATGCTCCTGGAAGAAGTTGCTTTATTGCAAATAGCTAATACATGTTGATAGCTAACTTTACCGTGGAAACGTACATACGTGGGCTATTCTTCATTCATAACCAGTATCGGGTCGCTAATAATAAGTCCTGTTCTATCGTCATGGAGGCTAATGCTGAAAGTCCAGCCTGTCCTGTCGGATTTCTGGCATACACCATAGTGGAGCTCCACTTGTTCCGGCTGCGACAGGTATGCTAGTTTAACCAAATCAATTTCTCCTCCGCTATCAGCCATTGTGGGTTGAAAAGAACTGCTTTAAAATCTAATGGAAATATTTTACCTTTTGCAGATCGCTACCGGTAGTTTTACAGCCAGTATTTTGTTTATATAAAAAAGGCCACCTAATGTTGACATATGTAGTCCAAACAGTATAAAGGACTACAATTCCCATGGGCCAGCCTCCAAGTGACAGATGGGCCATCTGTGGAAAATTACGCCGTCAAGGCACAATTTTTAACCATTTAAGTTTCTGATGCCGCTTTTCCACCAACCTGGAGTCGGAGCTAGAGCTGGAGCCAATAAAGATCTGTTTTTTCATGTTTCCACCGCAGCGGCGCCGGCTTTAAGCCCTGAAAAAACAGATATTTCAGGCCCCACTCGGCTGCCCGACCAGATCCAAGATCCAATACACTTATAAAAAACAGACTTTATAAAGTCAGGCAACTCTAACCAGACTCAGTGTGCTGTTTATTTTACCGTACTTTAATCACCATCCATTCAGTGTTGTTGATCATTGTGAAAAGCAGGCAGACGTTCTCCTGTTGTTTTGTAGGCCTACTATCTATCGGATGGAATCAGTACATGGGCTACACATGTTGCCATCAGAATTAAAATCATAACGAAAACTATGCCAGTAAAATATGCCTGTAGAAAACGGCTTATGCCACAATAGGATAGCAAAGTATAGTCAATATAGTCAGAGTAGCCTCGCTTGCTATGCTAACATTATAGCAAGACACAAACAATGATGCAATGACGCAGCTCCACTTGAGCTCCACTCGGCCTCTGAGCAGTGGAAACACAAGGGGTGCTACAGGCTAGAACCAGAAAAGCACCAGAAAAGCAAAAGATCGGATGTTGAACCGGGTCCGGTTTGGTGGAAAAGGGGCATTAGTTATACAAGCCTATTAATAGAAAGAAAGAGAAAAAATAACTACCTACGCTTTTTATTATTTTACTGTTTTGCCTGATTTGTTTGATTTGTTTTTGACGATTGTAAAGGCCTGTTTTCTTTGTTATCTGTGTCAAAAAGTGTGTTATTTTTATTTGAGCAAACCCATTGCTCAATATCACCACCATCTGAGGCCAAACAAGTCAAGTAAAACAAATACAAAGGAAGGAAAATATCTGTTTAAGGCGTGTAGTGGCTTGATAGAAAAATAGAGAAAGAAGCCATGACAGGTAGCTATTGCTACACTGTGTTCGCTAATGCTGACAATCCAATCAAAAGACGTGACAATGCCGACACCACCGTACGACTGATAGATGGCCTCATGTCGGCAACTCGATTCAATGCAACAGTTTCATTGCCAGCTATAAGCGGCCTCACTATTGATTCTGAAGGACTCAGGCAGATTTATTTGACCCGGCAACACATCCTGACTGAGATATGATTGGATAAAAGCTCCAACATTAACAAGCATTACTGGACGCAGCACAGCCGAGAGTAACACACAGAAAAGCTATGAACTGATGAGAATAGTGGGTTAATAATGATTCCAGCCCAGTACTGACGCCCTTTAAAAATGATTTGTCTGTGGCAGCTTTTACAAGCAAGAATATAAAACACAATGACATCTGATTTGTTTACAAGCCTTCTTGCACACATAGGCATAGGCATAATGTGGATTTTTTATAGGGCTGCTCCTCAAAATGCAGGGACATGAGCCATCAGTCAAGCTTTTCAGCATACAGCATTCACACTGCAATTTATTTATAACAGCAAACAACAGGGGAACCAGGACTGCCGGTTTGTGGGAAACGGTAGTACTAGTAACTGGGCTGAATTACTATAATATAATGTGTGACCTAACCCTTGTTAAGTCTACCAATTGTCTTGGCCAGTAGCTCATGTTTGTAGTTCATTTTATAATTCATTTAATAACAAGATATCCAACATAACTAAATATATATTGTGCTAAAAGAGCTACAAATAACACACTTCAGTACTATGTGATATATTTGTTGGCACACGTGCTGCAATCGCTTCTTAGAATTAGAAGTTTAAGAAGTTCTGTAATTCCTTCTGTAGTCTTGATTCCAGATGCCAGGGGGCAGGCAGATGTTGGGATCAACTCCAACAGGATCCGGAGTGTACCCTCACTCAAACACAGCCATTAATGATCTCTTTAAGCTTTGGAAACATGCAGACGTGCCTTCCAGGGTAACAGTTACACAACATTACAACAGCTACCAGAGTTCAAAGGATGGAGACCAAGTCTGTGTCAGGGTTAACACGTGTTATGTTGATTACAGATTACCTCTGATGTCCACTGGATCAAATACATATGGTCATCAACACACGCTTTAACAAAATTCATCTTTTTTCATATGTAGTGTTTAACACAGGGGTCCCCACCCTGTTTGACACAGAGCTACCTGGAGAAAAACAAGGAATATAGAGGGCATCATCTTTCTGAATAATATACATTTGCAGTAATGAATATTATGCATTTAATAGGCTACATAAAAAAACAATTCACCAGCAGGGACCCCCCCACAATGATTGATTTGGAGGGGCTGATGATGTGATTATGACCAATGCGGTCTGTTGGTCTGGTCTGGGAGGACGTGCTGTGGTCTGTGCAGATGGAGACTCGGAGTGGGGGTTCCGTCTCCGGCATGGTTCCGCTCGGGCTGATTACTGCCCCCCCCCCAGACGAATCAGAAGTTTAAAATATACACAAGTTAAATATGATGAAGACAGGCTGATGATGGGGGGATGAAGGGATGAGGGACGTAGGGATGTATGGATGAGGGATGAAGAGATGAAGGGATGAGGGATGGAAGGAATGTAGGGATGAAGGGATGAGGGATGTAGGGATTAGGGATGAGGGAGTGGAGGGATGAAGGGATAAGGGATGTAGGGATGACGGGATGAGGGAGGGGAGGGATGAAGGGATAAGGGATGTAGGGATGAGGGATTGGAGGGATGTAGGGATGAAGGGATGAGGGAGAGATGAAGGGATGTAAGGATTGAGGGATGAGGGAGAGGAGGGATGAAGGGATGTAAGGATTGAGGGATGAGGGAGGGGAGGGATGTAGGGATGAAGGGGTGAGGGATGGAAGGATTGAGGGATAAAGGGATGTATTGTTGAACAGGGTCGATGGGTGAAAGGATGAAGGAGTTTGGCCCAGTATGAGGTAGAAGGGGAACTGTATGAGTGGAAGGGAGAGGGAGTTGAGAGAAGAGAGACAAGCGATGGCCGGATGTTTGACCGGATGAATATAAATAGACTTAGCCGTGATTAGAGATGGGGTTGAGGCGTGGCCATGCTCCTGAACCTAGGTTAACAAATTGACTTGTGTATAACTGCTTCCACACAATCAATGTTAATAATGATTGTATATTACCGGGGTATTCAACTGAAATTCAACGAGGTCCAGTTAGAGAAAATGTCCTCAAGCAAAGGTCCGGAACATCAAAATGTCTAACTGGCGTAATGAATGAGTGTGATATACATCAGCTGTGACCTAGTAGCTGTATCAACGTCTGCATGTAATCAACAACTGAGTGTCTCATCAAACAAAGTACGATTAAAAAACAACAGTATTTATGCTTTTTTCTTATTCGTATTGCATGCTTATTAAATGTATACTTTGTTTGAGTTCATCTCCCTCAAAAAGTAGTCTCCTTATTTACGATCGATCAAACATGCATTCCTTATTCCAAATCATTTTTATTTGCAATAAATGAATTACAAAATTATTTAGCCGTTATATTTGGGCTATTTTGGTTACAGTACACTCAAACTCAAATTAATAAATAGCCTATAGGCTATGCAAGAGAATTAATATTCTTCAGGCGATTCATTTATGTGTATTAAACTGGACATTCCCATTGATGGTAAAATGAGACAGAAAAGGGCATAGGGAAATTCATGGCATCGGACGAGGTAGGCCGAGAGGATTGCGCAGCTTTGGGGGGTGAGACCATGCTTGCTGCGGAGGCCTGCTGGACCCGACTCCAAACTTTTTGGTCCGTGTTGGATGGCGCCCAGTAGTTTTTGAGGCTGGATTCACACCTGCAAAATATATATATCAGACAGACGACGGACAACCGTGCTTCTAAGACTGTGGTTGGTGTATCTGGTGGTCAGACCAGCTACTTTGGACAATTGTGGAAGCATGTCCCCCAGGTAGTTATTCCCCATCGGCTGTGTGGAGTGCCAGAGATATGGTTGGGGGTCCTTCAATGGATGGAGGTAGAAGGCAGTGACACCTGGCGGACGTCTGGAGAGATATTTTTTGAAGCTCAGGACTGGACATCTGGGGTTGCCTGGCTCTGCATACATTGTGCCTCAGAGGTTTTCCTTGTTTGAGTCATTTGGATGTTTGTGGTTCTTTCGTCTCCGGATTGAACGACAAACTAACATATTCACAGGGGCGGATCTAGCCATTTTGGGGCCCTAGGCAAAATATAGACATGGGGCCCTCATTCTTGAAATGGCTGCTAAATTTTTCCAATCGTTTGTGCCATCGGAGCTGAACCGCTGCTTGTTGCAATTGCCAAACAGCCGACAACAGAAGCAAACAGCGCGGTCTTTCATCATGCTGTACACGAGCCAGGACCTCTGGATTTTTTCGCCATTCTTCATGTTCATGTTGTAGTAAGTGTTTGTGAATCGTCTGCCCTGAGTGTTCTGGGGGAAATCTCCTCGTATCTGCACTGGTCCTTTCTGTACTATTGAACAACGCTCTCTGTCTGTTAACATTTTTGGCCAATGTGCAGGGTCGTCGCCTATTATTAAATTATCTCCACTGCTGGTGGTAAATGGCCTAGCACTACTCACCACTAAATCACCTTCGTCTTCATCATCCAGAGTCACCTGTTCCTCTGCTTCGGCTTCTATAGCCACCTCTTCTCCTTCGGCACCCATAGCCACCTCTCCTTCCACTTCAACATGTTCCTCATCAATACCTGCTGAGCATGTAGAACTAGCAAGTTCAGGAGCTACTACAGCGGATGCTGTAGCAGCAGGAGATGTAAAAAAGCCAAAGGACGTTAATTTTGGCAGTGTATCTGCAATTCTTTTGCTCTCTTTTGCTCTCTTTCTTTTAGAATAACCACTTTCGTAGCTCCGCTTCATTTTTACCGAGTCGCATACAGTTTACTTCCCGCTGCTTTGGTTTGAAGGCACGTCATTATTGCTACGTCATCATATTATGGACTAGTCAATGCACAGTAATGGAGGGGGGTATGTGTGCTTGGACAATTATTATTTAGACATTAATTCGGTATTATGCTGATATTTCTTGTTTTTTTATTAGAAATGTGTTTTGTTTTTTTACTTCACTTAAGTAACAAATTAACATTCGTTTTTTGTGTCTTTACTGTGACTGGGATGGTCAGATTTGGGGGCCCCTATTTGGTTGAGGCCCTAGGCAATTGCCGAGGTTTGCCTAATGGAAGAACCGCCACTGCATATTCATCCCTGGCGTCATCCACTTTTATGGCGAATGAGGACGCAGTCAGCTCCCGAATGCCTCCCTGCCTCGCCTCGCCAAGCAAAGCTGGAGGTCAAACCAAACTTTGGAGACAAGACCTAACGGGGTGTCCGGGGAGAGAGCTGTGGATTCACGCAGCAATTTCAGGTCAGCCTCGGTGACGTGGGGATGGTGTTTCACCTTGACTTGGCCATTCTTTCGATGGGTTTTCATGATGGATTTGAACACCCTGTTGCTGGTGGTAAACTCACTGTCCGCATATAAATGTAACCTTGAGAAATGACGGTTCAGTGAGGCTCTGATGCCGGTCATCGTTGCCACACTGTATGGCTTGCCTACTGCGCTTTGAACTGTAGAATAAAAACGTCTTAACAATTTGTTTAGTTCTTCGGCGCTGGAGGTGTCCGGCTCAGTTGTCACTGTCAGTCTATCATTCTGGTGGCTCTTCTACTCGGTGAAAATCTTGATAGCAAAGGCTATTGCCTTTTTTGTGTTTGATTCAAGGGCGCCGTCTTCAATTGTACGCAGCTCCTCATCTGTCAGATCCCGGAAACAGGTACCCTGGGCGTTGTCTTTTGCTTTTGTAGTTCCGTCCTCCTCGTCGCTCTTTAACCAGTCCTCAAATGTCTTCCCTACTCCATATACATTAAAATTGAAAATGAATTTGTCCATTTTTAAAACACTGCAATGTTTAGAACTACGGTGAATAACGTTAGCGCAGCTGTAGCTAATTAGTTTCTATAGCAACCACACAAGGCTGCATCTGGTCCCTACTTTAATACTGCAGTTGCTACAGTGTATCTCCCTTGCGAAACGATGTATCGACTGACCCTCTGATAGATTTCAGACACATTTTAGAAACCTTTTTAAACAACGTTTATTTTTACAATGGACCTCATGTTTGAAATTTTTGTGATAGAAAAAAAATACAAGTGGCGTATTGATCTACTATTTGATGAAGCTGTGTTCAGTCAGCAGCAAGTACAACCGACAAGTCAGCAAGCAACCTGCTGGGTTAATGCCCTCCTCCCAGCCAATCAGAATCAAGCATTCTTAAGCAAAGTAGAATAAAAGTGCTTAATTTTAGAAAAATTAAATAAAGAGCAGCAGCAGCTTCATTTTCCCTTTCTCTTTGTTAACCGTTTCACATCTTAACAGTTTCAGCCAATTATAGAACATATCAGTCCGAACACATAACAATGGAACCGTTTTAAGGTTTGTCTTTCTGTCCCTCTTATATTCCACTCCCTCACTGTCTTTAGTTCAGTGAGAGGACTGAGCTCTAGCCTGTCCGACCACGATGTTAAACTGGTGCTGAAATGGTGTCAGGGCCATTCTCACACACATGTGAAGGTGCTCATTGGTGCTCCACTGGTCCTCTCTCTGTCTCCCGCTAACTTGTCTCTCCCCTCACTCTTCTCTCCGTCTTCTCTCTCTGCCTCCAGCTAACTTGTCTCTCCCCTCACACTTCTCTCCGTCTTCTCTCTCCTGCTAACTCATCTCTCCCCTCGCTCTTCTCTCCACCTTCTCTCTCTCTCTCCCGCTAACTCGTCTCTCCCCTCACTCTTCCCTCCGTTTTCTCTCTTCCGCTAACTTGTCTCTTCTTGTGTTTATCTCCCTGTATCGCTCACTCGTCTCTTTCGCCTCCTGTCCAAATTGAAAATCCCTTATTAATGTGTTGATTATAGGTCCGGGTCCGTAGCCTATAGGTCGGCGCCAGGGTCCGGACCCAGAAGGCGGTCCGCCTGTTAGAATGGTATATTATTATTATTATACAGTATATAGCCATATAGTCCATGGTCAACACACGGATCAGATGAGAGGACAGTATCAAACTCTGCTGCGACCAGTAACTGCGAACAGTTAAATATGAACAACGCGATTTAAAAGGTTAGTGTTTGTGTGTTTGACTTGGATAGAAAGTGTTAAACTTTAACATTTTAAAAGAACCCATTCACGAAACTCATTCATGATGGATGCTGTCACATTATGGTTGTACTATACTAGTTCTATAGACTTTATAAAGCCTTTTGTTTTATCTATATTTTGACTCTGCACATTGTGACCTGTGAGTGAGATGATCCAGTCTCATGGCCGTCTGACACTTTAGCTGAAATGGTGTCAGTGATTTAAAAGCCTGCCTGCAGCTGCTTTCAGCACTTTAACTTCAAATGACTTCAACGCTCTTCACTTTAACTGACTTTCCAATTTCTTTGAGATCTTAAGGCACAACTTTTCTCCGTCAGATCTGCTGGTCAGACTGTTGAATAGCCTGGAACCCCCCCTCCACCCAACACACACACACACACACACACACACACACACACACACACACACACACACACACACACACACACACACACACACACACACACTTTTATGTTGTTGGAATCAGACAGAACAGTGGTAATTCAGTATTCTGCTCAGTCCTGAGCCAGACGTCTGATAACCAGAGCTCATCAATCCTGCACGTCACCGTCTCCTTTCCAAAATGACCTTTGACTGTTCATGCTTTTGTCTTTAAATGCATTTTGAAGCAAACACTGTTGTCACCTTTAATAATATGATATGACCATTCACAAATAGGACGCCCACACAGTCAGTGCACCAAAGAACACTTTGTGTTCATCATTGCATTAGCAGGCCTATAAATCAGTGACTGACTATTCATAACATATTCTGGATAAATGATGAATTCACAATCAAAATATCAACAAATACAGACACACATACATACATAAATAAATAATAATATAAATGCTTTTTGTCAGTGGAAAGGCTTCCTGTGCTTCTCACATGGACAACACAGTTAATGGTATTAAAGGGGCCCTATTATGCTTTTGGGTGTTTTCACTCTCCTGTAGTGTGTTTTATAGGTTTTTGTGCAAGTTAATGGTCTGCAAAGGCTAAAATCTCTCCCATCCCTATTGGCTAGTGTGATAATAATCAATATATTGTGCCGGAACATTAAGGGACATAATTCACTGTTGTAGTGTTGCCTCATGGACCGGTTGGTGGGCGACGTCCGGTTGTTACTGTTTTTAGCTCCACAGTAGCATGTAGCTAATAGGATATTGTGTTTGAGAGTATATGAAGAATAACGCGTGGAGTTCCATACTAAACACACCGCCTCCAACTCCCACTCATCTGAATTATTTTCGACTGCTGCTCCTTCTTGAGTTTCAAGAACATCGACACTAGCACTCCTACACATTGTAAAATCTATGTGTTGCTAAAACAACATTTCTATGAACTTCCTTCCTTCCTTCCTCATTCCCTTGCATCTTTCCATGCATCCCTGATGAGAAGGAAAAAGATTCAAAAGACGTTAGTAAGGGAAACGTGGATGCGCCAATGGTCTGTGTATCAGATTGAAGCTGCACAGACCTCAGTGTGGAAGTGTTAACTTTAACATTTTAACTAGGCCCTGCTCTCCAAAGCAGTGTTTTTGTGTCTGCCTTGTGAATTATTGCTGTCCAATGTTTCAGTTTATTTGATAAATGATCAGGTATTTGAATAAATGACAAGCTTGTTTAGTTTTCCTGTTATGAAGGTTCATAGGACTTTTGTTCAGCCTGGGGCTTTGAGGTGAATTGCCTCTTATAAAGTTCAAACAGGTTTGAATTGTTCTATCCTCTCAGCAGCGAGAGTGGACTCTGTTCAGTTGAATTAACATAATGTATAAGATTATCATAAGGTAATGTAGTTCTGCAATAAATGACATTCTATTGTTTTTAGTCTGATCTTTGCTGCGTAATGATTTGCCATCGATGGAGTCTGGTGTCAGCAGCAAGTGAGAGATCTTGTATGAGTAGTGTGATCAATATTCTGTGGGATTGGATGCTTGTTCCGTTTATCTCACCATCTGCTTAACTGCCGGTGATGTGAGGCTGACGAGGTAAAATCCAGTGGAATAAAGACAGGAAATGGAGTTGGCAGCTTGCTGGTAAACGGTATTGTTCCAAAGTTTCATTTATTTTGAATCCTGGGTTTCATTTTGTCCTCTGTTTCATTACACGTTTGGAAATAAATGCCATTCTTTAACACAAGCCCTGCTCTTGATCTGATCCTTAAACATCAGTTGTTAAAGTGTGCCAAAGCCTTTAATGTGTGGTTTCTTCAACTGGAAACCTGTCTTAATGTTTGCAGTCAACTGACAATATAACTTCTAGATCCCTGATTATTTTGGTGTGCCCATTTGCTTTAAATGATCTGGTATAAATGCTTCAAAGAATCATCATGTAACATCATCATGTTTTTCTCCATCAGGTTTATGCTATAAGTTTCATGTTGAGTTGATATTCCATGTTTGAATTTAGTAAGATATGTATAGTCACGACTCCTTGTTCACTTGTTATGTTACTATCTAGTCTGTCATTGCACTTCCTGTTTTATTTTGTACTTACCTTTCCCTCTCTTTCAGATGTCTTTACTTCCTGCCATTGTGTGTTTTCCCGCCTGTGAGATTATCTGCATCGCTGTCAGATGACCCGTCAGCGGCAGAACAAACCCAGGACACATCACTCAGTCCTGACGCCTCCCCACCATCAGACTCTTCTTCACTCAGACTGTTTAGCAGCGCTAATGCCTCCTGTACATTCACTAGTCTCTTTCTTTTGTCCATTTTAAAAGGCTCTCTACAAAATATGACCGGCTGTATAAGGAACAGCAGTACACAACAGGCGTTGCTATAAAAACAAGTCATGTTTATCTTTACACGCAAAAATCACTGCATTTTCTATCGGGGTAAATATTATCTGCTGGCATTGATATCTTTAAATTGGCCCTTTTTTTCCATCTGACTTCATATTGACAATTTTTAACAGCAAAGGGTGTTACATAACACACTTTCAGGAAAAGTCCCGGACTGGGACACCGGAATATTTTATTGAAACAAAGTTACAGATAATCAAGAAACAGCTGTGGGTAAAATTTACCCGTTGTTGGTTCTAGTGTTAAGCTTCTTCCTTTGGGCCGAAGGTTCGTTGTCCCAAAGAGTAGAACCAAGCGGTATAAAAACAGCTTCATCCCAGCAGCTATTGCGCAAATTAACAAATCATAGCAGCGTCACACCGATGCCTATTTATTTATTTATGAATTTTGAATGTCCATATTTGTACAGGTGTTTTTCTTTTGAAATGTTTTTAAATGTTTTGAGATTTGACGGAGTAGGGTGTACTTTTATTAGAGATGTGTCTGTGTTTGTTTTTAGAGTGTGTCAGGATTGATCCCTTGTTTTTTTATCTGCAAACTAAATCTACCTACGGGTACAAATAAAGAATGATTGAAGAAAGTGAGGAACATTTTGGTGTAGAACATGCAGGAGAAGAATTCTCATGTAGAAAAGATAGCACACCTGTTATTTGAAAGTATGTGTGTTTTTAGAAAGGAGACGTGTTATAAACAGGTTTGACGCAAGTCCTGACGAACAGTTGTTACTTTTGTGTCCAGTCGAATTAAGTCAAAATCCTGTTGTGTTCCTGACACATCACTTTAACATATTAAACTGGTTTCAAATGTCAATATTCAGGCTCAAGTGATCACACTTTTTCTTGAAGAACGGTAGCTTTTTCGAGTAATTTAAGTTCTTATTTATCCTAACAGTTTGCATGAGGCTGTGTATTTGTGCCTCCACTTATCTTGTATAAACTATATAGTGTAGTTTGATAGGTATTTAAACCTTTACATCTTCCCGTAAATGTACATTTGCTTTGTAAACAGGGTCACTACAGCAGCATCACACTTCAGTTTGAGAGACGATAAACCAATTTATGTACTGTATCATCCCATGCTGGTTAAAGTGGAATCATAAATACTAAGATTAAAATGAAAACTGAATTTTTTAAGCCATCTCAGGTTGGATTGTAAAGCTCGGGGAAGACCTACACGATCAAATAAAGGGGTAGAAATGACAGACAGCAAACGTGACAAACTCCAGCCAGATTTTCCTATAAGTAGAAAGTGATGAAACACAGGTAGAGCGCTGCCTGCTGATCGATATTCTCGTGGTTCATAGGCCAAATTTATGCAGATGAAAGACACTAATTATACTCATGCCCATGTGAGGAAGAACGACTGGGCTGCTAATGGGAAAATCAAAACACATTAAGGACAGCCAAATGATTTTCTTCTTCTTCAATGACTTCGCCTCCTCAATAACAGATGGAGAATGGACGGTAGAGAGAGAGAGAGAGAAGATTTAATGTGGGCTAATTATGATTAATTGTAATATAGCTGTTCAAAGATGGCCAGGTCTCATCAATATTCAGTCAGGGTTTGTTTTCTTTGTAGTGACAGCCATGTTGCAGCTATAAACAGCTTCTCTGGCGCTGGAGGATTAAAAGCATCAGAACAAGAGGAATATTAAAATGGCTCTGCCTGTGTGAAGGGTTAACCACACTCACTTTTTTAATTACTTTACATTATGTCTTTATGTGGATATACTATAACTGTGATGTGACATTCATATTATAGTGTCAAATAGAGGATTATCTTCCATTCACTGCACCAATTCATAAAACAGAAAGATAGTGTCAATAGAGTCACCAGATCAACCGCCAGAGGGGACTGTGTAGTGCAGTACAGACAAAGCAAGTTTGGACACACAGCCTTCTCAATTAGAGCCACCAATTATTGGAATGGTCTGCCCAATCAATTAAGGGAGTGTAACACCCTTACAACTTTCAAAAGCAAACTCAAATTTTGGATTAGGGAACACCATATCTGTAACCACATACCAAATGCTTAAAGTCATGTAATGTTCTTCTCTTTTCCCTCCTTTCTTTATTCATACTGTAACCTGCTGTATGCTGTCATTTTTATGTGGAGGGTGTAGTGAGAGGCGTGCATTGTCTGTGTCTGTTTGAGGGTGTGTTTATGTCTTTTTAATTATGGTTTTATTTGTTATCAGTTTATGTATTTTTATATCTTAGGGTGCCTTTTAAGATCTGGCTAGGGACAACAGATGGAAATTAGCATAGCAGCTAACTCTGGTTTATTTACAGGAACTTGTCTGTTAATCAATGAGCATTGTCCCTACCAACTAAATAAATAAATTCAACTTGTTGGAGGTGGATACAATTCCCATTGAGATGTTATCTAGAAGTACGTTGCTGTTCTTTTAGCACCTCCCTGCCTCAAGGAATAAGCTGCATAGACACATTACATATTCAGAATGACATGTCCATTAAATTAAGGAAATATTTGGACACTTTGATAGACGTCGTAAAATTGAAACTGCTGAGAGCGCTATTGGAAAGTAAAGACTTTTTTGTGACTTGTTAAAGAGAATGACATCAGAGAAAGAATTGAAGAGATATCCTTCAGCTCTTGACAGTGGTGTCAAAAAAGTGATAAAAACGACAGTTCCGGACCTTTTCAAAAAAGCAAAGAAAAAGACAATTGAAATAACTGAAATAAATGACCATGTCTGACCTTTGAAAAAAAACTACAGTGCCAGCAGTGTCCAAAAATGGGAAGAAACTACTGTTAAAAGAGTGAAAAAAACGACAAGCACGGACCAAGCCCCCAGGAAGTGCTCGGGACTTTTAGAAAATATTCGTGGTGTCCAAACGGCGGTACTACAACTTCTGTATCAGTCTGTGACGTCACCCGGCCCAGTAAGACTTTTTCCCATTGACTTACATTGGGAAAGAGACGTCTGTAAATCGGTGGATAATTTTTTTTAAACTAAATTAACTATCCAGTATGAACCCTTTTATAGCCCTTATTAAAACAGTAGGTCCTTAAAGTTGTAAAATGCGCTAAAAGCTGAATCCAGATTTATTTTCTCTCTCCATTCATTCTACTGAGTCTAGAGGGAGATCGGGGGCGGGGCTTAAGGGGACACTCAACTGCGCATGCACTGTGCTCTCGACAGCCAGGCATGATGGGTCATGTGTGACGTTTTGTCTTTGTGCGCTAATGAGCAGCTCTCATATAAATGAACGAGGTACCGCCTCCGACGCTGTATCTAGTTGTTATTATACACCCATGGGGCGTTTCCCAAAGTCAAGGAAGCATACTTGCTAGAACACTAACCTTGCTAGTCGCGTTCTATGGAGAATGAGGCCAGAGTGCTACCTAGTGTTCGGAGCGTTCAGAGTTTGGAACAACTAGCTAGTTGTGGACACGCTTCCGCTCCTGCTCGCGCTTTTAATATCCCTTTTAATATCCCTCCCCCGTAAACAGATGATTGTGCGCCACCCTCAGGCGCACAAAAGTTTCGGTTTGCTGGGCTGAGTAAACACAAACATACATATATATACATTACTAATCATTAGTTTATGTTATTCGGTCAGGAAATGCGCACTAATCGGCCATCTTGTGAGCGAGTAACAGTGGCGGGCAAGCGTCTTTAACACTGTAAATCCTTTCCTTTCTCTTCATTAATTCGCAATCTTTACATCAAGTTGTAATCCTGGCAATGCCAGTGGTAAATATTTGAATATTGTAATTGGGTAACACTCCATAATAAGGGTCCATAATAAATAGCATACTAGTCATTACTTAACCCTTTAATTAACATTTGCAAATTGTTACTAAAATATCTATTTGCCATTACTTAATGTTTTTGTCATCATTAATTAAATATTAGTTATCTGCATAAAATCTGTATGTTAATGTTTTAACAAATAGAAAACAATCTATTAACTAATATTGTATTTTATATTTGTTAATAGTTAACTAAATGTATTTTGGCACTAATTAACAGTTATTTCTTACATTATTAAAATGTTAAATGTGTATATTCAAACTATATGTTAATATAAAAGTTATTGACATATTATTATTTAACTAATTGTTATTAAACTGTTTCTGCCTATCCCAATATGAACCACTCCTCATAGGACCCTTATAATAAAGTTGGTTAAGTAAGGGATAACGGCCGCCGAGAACAGCATTTCGTTCCAGAGGGAGATAAGCTTAATTAGAGTAATATATAGCTATCAGCGTGGGGCCCCTTATAATAAAGTTGGTTAAGGGTTATTAATATATTAGTAATATATAACTATCAGTATTGGGGACCCTTATAATAAAGTTGGTTAAGCTTAATTAATATATTAGCAATATATAACTATCAGTATGGGGGACCCTTATAATAAAGTTGGAACAGTAATTATTAATTATTTACAAATATTTAAAGACAACAAATATTTTACACTGGGTCTCTCACACTGGAAATGATTGATCACAGCACACACTGTTGGGAAGGGGATGAAAACACTTTATTTATAAAGTTAAAGAACTCTCCAAAAGCTTTTTGTTTTCTGGAAAACTGACCACTTAAAGGAGAATTCCGGCAGTTTTCACTTTTTGGGGTTAATATCCCATCTTGTGTAGGCCAAGGGAAGTTTTTGAAAGGGAAAACCGCGAGAAATTTTCATGCGTGCTGCGCAAAGTTGTCCAACTGCGCAGATTTCAATGAAAGCGCGGCCAAGCGGGCAAGAAGTTAACCTTCTCTGAAGCTCTTAGCGTGTATCAAAACGCTTTTGAACGATTTGGCCGTGGTGTCTGTATCAATACAACACTATCCAGTGGCTAACCATACCATTAGCTAGCACAGACATGATACATTTTGAGTTTTCAGAAACGGCGCACCTACCACTCTCAGCTTCCGTCTTCCACAGGCGTCCGCACAAATTGATCGCCGAAGTGATACATTATAGTAATCCATTTTATGTTTGTCCACCAAAGACGACCCTCAGGAACCGAACTACACGTCTGCCATGTTTCTTATTCTTTCCTAGCAAACAGCTGACTCGTTTGAACACCCATTTTCGCCGTGATGTCACAGCGTCACCTGCGCAGCGGGCAGGAGCGCACATTCACTCATTATTCAGCTGCGGGAGAGAAGCACCTGCGGGATTTTACTCTTTACCAGTTTGAGATGGCTAGTAGTTCGTCAGATTCGGATGTTGGAATGGAGGAGTTTGACGAGTTTGATGGTCGGGGTTATCTGTTTGAACCGGAATACACAGATGAAGAGTTGTTGGCACAAGATGCTGCGAGTGTTTTCCCCTCCGTATTCTCCGCCCGCTGCGCAGGTGACGCTGTGACATCACGGCGAAAATGGGTGTTCAAACGAGTCAGCTGTTTGCTAGGAAAGAATAAGAAACATGGCAGACGTGTAGTTCGGTTCCTGAGGGTCGTCTTTGGTGGACAAACATAAAATGGATTACTATAATGTATCACTTCGGCGATCAATTTGTGCGGACGCCTGTGGAAGACGGAAGCTGAGAGTGGTAGGTGCGCCGTTTCTGAAAACTCAAAATGTATCATGTCTGTGCTAGCTAATGGTATGGTTAGCCACTGGATAGTGTTGTATTGATACAGACACCACGGCCAAATCGTTCAAAAGCGTTTTGATACACGCTAAGAGCTTCAGAGAAGGTTAACTTCTTGCCCGCTTGGCCGCGCTTTCATTGAAATCTGCGCAGTTGGACAACTTTGCGCAGCACGCATGAAAATTTCTCGCGGTTTTCCCTTTCAAAAACTTCCCTTGGCCTACACAAGATGGGATATTAACCCCAAAAAGTGAAAACTGCCGGAATTCTCCTTTAAGTGGTCAGTTTTCCAGAAAACAAAAAGCTTTTGGAGAGTTCTTTAACTTTATAAATAAAGTGTTTTCATCCCCCTTCCCAACAGTGTGTGCTGTGATCAATCATTTCCAGTGTGAGAGACCCAGTGTAAAATATTTGTTGTCTTTAAATATTTGTAAATAATTAATAATTACTGTTCCAACTTTATTATAAGGGTCCCCCATACTGATAGTTATATATTGCTAATATATTAATTAAGCTTAACCAACTTTATTATAAGGGTCCCCAATACTGATAGTTATATATTACTAATATATTAATAACCCTTAACCAACTTTATTATAAGGGGCCCCACGCTGATAGCTATATATTACTCTAATTAAGCTTATCTCCCTCTGGAACGAAATGCTGTTCTCGGCAGCCATTATCCCTTACTTAACCAACTTTATTATAAGGGTCCTATGAGGAGTGGTTCATATTGGGATAGGCAGAAACAGTTTAATAACAATTAGTTAAATAATAATATGTCAATAACTTTTATATTAACATATAGTTTGAATATACACATTTAACATTTTAATAATGTAAGAAATAACTGTTAATTAGTGCCAAAATACATTTAGTTAACTATTAACAAATATAAAATACAATATTAGTTAATAGATTGTTTTCTATTTGTTAAAACATTAACATACAGATTTTATGCAGATAACTAATATTTAATTAATGATGACAAAAACATTAAGTAATGGCAAATAGATATTTTAGTAACAATTTGCAAATGTTAATTAAAGGGTTAAGTAATGACTAGTATGCTATTTATTATGGACCCTTATTATGGAGTGTTACCTGTAATTGTTTAAATTGTTATTGGGGACAGTAGTTTGTTTATACACCAGCTACGTTGCATACAATTCATGCAAAAACGTTTGAATAATCGCACAGGTCTTTCAGCTTAATGCATTTTTTGCATTTACATTATATAAATAACGTATTACGGCACAAAATATTTGTGAAAACTTTAAACTAACTTCACCTACATTTGAATGTATAGTGCCTGGATTCCGCCATTTCAGTAGACCGTGCAGCGTGAACGTAGAGGATTGTGGGTATTCTTGCTCACTGAGGATCCATCGATGCATCCGTGAAAATTCTCAGAATTCTCAAAAACAAAGGGCGCGAGTTTTTGAGTGTTCTTGACATTGGAACAGTGCTTGGCGGTGCTCTATGACGTAGCGTCCTTAAAAGGACGGCAGTTGAGCATGCGTCCTTGACTTTGGCAAACGCCCATGATCCGGACCTGTCAAAAGAAGTGACAAAAACGACTCACTCTCTGATCTCATCAGGTCACATGGACAGGGTCAGTACAGAATGTTCTCTGAGGGTCCCTGCTGGATATGTATTCACCTTACCTCAACAATTGTCTCAAACTGAGCTCTTTAGTCAAGCACTTATAGTTAAACTGCTCAAACTTCAGCCATACACAGTGAGAGTCAGAGAGAGATTACCTGATTCCCATAATAGCTCCACCGTCCATCAGCAAATGACGGAGCAGTTTAAAAATATCCACCTTGCTGGCAATACTTATCATCTTAGTGCCACTAATGGGAATTGTTTCATCTGCACTGAAATGGCTCCATAGTTTGATGAGAATATTTTCTCACTTAATTAAAATTAAAATGTGCATTTTAATTAAACATAATTGTTATTTCTAATCTGTATTTAAAGGGAGCGATTATATTATTGCAGCCTTTGATTACTGTGAGAGAAGGAAGAAGAAGTCGGAGCAGAGGTCCACCTGCTCCATGTTTATCACAGAAATGATATTCTCTACTCTCTCCACCATATTGACGCCTTTCTTTAGCTCTTATCTGAATTCACA
Organism: Eleginops maclovinus; assembly: GCF_036324505.1. Lineage (NCBI taxonomy): Eukaryota > Metazoa > Chordata > Actinopteri > Perciformes > Eleginopidae > Eleginops > Eleginops maclovinus. The sequence goes on from NC_086358.1 coordinate 20,321,135, forward strand.
GAATGAAATGGATTTATTTTCTTCATAAATCTGAAAAACCTTTCACCATCTGTCGAGCAACATTTAAAATCACCATTTCTGTCACTTGTCAGATGTGTCTTCTGGCTCACATTACAGTTCCTTCAAAACATGTTTGCTGTTGCGACTCAGTGGTATGTAAAAGTGTCACAATTGTAATTGGCTTGTTTTTTTTGTTTTTTTGTTATATTTAATTTGTCTCTTGCAAAATATCTTTATTTCTGCTCTTTTGAAGTTGACCAAAAGCCTCAAATATATTTCCACATGTTTTTCATTGACCGGCTTTCATGCTAAGCATTGTAGTGCGCATACGCCAACTAATATAACACGTTTATATTTGTACCTTTTATCTTCTTCTATTTGATCTTATGATATTAACCACTATTGTAGCTTGATGAACTCTGCCCTCTCTGGTCTTTCTTGTGGAGAGAGATTTTGTTTGTTTTTTTCGCTGTTAAGTTTGTGCTGTTGAGCATCCACCCGCATGGAATTTTTACAAGAATATTTAGCGCTTTCAGTCTTGGCAGACAATTTAACAAGGGTGGCAATAAACACCCAGGAGACAGCAGGTTAGTTTCAAATGTTTACTGATTAATTTGCATTCCATTTCATTCATTTCCATTTTGTAAAAAGACATAAAGACCTCTAGGATTTGAGCAAAGAATTGCATTGACAGAGGAAACAACCCATGTGCTCCATTGACAGCCAGAAACAGGCATATACGGCAAGCATTTATGGACACACAGTGCAAAACACAAAACCCTTTGCAGGCCCTCTTAAAGGGTCAGCACAATCACTCACAGGTTTATTTCCGACTTCTGTCTCTTTGAGATAAATGCAAAGTGTGGAATATCACACGTTCACAAAAACAAATGTGACTTTAACCCACCATTTCTGGACACAATTTTGCTAAGCCATGTTTGTATTGGTGTGAAAAAGCTGGTACAAAGCTTTACCACCAGTATAGAACACAAGGTGACATTGACCAGTGCGGAGTGAAGTTCTAAAGCCTCCCTGAATACACCTCACTTTGTCTGATTAAACAGTGCAAGCAGATTACCTGTTGATAACCTCCCAACTCTAGAGGCCTAATCTGGGATAAAGGAGGGAAACACATTGAGCTCTGTGAGCCTGCAGGAGGCTTCACACTTTACATAATGACCTTTGGCCTTTTTAGTATTCCGCTTGTTTACTCACCATACCGCTGAGGTCCGTCCAAAGCGATCCATCTGCTTCTTTTAATCCAAGGTACTTCATTCCATCGAAATATGAAGTCCTTTCCATTCCATGAAGCTGTTAATGTTTTGGGCAATTTACTAACTATGTTATGAGCGATCAGAAAAATCAACCAGCATCCCCATTAATGATCAGATATCGCCTTTATTTAAAGAAAAAGTGACAAAATGCTTCACAAAACTCTAAACTTTAAACAAAAGATTGTTTTTTTAAAGCTCAGTGTACAGGGTAGCTATGTTTATACAAGTTTGATATAAAACACAATTTTATACAATATATATAGTTTGAGGGTCCTTGGCCTGAAAACGTTGATGACCCCTGCTGTAAAGCCTGATACATTCATTTGTTTTAAATTGAAGTGTTTATTGCACCTTTTAACAAAATAAAACATGTATATATTTGGTTATTATTTACAACAACATTTTTGTTATATAACATTTGATACGTCAGGTGTTTATGGCAATTTATTGAACAAAACAATGTGTCTTTTCGAAACAAAAACAAATATTGAGTGTTACATTGAATTCTAATTGAATTGAGAAGAAAAACATTTGGAAGATTATGAACATTTCAACGGAATTATTTCATTTGTTTTGGAACAGGAGTTGCTTTGTGGTTATTTATTTTTACTTGTTTGCCCTACTTTGTTTTTAGTTTTTTTTAGTTTTTTTGTCTGTTCTTACACCATGTTCCTTAAAAGGCTATAAAGTTTAAATGTATTATTATTATTATTATTATTATTATTATTATTATTGTCATTATTATTATTATTATTATTATTATTATTATTATTATTACTATTATTATTATTATTATTATTATTATTGTCATTATTATTATTATTATTATTATTATTATTATTATTGTCATTATTATTATTATTATTATTATTATCATTATTATTATTATTATTATTATTATTATTATTGTCATTATTATTATTATTATTATTATTGTCATTATTATTATTATTATTATTATTATTATTATTATCATTAAGACATGTATCACATTTGCATACAATAGGTTTTTCAGGAAAGTAATAGTCACTTGGAAGATGTAGAAGTCTCAGAAACTCATGTTTCAAATATTCTAACATGGCGTTAACGTTAATATACACCATAACACACAAAACTGAAAAAATACCTAACGGCGGGACGCAGGCACAGCAGCTCCGAGGGCGTCACAAGCATAAAGCGGAGCCGCATTAATGAACCAAATGTATAAGGTAAACAAGAAAAACCATCAAGACTCTCTTACTGTAATGTTTTATACAAACAAAACCCCAATAATCCAATCAGGCAGCAACAAGGATCTTTGTTCACTTTAATTAGCTGAGTTTAGAGCAGCTAAACTGGGCATTTTGTCTCCGCCTCATTCTCTCCTGCCCTCCTTGAGTCTTAGCAGGCTGTGTGCTGAGAACAGAGGTCCGTGTAAAACGTACACGTGAAGTTACCATATTCTCTACACAGAATTATTCAGAATTAAATTACATTTAAAAGAGTCACGGCATGCTATCCTAAGGACCGGGGCCAGATTACAGGGTGGTCTTTGACTGGTGTGGTCCCTGATGCTATCACCAACCATTCAACTGTCCAACAGATCCTCTCTTATGTATTCATGCTTAATCTGCAACAATGCTTTATTTTAATGCCAAAAAAAAAAGAGTCAAACTAATGCTTAACAGACATCAATCTGACACACAGAACATGACATGGATCAATGTGTTTATCCCTATTTATCCCAGATCAGTGAGAGCTCGTCCAGCGGTAGCTCTCTCATGATGCTGCGCTGCACCATATGAGGTGAATACAGAGGCTGGGTGTAAACAGAAATTATCACATGGTCAACTCATTCCATCTCCAAACACCCATTTACATGCTTATTATTCTCTCTCACACACACACCCCTCAGCAGGAGGTGGTTATCGCAGTGCAGTCCACATATTGAGTGTTAAGTAGTCCTGCTGTGCAGTGGATGGGGAATGGAGTGCAATGTGCATCTGGACACTTAACTTCATCCCACTTGGACTCGTGACCAGGTCAGACATATAGAGAGGACTGTAGCATGTATGCTGAGGTCAGAACGTCTGCTCTGCTGCAAGGATCTCTGGGAACATGTTGTGCCAGGGAGGCTTCAGGGTGTTATTTGCTGTATCAATGGCAGACACATCTGCTGCTCTCCTATTGAAACCTGTGCATTGTCTGCTTCAAGGCTTCCCTCCCTCGAGCGTGGCTCTCGGATATTGCAGGTTATTGAAATTCTATATGATATTTTTTTCTCTATGTGAGCTAAAGTTTGCTTTTGTGTTGCCTCAAGGCCAGGGTAAATCACATTTTCTGTCAACCTGCATTTTAATCTCGGATTTTGTTCCATTATAATAGAAGTTAAAGGGAGGCAGACAGAGTCCAAAATGATGAGTGTGTTGATGACCTTCCTGTTTAATAAAGCCAATAGTTACAGCTGGTTTCAGATTATGTGTGTCCTTCATTTTATTGTTTTTAATTTATATTTACCGACTTTTTATTGTATTTTTATTACACATTTTATTACTAACTTTATTCATATTCATTTTATTTGTATTTCACGTTCTATCATGTTTTTCATAATTTTGTCCTCCAGGTTTGTCAATCTGACAAGCCCACTGATTTAAGTAAAGGCTGATTCTAATTGATCTATATCAATGTTAAAAACTATAGGGGAGACTGGGGTAAGATTCAAGATTCAAGAAGCTTTATTTATCCCGAGGGAAATTGCTGTGCAACAGTTGCAGGACAAAGTGGGAAAGTAATACAAAGTGAGAGGTAAAATCAAACTAACATAAAATAAACCAAGTAAGTACTAAGTAAAAGCAATACAATTACAGTTAATGCATAGGTATATACAATATACAACAATACACACTGTGCAATTTAGCAGCATATCTAAAAATAAAATGAGTATAAACTAAATAAAGTGATACAGTGGAATTGGATAAAGTGACATTTTGGCCTCAGGACGCAGTGTCTCCACTGTCCCTCTGACCTGAGGTAGATAAATTAAACAGTCTGATGGCCACAGGAAGAAAGGACTTCCTTTGGCGTTCTGTCTTACACCGGGGGGAATGAGTCTGTTGCTGAAGGTGCTTCTGTACGAGGTTAGCACCTGGTGGAGAGGGTGAGCGTTGTTGTCCAGGTTACTATGCAGATTACTCAGCATCCTCCTCTCAGACACCACCAACAAAGAGTCCAGTTGGACCCCCAGGACGGAGCCAGCCTTCCTGATGATCCTGCTGATCTTGTTGGCGTCTGCTGCCCTCAGCCTGCTGCCCCAGCACACGACACCAAAGAAGACGGCACTGGCTACCACCGACTGGTAGAACATCTTCAGCATGGTGTTACAGACGTTGAAGGACCGGAGCCTCCTCAGGAAATAGAGTCAGCTCTGGCCCTTCTTGTAAACAGCCTCAGTGTTCATGGCCCAGTCCAGTTTCTTGTCCAGGTGTACTCCAGATGAGCCAGTAGGTAAGTTTACCCCACCCCTTTATCTAGGGAACCGTGCACATTTGACTTCTATCTCATTTTTCCTTGTGTACAGTACAGCATAAGTAACAATTGGCTCATCTTACCCCACTTTCCCCTAAAGCTCCTGAGTAGTAAACACTTTCCTCTAATGTTGATAACATATTGCATTCAGTACCGTTATGTGGCCTTTAAAGAAAGGGCGCTATGGACCATCTGGAATATCACTACTCTATCAAACATTTAGAATCTCCTTGCATACTAATACAGACAGTGAACAGCCTTTTAGTGAACAGTATGTAGGTCAAATAAAACAAATTTTGCAACATTAAGTCATAATTCCTGGAGTAACCGTGCATCGTCTGACCTTGGCATTTCTGTTTGTCATCTCATTAGGACCAAAGACATCAGTGAAGCTAGTCTCATTTTACACATATCAGTAAAGAGTAAATGATAGAGTCAACCAGAACTGCAAAACTTAAAGCTGATTTTTAGCTCTGAACAGCATTGGTCTGTTAGCTAACCAGAAACTCTTAAATCCAGTGGCGAACCGTCAGGGCCAGCAAGGCCTTCTCTGCTGGCCTAAAAGCCATCTGTGTTTAGGCCAACAGTATCACTGAATAACGTTTTAATGTAATGTTATTCAGTGAATAACATATAATAACGTTTTTCACTAACATGTATTACATTTAATTATTTCCAATGATCTATTCTCTTCATGTCAAAGCTTTTCTCTGTGTTGCTCTTGGCTGTGCTGCGTCCAGTTATGATTGTTAATGTTGGATCTTTTATCTAATCATATTTCAGTCAGGTTGTGTTGCTGGCTCAAAGAAATCTGCCTCAGGGCCTTCAGAATCAGCAGTGCTGGCCTTGTAGCTTAAAACAAGTGGCAATGAAACTGTTGCATTGACCAATCAGATTTTGAGTTGGCGACACCAGGGCATTCTGAGGGCCACCTAGCAGGCCTACGATGACGTCGGCATTTTCACGTCCTTGGATTGGATTGTCAGCGCCCTGTTATACTGCGTTTCTGTGTAATATTAACGGTTTCTATAGCCGTAACATCATAACAATGGTTTTAAGTGGTGGATTTATTCAGGTAAAACACTACTGAAGACTCAAGGGTGAAATGCACGGCCCGCTACTGCCTAACTCCCATTTCATAATTGCACGACTCAAGAAAAACTTAAAAAATCTAAAAGTCTTTACTTAAATAACAAAAAGAATGTACAACAACAACAAAAAAATCACTACAACAAAGGTTTTTGGATTCAAAACGCTGGCTCTCAACTTTACATGAAGACAACCATTCAGGGAGAAAAACTAATAAGGGCAGGAAGTAAAGGGCTTCGAGACGAGACGGGAAGGTGAGTACAAAATAAAACAGGAAGTGCAATGACAGACAGTGCAGGCCGACAGTAGACATAGGTGACAGTAATTTAACAAAGAACAATGAGACATGACTAAACATAAATCTAAACATTGACTGTAAACTAAACATGAACATAACATAAACCTGATAAATAACTGAGCATGACATGAGTAATTAAACAGACGTGATGTGATGTTACAATAATATCAGGTCATCCAGTTAACAGTTAACTAACATACTACACAAAAAAGGAAGCCAAGTCAAACCAACACAACATTGACTTCTACAGCATCACACATCGACAACAACATGACGCACGGACCAACAAAACCAGCATGTTCACCACATCTAACCCACATCAGCTGACCACAAGCCTGAAACAACTGTTCAGATATTAAAGGTTCCATGTTATGTCATTTATGTTGCATTTGTTGAAACTTCATTACATCTCAGTCATCAATAAAGAATGACGCTCCTGAGAAAGAAAGAAATTATGCTACCTGTGGCTACCGGTAAACGTCTGCATCTGCTTTATTCTGTTTCATAGAGTGAATGGATGTCCGACCTTGCTGTCTGTACCTCCCTGTCTCTCTGACAGTGCACTCATCCTGCTCTTCCTCCAGCATCAGTCAGGCAGGGCACAATCATTTATTCAGGGCAAGAGGCTTTAGTCAAAAGTCACAGTCAACTTTATTATCAATATCTCTGAGTGTGTGGATCAAACAGAAAGAAATCCCATTTCTCACCATCTGTTCTTCCACTTGAGTGAACGATGTAGGTACTTTCAGAGATGAAAAGTACACACAGCCTTTACTCAAGTAAAAGTACAGATACTCGTGTTTTAAACATACTCTGGTAAAAGGAGAAGTACTGACTATACGTCTTTACTCAAATAAAAGTAAAGATGTGCTGGCTTAGAAATGTTTTCAAGTAAAAAGTACCGATGACTACCAACTGTTTTATGGAGTACCTGGTAAACAGACCTCACTTTGTATTAACAGAACATCAAAGATCTTCCATTTCAAATTTTAATAATGTCATTGTTAGCTGATGAATGTTTCAACGATGAACAACCACCATTTAGAACACAAGCAAAGAACACCAGCGTGGGGACAGGGACAAAAGCCAAAAGCTCCCCGATTTTGGGTCGACACAAGTCACATCGCATTCGCCATGAATGGTTTTGTGCGCCGATAATAGCGAATATCTCCCTTATGTACGGCCATGGGTGAGGGAGATGAATATCTCCGTTGCTCTCTGTAATTTCACCAAGTTCCTCCCCCTTCTCTGCCTCTTCTACCCTTACATACACCATTATTCTGCTAGCTGCGGTTCTGGTACTGGCTGGTTTGGGAGAATAAGTACAGGTATTTGTGTTAAATATGTAAAAAGTCGTCAGAAAAATAAGTAGTGGAGTAAAGCTCTGATACCAGAAAAATGTACTTAAGTACAGTAACAAAGTATGTGTACTCCACTACTTCCCACCTCTGGGTACTTTTGCCATCTAAGGATATGTTCTGGAGCGTGCAGGTCTTCTCTGAAAACGCCATCTGTGCTGCACTGGTAGGATGCTCAGCCCTTTACACTAACACACACCTGTGCAGCAGCATTGATCTGTATGCAGCCGGTCTCCTCGCTCTGCTCAGAACTCACCCTGTGGAGCGCCGGCCTTCACAGCTCCCTAAAGTGGAACTGCCTCCCTTCCCATGAGAGAGCCCTGCACAATACTCATGTGTGTGATGTGAGTGAGTGTGTGTGTGTTGAATTTTCATGCATTTCCTTTTTTTCCATTCTCCGCAGTGAAATTGAATCCGCAGTGGGAGTTCTGGAAGGTCATTATTCAGGCGTTGTGGAGTAGTGGTACGGCGACAGTGAGGCATACTGTACTGGGAGTGTTGTTGGAAACATTGTTTTTCTCCCAGCTTTTATACTTTCTGCATTATTGTGTGTTTAAATAGAATAAGACAACCTTATTAAACTCCATATATTTTCTTACAAACTTATAGAACTCAGTCATGACAATTTGTCAGTAAATTGTGTGGACGGCTCAACCAAAAGCTCATATTTTCCCTGTCAGAGCTGAGCTGCCACTTCATTCTCTGATTATTGTATGAACTGATGCATCATGGGAAGAGAAAAGGCAGATAAAGGAAAAGGTAAAAGGTGACATCATTATCCTGTTATTATTTGCTGTGACTGAATAGCTTCGATGCTGAGCCATATGGCCAAACTGTGTGAGTGAATAACAACCGCTGATGAGATGTGTGTTAGTGTGAGTTCTTTTGAATAAATGTCAGAATCAGAATCAGAAATGCTTTATTCATCCCAAACTGGGACATTTTTGTAAAATGTATCTCAAGATAAGAAGATCTTTATATAACCGCTCTGATAAAAGTGTCTTCAATGATAAAACCGAGGGGGATTTGTTTTGCTTTAAAGCTGCATGAATCTTTTAGTTTTGATTACATTATACCATTGAAAATAATAATGTGTGTGTTGTTGTATGGGGTTCAACCCTGGAAGAAGTATCATCTGATGCTGCAGTTCTGTGGATTTCAGTTTCTTGTTGAGTTTCCAGGCCAGCAAGTTTCCTGTTTCTATAAATCAATCCATGTTGGAATTTAAATTACTTTATTGAAAAAATTAAACATTTATTGTCTCGATGCTTTTGATTGCAGTAGCTTAGTTGAACACTCAATCCTGATTGGTCAATTCAGAATATGTGACAGGTTGTTAGTCCAGTAGAACAGACCGCTATCAAGGACTATATTGATCGTCGTTAAAGAGGATCAAGAAAGAGAACGGGAAGAGGTTAAAAGACAGAGCGCTGGACGTCAGATAAATCACTAGAAGAAGACAGACAGGAAATAAACACTAATAGGAACATGATCTGGGCTCTGCAGGGTTTGAGGACTTGTTAGTGGATCAGGAACAGTGAACAGACTTTAACAGTTACTGAAAACCTTGATCAGTGCTGCCGTAAAGTAGTTGTTGTCGCAGTTTCAGCCGATGGTGCGCCGTGGAACAGAGGTTGTTATTTCTCAGCGGAAGAAATACGATCATTTTCAGTAAATTAATTTCAATTAATATTGGGGGTCGTTAGTTTGTTTAGTATCTGGACGTGTAATAAGCAGGATTATGTGCAGCGAGGCGGTCATTATGGGGAAAAGATCACTCTTCAAGATCCCTCCCTTCGCGTCGGGCTCCCTGATCAGCCTGTCGGGTGTTCTTTTCCCCATAAGGATTGCCTCGCTGCACATTATCCCTTACTTATTATTAAGTCAATTGAAATTGATTTTAATGCTTTTAATTTGGAAGGCATTTTGGGCACTGGTTGATTTGGGCACCTGGTGTTAAAGGTCTCCTATTATGCTATATTTGAATCAGAATCAGAATAGCTTTAATCGTCCCTGTTCCTGAAGCGCTGATTCTGTGACTGTAGCTTTAAATGAACTAGCTGCTGCTGGCCACGCCCCTTTGAAGCTGCTTCTGGCCACGCCCCTTTTGAGCTGCTGCTGGCCACGCCCCTTTGGAGCGTCATGATCTCTCCTCTGAACAGAGTTTTCTACCGGGAGAAACTCAGCTAAACGCTGCTGTGATTAACGCCACATTATGTTCCAAACCACATCCAGCATTATTTCTGAAACAGTATGGAGCTCAAACAATGCTTAGTCAGATAAGGTTGGATTTTTAAATGGTTTTGTTGAAGTTTAAATATGAATACATGTCTTTTTGATAAACTCTTTTGTTTTCAATGAAGCGATTGATGTGGTATGGCTCACACGGACTGTAGGCCTAAATGTTGGTATTGTTATTATACCATAATATGCACTTATGCTTTCATATTTGTGTGGCCCAAATTGTTGTTTTTTGTTATTTAAAATATCTATGCCTCACATGTAATGATCATTAAGGCCTGACGCAATTTAAAAATACAAAAATCATTTCCACTGATAAAATGCTGATCTTCACTGGAATGTTGTGTACAGTTAGTTTAAATTACTTTAGTTAAATGAATGGAATTCTAAATATGTCTCACATGGAGTCATTTGAGTTGCACTTTATAATTTGACTTTATAAAATACTGATGTTTTTATTCAACACCATACCAGCACTATGCCTGTTTTTTGATGCACTGTTGTCTCACTTAAATGGATGTCAATGGTTAAAAGAGTTTATGCTTCACATGTACTGAGTTCTGAACATGCCATTTAAATGTAGTAGCACCTTGGAGTCTTTTTACAACACAATGCCGCCTGTTGATGTCATGCTTTTACTGAATACCATACAGCTCCGGAAAAAACTAAGAGACCGCTCCAAATGTTTCTTAACTCTTTATCTCCACATGTATGGCAGCCATTCCAGTGTATGCTGAATTCCAACACAGACAAATGTTGTCAGCAGTTTATAGAATACCACAAAAAACAACAACACACATTTAACTCAAAGACATACCTATAAATAATAAAACAAGAGAAAATGATAATGCTGAAGCAGTCTCTTAATTTTTTCCGCGGCTGTATATGCACTCATATGTGGTAGTTGTACTTTACTGGCTCTGTGACTAATAACATTATAGCTCATGTTTCAAGACATATTTTTCCTGCCCCTTATTTTGGATCATTTTCATCAACTGCTTTAGACTGTTATCAGATGAACACGATTTATAATGCCTGTTTAACTTTTTCCTTTCTGTAGATTATAGAACACATGTGACGCTGACTGAGAAACATGCCATACGTCTCAACCAGAGCTAATTAATGCTGCGCTAAAGGCCAACTCTCTGCAACCCATTTACCTGCGAGGCATCGGTTCCAGCCCATTACAGATGTCTTCTCTGAGGGCCAAGGCATCTTGTTTTTTAATTGTTCATTACTACTGATACTGGAGCACCTGTCTCACTGTGACAGCCTCATTTAGTGCACACTTCTCATGTTTAATTTGCTTTGGCATCCTCGGAAATCAATACATTTACACAGCAATAGATTAGTGTCTGGATAAGATAAGTGTCTGAGAACTGACATCAGGGTATCAGGGTAGGCAAGTAAGCTTGTTCGAATCCGAAACCAGCCGAACATTCAGGCAATATCCTCCCCTCTGTCTACCCCCTTTCACCTCTGATAATCTCTAATAAAGGCCCCCTCTGGCCCAAAAAAATCCCTTTAAAAAAATGAAAAATATTATATTTATTATTTATTTATTGGCCTTGTAAATATAGTAATAATCCCTATGATTTTCATAAAACTACATGCCATTTTTGAAACTAGTTTTGAGACTTGATTTCTGGATGTTCAGCTCATAAGAAGGAGGGGGTAAGGGAAATTGGTTCCCCTTCTTTATTAAAATGTCTTTTTCCCGGCTGGTGCTATAGTTATCAGAACATTCCCAAAGTTGAGCCAACTGAGAACCAGAGCAGTCCGACCAGAGCCCATAGGCTATGTCTCCGGATGTATATTTCCCAGACTCGAGTCATGAATTTGATGACTTTAGACTTGACTTGACAAAATCTAAAAGGACTTGCACTTTGACTTGGACTTTAACATCAGTGACTCACATTTGGACTTGGACTTGCCCCTTTTGACTCGAAAAGACTTGCTACTTTCCCCAAACCCAAAGATTAAAAAGTATGTTGACATGGACTGCGTTATCTCTCTTTGCACCTGTGTGCATCTGTGTGTGTGTGTGTGTGTATGTGTGTGTGTGTGTGTGTGTGTGTGTGTGTGTGTGTGTGTGTGTGTGTGTGTGTGTGTGTGTGTGTGTGTGTGTGGCATGACATCCAATCAAAATAGATCCACGTTGTTTTGATCGGACAGCATCCAACCAATCAAAGTACTGGACAACCAATGAGGCGGAACAAACTCTAAGGCGCCAAGTAGGCAACAATGATACCACGGGTAGTTTCGTTTGGATTTAAAAACTTTGAGGTGGTCAACAAAAAAAGAACTGCAGTCTGTAAAACATGCAGGACGAAGATAACAGACGAAAACGGACAACTTCCAACTTTTTTCGACATTTGAAGTTGCACAAAGAACGGTAAGTTTTGAATGAAAGCCAACACTAGCTTATCGGCTAATTGCTAGCTAGCTACATATGAATGAGACTGTAAACGTTACCTTGGCTTACGAACACGCTAAATGGTATCTCCTGTGGGTTCATTAATGGACAAGTTCACTATTTTGCACTTTGAGCCCCCTTTCTGGGTCGTCTTGGATGAAATAGAAATGTTGACGATTGGTCCAGTCTCCAGCTTTTGGCTAATTTGGAATCACCCCCTGCTTCAGAATGGTTGGCTACAGGCATTCATAACATTGTCCTTAAAACAACCCTAAACATTCGTTTTCAAGGATGAGCAACTCACCGAGTGGTAAGTGGTGTTCGTAGTTGTTCTTAAAAAATATATCGGCGAAATATTTGGTTTCCATCAGTGTTATTTGCTACTGTGGAACTAGCTATGTTTTCAGATACTTCACTGAGTAGATCAGGGGAGCCCAACCTTTTTTGAACCAAGATCTACTTTTAAAGTTGATAGTGTGTCGAGATCTACCAAGCCATAACGAAAGCCATAGCGTAGCCACAATTAATTGTGCACCTATATAATAACACAACTTTCAGACACAAAGATCAAGTTTTAACAATAATAATACATTTATTGAAGTAAATGTACGCTGTGCAAAGAATAAGCACAAGTAGGCCTAGGACTGGCCCGTAACAACACAACAACATACAACCCAATTAATACAATGCCTAATTCAAGTTGGAAAAGTGCTTCTCTACCTTAGTGGGACTTCTGGCACTGAGAGGAGGAAGCGAGTCTCTCATAGTCCGGACAGTAGGAGCTGAGGGCCAGCCGTAAGCAGGCCGCAAGGTGGTCATCAGTCATGGTGGATCTGTATTTTGACTTAATGATTTTCATATGTGAAAAGGCAGACTCACACAAACATGTTGATCCAAAAAGTGCACTCAAATTCTTTGCAGTTTGTCTGAGGTTGGGGTACTTCCCTTTCTGCATTAGATTCCAGAATTGGACATTTGTGTCAGGTCTCTTGATTTGAGCTCAATGTCATTATTTAGTGTGAGGATCTCATTCTCAATAGCACCTCTCTCCAGGTTGAAGAGTGATGCCACTTTGGACGTTATACAATCCACATCTATATTTTCCCCAAATGGAAAACTGACAATAGGCTCAATGGATGCAACTTCAGTAAAGCGCCTGTCAAATTCTGACAAGATGCTTTGCACTTGATCATCATAACGTGCACTCTCAAGCTCCTCACAGTCTTTGCCCTGACGCTTAAGTTCTGTGTCCATGTGTGTGGACACGTCACACTGTTGCAACCTGCTTGATAGCAGCTGTAACTTGCTTTTAAGGTGTTCATGGAGCTGATCATGTTGATGATGTGTTTGTTCTTACCCTGCAGCTCTAGATTCAAGTTATTGAGCTCGTCAGTCAGATCAGTAAGAAAGGCTTAATCCAAGAGCCACTGACTGTCTTCTAGCTGTGCATTCAGCATGGTTTGAACGTTTCAGAAATTCTTTAATTTCAGGCAACAATTCAGAAAACCATTCCAGAAATGTACCTCTGCTGAGCCACCTTACGTCTGTGTGCAGCAGCAGGTCTGTGTGTTCTGCACCGGTCTCCTCCAGTTGCGCACGGAATAATCGCCTCTGCAGACTCCTGGCCCGAACAGAACAGGCGATCTTGTTAGCCACATCCATCACATCTTTCATATTTAAAATCTTCCTGCACAACCCTTGCTGGTGAATTATACAGTGATAGTTCAGGAAATCCGGGAAAGATTCAGACTGTTTGCACAATCCAATGAACCCAGCAGTACGTCCAATCTTTGCTGAAGCCCCATCGGTTGTAATGGAGAGGAGTTTGAAGAGGGCCAACTTGCTCTTACTAACGAATTCCATAAAAACCTGAAAAATATCTGTGCCTCTTGTGTGCCCTTTCATAGGCAAAATGGTCAGCAGCTCTTCTTTTACACTCATATTGTCGAAAACCATTCTAATGGACACACATAGCTGAGCCACATCCACAGCATCAGTGGATTCATAGAATTGCAGAGAAAAGCACTCACATGTGTCAACATCATTCCGCAATTGCTGTTCAACATCCTCCGCCATTCCCTCGCATCGTCACAGAATTTCTTGATAGCTGCACATCCTGAATAGCAGACACAATCTCCTTTCGATTTTTAAAATCTGCAGGAAGCGCATCTGCGGCTTCCATGAACGCTTCTTTCACAATCTCACCATACCCCTAACCCTTGAAAGATTTCTTTCCTTTTGCAAGAACACGACAGACACGATAAGAAGCTATGGTTGCAGCCTTACTCGTGGTATTGGGCCTGGTAAAAATGGACTGTTGTGCTGCTAGCTGACTTTTCAATTCTTTGACTTTTCGGGCGGCAGTGGTGATTTAGCTGGGAGGTTTGTATCGCAGCTCTTGTGGACCGTCTTGAAATGCCGCTCCAAATTCCCTTTCTGTGGTAAAGCCACATTTGCATTGCAGATAAGACAGATGGAATTGGCATTCGAATACGCGCCCTTCCGAGTCCATAGTTACAACCGAGCAACCATACCCTGCGCGCGCAGATAGAAAGAAGCGTGTGAGATGTTTTCTTTGATTATGCCTGATCTACCTTACTACAGCTGTACAAATCTACACACTGCTTCACGCGATCAGCAGTTCATTGTGCCTATTTAAGATGTTTTAAGTTGGAAGTTTTAATGTAGGCCTATTTTACACAACAGTAGGAGGATACACAACATTTTCTCGCGATCGACTGGAACTCAGCCCGCGATCGACTGATAGACCGCGATCGGCTGGTTGGGCACCCCTGGAGTAGGCTATTAACTTCCGCTTGATATTTGGAATACAAAATGGCAAATTAAACACGACAGAAACTGTATTTCGCTAAGACACTCGTTTTGGAGCATCACCACTAACCAGTGAGCACTCAGTGAGTTGCACATCTTTGAAAACGAACGTTTAAGGTTGATTTAAGGACCGCTTTATGAATGCCCGTACATGAAGCATGGGGGACCCATCGTTAACACGTCAAACACACTATTTCATCCTAGACAAACCAGAAATGGGGCTCAAAGTGCATATTTATCCACTTATCCATACTCATATTGTAAAAGGATAGTGTGGCAGCCGGGTGTGGTTAGAGCGCCGGCTGCTGGGGTGAGGGGAGTGGCTCGGCCGGAGACCAGACAGCTGATCGGAATCTGGTAATCAGGCATTTAATATAAAGCATGTTGGTAACCTGGTTCTGGTCTGTCTTGCAGTAGGCTGGGTCCTGGGAAGACGACACACCCCGTCCTGGCCTTGCCCGTCCTGAAAGTACCGCGGAGCTGTCTGTTGTGTGCACATTTCGTAAGAAATAAACGCTATTGTTTTGCCCAACCCATTGACTGTAAAAATAATGGACAAACCCTCAGTGACGTCACCCATAGGTTTCTGAAGAGCTCAAATGAAGCTCAAATGGGCGCCATCTTGTCAGCGCCATCTTGTCAGTGCCTGACTCCGCCTGCTCCCGGATAATCCATAAATGGTTAAAGGGTTGGGTTGTGAGTGAAACTGGGGCGGGGCGAATGAAGCCTGGCTGCTGGAACACGCCCACCTACCTCGAGGTTACCAAGGTAGCTAGAAGTTAGGCTACCGGTATATGCTAACCTGAACTGTAACTCGCAGCACTCACCAGACGTTGACATTTTTGACATATTGGTGCAAAGTTAATGACACTAGGATAGTAGGATAGCAACCGATAGCAACGCTAGCCAATCTAGCTAGCGTGAGCAAGACTACTTCATCATTAAACAACATACTTTGATGGACTTCATTTAATG
The DNA here is from genome assembly GCF_036324505.1 of Eleginops maclovinus. Classification (NCBI taxonomy): domain Eukaryota; kingdom Metazoa; phylum Chordata; class Actinopteri; order Perciformes; family Eleginopidae; genus Eleginops; species Eleginops maclovinus. The sequence continues at coordinate 20,337,122 of NC_086358.1, forward strand.
AACATATTTTCTTTAACATTATTCCCAATAACTATAACGTTAGCTAATTTAGCGGTCATTACTGGATTGCAGTAAAGTTAATCTACCCTACAGCATAAGGAGGTGACCTAAGGCACTCTTAAAATCGATACCTGCTAATGGTGCTAACATATATAATACACTTCAATAAAACATTTCACTCACCGAAAAAAACGAACCACAGAATCCTTGGATGGTCTGTTAGCACAATTAACTGCATAGCAAGACATGTTATCCCTCAGAATTTCGTATTAAAATACTCAGAAAAGCCTAACACGACCGATAGGTCAAGTTCAACGATTTAGAGAGCTGAGTGGATGAGGTGACAGCTATCGCATGCGGCTAACCTTAATATAACAACCCCAGCTGTCACTCAAATCGGCCACGCCCCTAATTATGCAGAACTTTATGGCTTAATATCTTTTAAACTGGATTTTTTAATGAAAATTCACCCCCCTCACAGTTGTCATGAACGCGGAAACTAGCTATACAGAGAAAACCGTTTTTTGAACCAGGCTGTAAACATGTTTTAGTTCAAGGCTAGATTTAAGTTTTAAGGTGAAGAGTGTTTTGCAAAAATGAGGATCTTCTGAGACAGTTATAGTGCAATAAGCAATGGAAATACAACGTCAGCACTTTCTGTGGAAATGACATTTGCCTTTGTTTATTTCAGATGTGTTTGAACTAGGGGTGGCACGGATCACAAAACTCACGGTTCACGGTGTATCACGGTTTGAGGTCCACGGTTTACGGTTTTGTACGGTTCTTGGTGTTTTTTTTTACTTTTTTATCGTAGCCCCATAATACACGCCGTTACACCAGTGGAACACTGTAATAGTCACTGAAAAGATTTTACTGCCACAGCACAACACTTCTATGACATTACACAGTGCCTTTAGCAATGCATTACAACTTGGTCCTTGCCATTCTGGTAACAGCCAGTTTATAACAGGAGCCCTGTCTCTGAGAATATTCTTAGGCAGATGCTATTACTAACCATAGTTTAGGATACAGCATTTAAAAGGGTATAAAATTATAGTTATAATGTAATAATAATGCACAAACTTGAATTTCAATTGACTCTAAGCACACTGTTTTAACAATCTCAGAAAGGTAGTATTTTGATAGAGCAAGAGGGAAGACATGGATGATTTCAACATGTTTTACTTTATTACTCAAAATAAGTGTCAGGAATGTTTGCTGTCCTTTGAACAGGCGAACACAATTGCCTATGAGAACATGAGGCCGTAAACATAATATGAGCCCACCATCCAACCAGCCTAACAGAAAACAAAATCAACAACTCTTCTAATCCCTGAGAGTGAGGATGTATTTTTTTCACTTGAAATTAAAGTGCAGTGCTTTGAAACATATGGCTGGATTTGGTATCTAAACTTAAAGTGCCAGTGCCACTGTTATATTAACAAAATTTCGAACAAAATACACACAGACACAATCAGTATAAAATATTGCAATAGAACCAAACACTGCACTGTTTAAAACAGCCTTCCCCCTTTCACTTAATTCTCATATTCTTCTGCATGAAAATGAGTTTGTCAACATTTTCTGGCAAGAGACGAGACCTACTTGCAGTTACAATGTCCCCTGCTGTGGAAAAAACCCGCTCACTTGGCACAGATGTACCTGGGACAGCCAGGTCACGTTGTGCCAACTTTGCTACATGGGGATACGTGCGTTGGTCTTCCACCATGCGAGGGGATTTTCATCCACAGAGATGCAGCCTGTTTCCTTGTATGAAGTGACCTCTTCACGAATTATATCTTGGAAAGGCTTTGTGCTTCTTGCCTGTGTTGTAAAAAAATCGTAGCTTTTTGGAAAGAAATTCGCTTGTGTGGCTGTCGTATATTGGGCGCGTTTGTAATACGCAGCTTCGTAACTCCCATTGGGGATTAATGTGGTGGGCAGTCACTGTCAGGTAACTTTCCGTGGACCTAGAAGTCCATCCATCCGTCGTCAGAGCTACGTGGCATGCCAAAGACAACTCCGTCACTATTTCCTCCCTTGTCTCGTCATATAACTTGGGTATCACATTGGTGCCAAAGTATCTGCGAGAGGGCATGACGTACCGCGGCTCCAGTACCTTCACCATATTCATAAAGCCTTCACCCTCCACCACGCTGTAGGGCTGCATGTCTTTTGCGATGAATATACCAATAGCTTTGGAAATTGATTTCACCTTGGCTGTGTCCCCAGCCATAGGCTGTTTAAATGCCGCACTGATTGTGAAGGTTTTTTGGCTGGCTCTCCTCTCCTCACCTCTACGGACACACTTGGGTGAAGTCTTCGTAATGTCCGGACATATTGGAAGTGTTTCCACTAGCGTAGCCAATGCGAGTTTTGCAATGCTTGCATATTGTAATACTTCGATCGACGTTTTTATTGCCAGTATCATCGTATGTGATGGGGAATCCGAAATGATCCCACACACCTGATTTAAACAACCCCGGAGCATCCTCTATCTCCGGCCTGGGCGGCCCGCCTTCTCCACTCCCACTTGCCATGTTTGTACACGCTGACACACCTCGACCTCTTAGCTTTCGCTTCTTTCGCGCGAATGAAAACCACGTGGTAACATACGGGCATTAGGCTACAATGCAACGTCGAACGTCTGGAGAAAAAAAAAACAAAAAAAAACCGTGGACTCCGTACGGTGCACAGACGCACCACACCGTGGCAAGCAAACCGTACGGTTCGGTTTTTTCACCAAAACCGTGCCATGCCTAGTTTGAACAATGTTCTTGGTTTGATAAATATATAGAGGTCTTAAAAGCATACATGAGTTGTGTAAATATTATTTCTCCGTTGTTAAAAGGACTCGAAAGGACTTGAAACTCAAACGGTAGGACTTGGGACTTGACTTGAGACTTGTCGGGCTTGACTCTGGACTTGAAAGCAAAGACTTGAGACTAACTTGTGACTTGCAAACAATGACTTGGTCCCACCTCTGTTATGAACTCACATCCACTTGGTTGTAGAAAATGCTGCTTCACCATGAGGATCCTAAATTTAACACGGTCTGAAATAACTGTCTGAATGGTTGAACATCTGTTCAGGGAACCGGATGAACTTCACACTCTTATCCAGTACCTTTGCACAACCTTGTGTCCTTAGCAGCCAGTGTTTCTATAAGAAGTTACATCAGCCAGCGCTCCAGTCTCATTAGCAGTCTGCACCCTCCTTCCTCCTATGTTTCCTCTCTCCTCACAATTACTGCTCTTTCTTTTACTCATCCTCCCTAATGATCTTTCCGTACGCTGGGATTAGCTGAGGCAATGGCCCTCAGTGGCTGAAATTAAATTACACTCACAGCTCCCTGGTGCGGTGCCCCAGAAAGGGCCAATTTTCACTAAAGCTGCATGGTGTTTGTTTTTTTGAGTGAGTGAGAGTACAGTCCGATCTGAAGCAATCTGTGACAGGAACATTGAGAAACAGGGACGTGTTAAAAGTTTAAAAGAGGATATGGTTATGCAATATACTGTTGGTGTCTGAACTTTTTAATTTATGCTTCAGCACTTCCATAAAAAATACATTACAGCTTGATTCTTTAAATATTAGAATCAGATTTGCTTGCATTATTTGAAAACGGGGCCGTATCTTGTACCTGTTAATGCATCACACAGGGTTGTGCCCATATGTGCACCCATGGGTGTTGTTTTAAAAAATGCTGCAGGCACCCTGAACTCTGTGGTGATGAAGTCTTTAAAGTGCCTTACCCTGTCCCACCTAAGAACCCTCAGCGACCCCATTCTGGGCCTTGTTTTCCAACCCAGTTGATATTTAAACACAACCACTAATGCATGAACTTCGTTTTGCGCGACTGCATCATGAAGGTCTAAAGAGAACGCTGCCGTCCCCATTCAAACACTGAACTTATATCACGTCTACTTTAGCTAGGGGAAAAGAAACAATATGGGCTGTTTATCAGACCACAAAGAATTAGCTCACTCCCTGTCCCCGAACCCACCCCTCACTTCCTGCCGCTTGAAGTCATCTTCACTGGGGGCTGAGCGGACTGCAGCTCCAGAGATGCACCTCCGTTAGCCGCTGTAGCATCTCCCATTGTAGTCAGTGCAAGTGCAGGCCATAACAAGGACTTTACAGCGGTCTTGGGGAGGCTTACAACAAGTACTTTACACAGTGACTACCACCCTGGGCCACCAGAAGTGGATAAATAGATTTGCGGTGCATTTGCTCCTTTGAAGTCTAATGGAGTTGTGGATGGGACAAAGGGGTGGTGTGCAGGAGCCAGGCTTCCGCCTCTCCAGATAGCAGACTGTATTTTGAGTCAGTGATGTTTCCATCAAAGCAAATAACTATTGTGCCACCGATTTCTGATCCTATTTTTCGATTCCTTGTGTCTGCAGTGACTTCCAGCGTTACTCCTGCCTTCTCTCAACTGGATCCTTTTTATTTTGCTCGGCCTAATCTAAACGGCTGGATTAAATAAATACTGTTACCTGCCCGATTTTATCTCCAGCCTCTGTTCTGCATCTCTGGAAGCCTAAAGAGTTTCCTCAGCATGTAACCGGTCCTTCCATAACTCATGAACAGTAGAGTGTATTAACGTGACTTGCACCACTGGAGGTACTTATTCAGATTTAGTAAATTCACCTATTTAAAAAGCAGTTGAATTAAAGTTGAATTTAAATGAAGTAAACACTTGTGATGTACAAAGAGATGCTGCTTTTACCGAGAGGTGGGAAGGTACTTTACTTGAGCATTGTTTTTGCTACTCCATACTTCTACTACACTACATTTAAAAAGGGAAATAATGTAATTCTACTCCATCACATTTATTTAACAGCTTTAGCTACATTTAACAAAATGCATCTCTGAAAATTAAATTAGTACATTAACTCTTTAAGTCACAAAACAGTCAGATTATTCAAGTATTTAACAAAAAGTCAATCAACTGTTTGTCTACAACAGTAAAATGCTAGTTAATGCATCAATATAATCTAGGAATGACGAATATATAAATATAATTATATCCAAACTTGAACGCCATTTTTCTGCCCTATGATTACGTTTGATTATATATTGGTACTTTAACTCAAGTAAAGCATCCAAGCAAAATGATTTGGTTTCCAAGTTATGAGACTCAACTCCTCACAACATACAGCAATCTGTTGAACAGCAAACAAAGGATAGTGTTTAGAGGGAAATTGAATATAATAAGACTTTTGTCTCTCCTTTTTCTACTGTGTGTCCTTCAGATTGAACTCTGCAGAATGCTGCTGATGTTCATGTTAGCAGCACAACACTAACAAAGCCCAGTATGCTTACTCCTGCCAAGGCTGCACAACTCTCTGTGTTTTATTCATAAAATACTACAGACTACTTACAGTGAAGGCCGTCGTTCGGATTGGCTCATGGAGGTGAAAAGATGCTTAATGCTGGTCAGGAATGTTGTGATTTGTGTGTGAGTTGCTAAAACAGCACACAAAGATTTGGTTTGGGTTTGATGTTGAATTTAGTAGGTCCCTTTTGGTGCTGCAGGTCAGTCTTACCTTTACAAAAGATTTAACCAGGTCCATCTTTGCCTTTAACAAGTGCTTTATGTGAGCCACGAGGTCAGGATAAGGAGGAACAGTGTGAGGGACAATCTGAAAAGGACGGTAAAAAAAAAAACCTGGTGTACCTGCACATAGAAAAATACATTTTCAGTAAGGATTTTATGGCAGCCCCTTTATTGAACAGGACGATGAGGGAGTCATATGGATTAATTTTTGAAAGTGGACGAGACAAGGGACACTATTTCTGTGTGTCAAACGGAGAATGTTTTGTCTTGATTTTTTCATATTGCTTTGTTGATTTATTTGAGTGTTATTTGTTTCGTTTGTTTATTGGCTAAACTATATGCCTGAAATGTTGTGTTTTGTATAAAGTAGTTTACTATATTTATTTCTGTTTGTTTGTCTGTTTTCCCCTGGTTTCATGGTTATGAAAGTTATGATTTGAAAGTGCGTCTTTGTTTTGTGTTGTACATATTTATGTATTTGTGATACAATGTCTATTTTTGATAATAAAAGGCCAAAAAAAGTGCTTTGAGTTGCTTACACAAACATCATAATGAATGCAAAATGTCAAATGATGTTACATAAATGAAAGAACGAAAAACAAAGGCATAACATTTGCACTGTTAACAGTATTGAACATCTCCATCAAACAATTGATGCCCCATGTGTTTAAGAAGCAGCCCAATAAATAAAAAAAAAAACGGGAATTGGTTTGTAATTACTTTTTAAAAAACATGGCATATGCAACAAAAGAAAAACTGGAACTGTCATGGTCGAGCAGAGCAGGTTGGACCCAAGAGCAGGATGGACAGTGTTTTTTACAGAACAATACCTTTAGGATGAGAATATACAGCCACCAGACCAGATTTCAAGTGTAAAATGAAGGATTCAACAAACTCCAACAGGAAGCCACAACTTATATATAAGACTAATCACGGGAGGGAGAACGCAAAGACAGCAGGTGAACAGAATCAGGTAATAAGACAGGAGGGAAAACACACAGACAGGGAGTAAAATTAGACATGCAGGGTGAATACTACAAAATAAAACAGGAAACACTAACAGACTGCAAGGAGAACTTGACCTCGGTTTGCAAAACTAAGATACAGATCTTCCCTGTTTGACACTGAGGAGTTGCAACGATAAACTATTGTGCATTTCTCACTTGTACAAGATTCCAGCTCGCTTGCATCTACTGAACGCTTTGAAGAGCCTTATCTCCAGAACATCTAAGCAGTTCCAGCTCTCACATATCTGATTAGACATTGAGCTGAAACGTAAAGATGGAAATACTGAATTTGATAAGAACAAGAAATTCCTCAGTGAGTGATGAAGAGATGGCAGGGGTAGTTGTGCTCTTGGTGCCAAACATCCCTTCTTGAGGCAGGATCACACACTGGCTGGAAGAGATAAAGGAACAGCATTAAGATTAAGATAAGCAATTACAGAAACAACATGAGACAGGCTGGATGTCAGGAGGTCAGAAGAAGATGCAATCCTGACTATGAACCTTCACACCATCATAAAAGGCCCAACGTTCCCCCAGGGGATAATCCATAGAGCCTTGAGCCCCTCAGGCAGACAATCATTGAAGAAGTGAAGAAGACTGATAACATATAGCACATTTTGTGTAATTACCGTATGTAATCTTAAATTAATCTAATGTACAGGAGGGTTATAGATCCTTGTCCAGCTGCTGCCCTTTAACAATATTTATTGTACGTTTTTTCTAAAGACATAATATAAATGTGTTATGGCCTGTCACGGTTTCACTGGTAGCTTGGCTGATCCATGGAGTATGATAAAGATATGTTTCTCCTCTTGGGTAGTCTTACATATTTCAACCTAAATAAAAACATCTTTCAAAATTATCCAAGAGTTGCAGTTAAACAGTTGGTGTACAGCAGGATGTATTGTAATATGTATTACCAACACACTGAGGAACTGACTGACTGAAATGTCTTCTTTATTTATCAATGAAACTAAATGTTGTTCGAATCAATACATTAAGTATAAAAAATGAAAAATGATTTGCAGTTCTGAAGACATTATTGTTATTATTATTATCCTTATGTAATTATTTGACTCATACTGTATATACAGCTCCGGAAAAAATGAAGAAACCACTCCACCTTTTTCTTAAATCTGTATCTCTACATGTATGGCAGCCATTCCAGTGTCTGTTGAATTCCAACACAGAGAAATGTTGTCAGTAGTTTATAAAAAAAAACTGAAAGACATACCTATAAATAGTAAAGCCAGAGAAACTGCTGCAGTGGTCTCTTAATTTTTTCCGGAGTTGTATATACAGACGTGTTAGCCAGGTTAAATATACATTTAAATATGCAGGTACCAGCGGGGGGGAATGTCCTGTGACATAGCATATAGTATCATTATTAGTGTTCAGGTTATTTTTGATGGGTGACTCCTGGTTCGGCCGCCTGATGGCTGAAGGCAGATGACATGTTTGACAAAAAAAGGAACTTCACAAAGACTCTTCTTTTCAAAGATATGTTCTCAAAAAGCTTGGTTTGTGTGATGTTCAGTGTGTTCTACAATGAACTCCTGTACACTGAAACAACTGAAACGTTGATTTTAATGAAATGTATTCTGTCTACAGATTTCCCTCACCTGTTTAATGTTAGTTGAAATCAATAATGTTACGTTTACATTTTATAAAAAAGGCTGTGACTTACTATTAATGCTTTCAACTAACCTAGTCGTGGATCCCAACAGCAGTCCCAAGATGCAGTCCTAAACTTTCCAGAACCTTGACTTTGATCGCCAAAGCTCAGCTGTTTACAGAGAATGTTAGCTTGACCCCAAGCAAGTACAGTACACATACTGTACGTAGCAGTGAGATTCCCTGCACTGAGCCTGTACCCATCTCTATCTCGGAGGGGAACACGTTGAACCAGTGCTGCAAGACTTACTCTCCCCTCGTCACTAACGTACTTACTCCCTCTTCCATTTTCTGACGCATGTAGCCCTCCCACGTCATCCACCTCACAGCCCCCTGCCTGCCCTCCCACTGCCTATTATACCCTCCATGGACCAGATCCCAGCAGGCTCCTTTCAGCTGATAGGGTGTCAGTGGACTGGCAGAGAGAGGCAATGAGACAGCAATATGAGTCGGTACTTCTGTTTATTTAAACCCCATTGCATAAGAAATTGATGCTTGATAAGTCCTCTGTAAAGTTCATTAACAGAAACAGCTACAGCCGGTCCTACATATCATAATTGCACAAGTCATCATGACACAGTGTTCACTAATTATTTAGTCTTTATCTTAGACTTCATTGAACTGTTAATATTCTGTAACATTACCAAGGCATTAAAACAAAACTATTCAGACGCCCAAGATTTAAGCTCTAACACATTTACAAGCTGGAGAATTAATCGTGTTAAATAACTGAAAGAGAAATACATCATGCTGACCGAAACTCTGCGAGAGCCAGCAGAAACACTCGCTATTGGAAGATTCCATAGTGTAGATAAATACATAGACGAGGTTTAAGGAAAAAACAAGTGCTGACAAAAAAAGACCATTGCGGCTGCAGTGGATCCTCACAGAAATGTATTTCTGACTGAACTGCCGGGGTTTGGTCTTGGTCCCTTTTTTAACTGGGCTCTCCTAAACTCGGTTCTGCGGCGACAGTACTTGTAGCTGTGCTTTTATCTGTAGTCAGTTTATCTTCTATAAACTAACTGGTGTGTGTGTGTGGGCACCGGCTGTCTGCAGGACACAGGAAGGAGGTGTACCAGGTTGTGGTCAGATCTGCCCAGGGGAGGAAGTGGTGATGACTCATCACCACTTTTTAGGTTCATCTCATCACCAGGTTTTAGGGGGTTCTTCTAAAATCGCCCATAGGTTTTCCAGGCATTTTTCCAGGCGTTTTAGGCCTAAATGGGATAAGCAATGAATTTGCTATGTCTGGCTATTAGTGTATCATAGTAACCACACAGTATAAAACCTGATGTTTCCTTCTTAAAATGCACATATATATTTCAGGGGGAACAGTGTTTAGTTTGGGAGGATGCAGGATAATGCCCCTGGTCACCTTCAAGAAAGCTTAGTTTTCTTTGAAACCCTGCAGCCATGGTATGGATTCGCAAGGAGTGGAGGAGAAGGTGCCAACCAAGTGTAGGATTACTAGTGCTACAGAAAACTTTAGCACAATTTATCAAGAGAGCATCGATGGATAAAACGATTTGCTCCACACCGCTGATCTCTGTGATCAGCTCCCTCAGAGTGGCTCTCTGCTCTGGGCTGTCTGGATCCTGCTTCAACCAACCGTCCCAAATTATGTGCTGAGGCGCGCAGTAATCTGAGGGGACCGGCTCACAGCTCTGTTCACAACATTACAGGTAAAATATTAGCACATTTTTCTCACTGATTAAGTTGTGTTGGCTGATTGGTTCTGCATGAAGGCACAAGAACTGCACATGTTGCTGCTTCACAACTGGAGGAATGTGTTAATTAGAGGCTGGCAGATCTCCAGTAAGAGCATAGATTGTTTTGGAGCCTGGAGGAGCGGAGAAGGAAGTATTACTCCCATGAGCCTTGTGGCTACATAAAATCTCTACACTCTTAATGTTATAAGTGAATATCATAATAATAAAAGGATCACTGTGAGGATTCAGTGACAGAGAGTAAGTACACAACATAAATGGAGCTTTATTGGCAGATAAAAATACCATAATGACAGTTTTTATCTCTTCTACCTCTTTATGGATTGGTTGTCAGCATAGTGAACCGGAAATGTTGAGCACCCTAAAGTTTTATGTTAGAAATGTATAGTACAGGGGAATCTAAGTTGCATATGTTGCCAATTTGCACAATTAGCATCATTTGCGTTAATTAGCCTGAATGGCATTACAGCCTATGAGGTGATATTTAAAAAAATGCTTGGCAGATGTGGACAATTTTGACGTGATTTGGGGGTTATTGAGGATGCTGAATCAATTTCTGACATTTTCAGGATCAATAATGGCAGGTTTAACCAGAATTTGCCACACTTGTACTCTTGGTGGAATTATTTGACTGCCATGATTGCGACCGTTGGATATAGAGAGCACATGATGGAAATTATTACCTCTACTTTGGACAATTTTTTTTCAACTAAACAGGCAATCTGTCTAATTCAAATGATCCAAAACCCCCCAAATCTTCCAAATGGACTAAATATTAATCGAAATCAGCCCACAGGGAGTACAAATATGGCCACTTTCTTGTTAAAACTGCCATTTATGATCCTGAAAATGTTAGAAATGGGCTCAGCATGCTCGGTAACCCCAACCACTAAAACATCCAAATCTTCCAAGTATTTTTTTAACTACTGTCCAAATAATTCTAATTAACACAACTTGTGCTAATTGCTCAACATATGCAAGTTAGCATCCGGCACTTTCTATGTGCTGGGGACCCCTACTATACATTTCAAACATAAAACTTGGGGGTCCCAAACATTTCCAGCTTCATAATAGGAGCTGGCAAATGAAATATTACTTTATAACAGCATTTATTTTATGCAAACCAGTACAGGAAAAAATTGCATCAAAATGGTCAAGAGCTTTAACCAAAGACACTTGGGGCTGGATATGAAAAAAATATGATAACTATTATTTTAATTTAGGCCTTTGAAGCCAATCATATTATTTATTAAATATATGATTTGATTTCAGAGTGAACACATGTCTCCTAAAAATGATGATAAATCAATAATGATGATTAGATAACACACTTCTAACTGCAGCTGCCCAGATTTCACTCAAGTCTTCCTCTCTCTCGCCCTTTCTGACTCCCCTAGCTTTTACTGTCAAATTAAAATACAGAAATGCAAAAGAAAATGCACACAAACAAAGTATATAATCACAGATTCAGCTCAATGTTGATCTAAAATCTATAATTATGAAAAAATGTATTTGCAGAATGTGCCTGTGTTTGTTTATGCCAGATAGGCACAACAGACTAAAATATAAAGGATAAATCTAGTGTGCTCAGGCCCTTTGACACAAGGTTTCAACTCTGTATGATGGAGTGGTTACCGTATATGATGCACACTCTAATAAGTTAGAGGTTTTTTTTATTTGGCACAGTCTGATGCTGCAGTGAGAGGCTGTGTGGAGAAGCACTCACTGCCCAGACTGTTGTATTTCTTTTAGTGCTAATTGCCACATTAGGGTTGATGCTAGCTATATTTAATGTTTGGAGTGTTTCCGTGGATATACCCTGCTTCAGTTGGACAATGTTGCTCTCATTTTGCATACTTCTGTTCCTACACTTTGGGAGTGCATGAGTGTGCTCACACTGCCATCAGAGCCTCTTTCCAACTTGGAATTAATTATTGAAACAAATTGCAGTGCACACAATTAAGTGTCTCATTAACTACTCAAATATGTGACCATCTACGATAGACAATACTTAAAAAACATTTCTAAAATAACGCCAATCCCGCCGAAGCCATCTCCTTCCTCTTCGGGGGTCCGGCACCTTTATTACTTTGTTATTTGTATCGATATTGCAGTATCTTCCTGATGCTAAATGTGTCTGTCTGTTAAAGTGTGTTCTGTCTCTGCTCTGCTCCGTGTGTGCCGGACACCAGTACCGTTTTCTGAAGATATTTTGAAAATGTAGCACGGCTCATAAATGTTTAAAAAGCTAAATCTGTACTTAAACTCTGGGGGACGTTTGACCTGCAAATGAGGAAAGCTTGGCTTTGGTTGGTTCGTTGTCACCTGACCAGCGGTGCGCTCTGATGCATCCCAAAAGTTAAGCTGCTTTCAACTAAGGACACCGCCACAAATGCAGAAAACACTGAATTTGAGATTTAGCACTTCGGCAGTAACCCCTGATTATTGGGTTAATTGAACAGTCTGTCATGATTTGCTACCACATGGGACACTGTTGCTACATTGCTAGCTAGCTAACAGCTGCAACTTCCACTTCCTGTGACGACAAAGCAGCCGTGTGCTGTTGATATATTTCCACCTGTTCAAAATTGACACACTGCACAGGGGGATCAGGGGTTGAAAGTTATCTCCCTTACTGACATCAACTTGAAGTCCTCTTTTAATGAAAGCCTGCATGAAAGCTGCCATTGGTCTTTGCTTAAGATGTAAAATGTGGAATTTATGAAGGGCTTTGAAAACCTGCACGAGTGTGATTGGTTGTTACCAGTCAGCTTTTAACCAATTAATCAATGAATTACTCATTCATTGTAAGGCACAAATGAATCAGCTGTTGCTAATCAGTTCATGCAAGTATGGCCTCAGTCCCGCCTGAATTAACAGCATGCTTAATATGTCTCATATTCAAGAATAACCCCGAAGGTCATCTGAGAAACACTGTTTCATAATTAGCTTAGCACAGCGTTACTGTTAACTGGACAAAACTGCATGGCAGTAATAGCTCATTTTAATCTCGAATTATATTGCAAGCTCAGCATGCCAATTTACATATTTTATACAGACACTGTTGAATCTTGGCTGTGTTGTCATAATTCCATTTGTCACACATCATTCTGTTAAGCATAGGCTGTTACTGGAAGTGTGTCAGGCAATCTGTATTTAGAATGTGTCAACATGAAACCAACGCTAAATATAAACGGAATGGAAAATGCAAGAACGCCAAAAAACATAGATTGATGTGAAATGTGTTATTTTGGTACAATTGCAGGAACTTTTGCATTAAGTTGGCAGCTCTGCAGCCAATTGATCCAATGTAGTAAATGTCCCTTTGCTACACTTTAACCAAACGAGACAAAAGAAGAATAAGCATATTGTTTATTATAAGAAGTTCAAATGTGATGATGCAGTTTTAAAATAACATATTTGCAGTCAGCATGAGATTCGTAATCCAGCAGTGTCTCCTGGGCAGTATCCAATGATGGTGGAGGTGTGCACATAACAGCAGCATGGATGAACTTGAGACACTTATATTAGAGCTTCATTTACCATTTACTTTGATGAGGTTTCACACAATTAAATGATCTCTACATATAATTCAACAGCTGCAAAAAAACAGTCACTTCATTAGTTTTGATCATTTTAACTCCAAGTTTATGTAATCAGAAAACAATGTATGCAGCAAGTTGAGGCGAGCTGACAATGACATGGCTGATGCGAAGCAGCTGTAATCTCTACCATGCTCTCCACCTTATTTTTTAAATGAAGGCGTGCTTACCTTTCCTAATAAACAAAAAACTCAAATAATGTTGCACTCTTCTTAAAAAGACCAAACACCTCCTCAATGAACTTGTTGTTTCCATCAGTTTTCTGTACTACACTCTTTATGCTCTGGCCAAGTGGCAGATGTTCACAATGTCATTGTTTGAATTGTTTAAAAAAGAATAGTGTGAGAATAAATCAATATATTGTTCTGGAACTTTAAGGGACATAATTTACTGTTGTAGTGTTGCCTCAAGGACCGGTTGGTGGGCGACACCTTGGAGTTCCGGTTTCGGGTTAATATTGTTTGTAGCTTCATAGTAGCATGTAGCTAATAGGATATCTTCTTTGAGAGTATATGGAGAATAATGCGTGGAGTTCCACGCTCCCCCTCATCGATGCTACATTACCAACTGTCATTATGTGTTTAATTATGTAATGTTCCAAACAAACATCTGAAGAATTGTGTAACAAAGATATTATGAAAGGAAGGTTACTTTGCTACGTCACTAGAGGGCAACCTAAGATGAGACGCAGAATGCACCGAGGACCCGCCCTGTCGCCACCAACCAATGGGAGAAGACTTTATTCAATCTAGAGAGATATTAAAATGTTTTGTAACGAGAGATCAGGGCTCCTTCCTGTGAATCTGTGAGACAGATAACTACTAGAAGTAGGACCTCTGCCGAGTTCCTTTTAAGACTTATCATATGATAACTTTATATTAATAAACCATCATTCAGGACCAACATCTGTCATGTGTTGGCTGCTTTATGGCAGAGAGACATATTGGAACTCACAGCAGGCCTCGTCTTTTAGTCATACTGTTGGAATTTTCTAAAATCCTTTTACCAAATCTCTCTTTTCCAGTAGGGCTACGAGTCGAAATGACAGATAAAATAAAACAAATCCAGGAAATGCTGTAATTAAACGCATCCAAATGAAAAGGGATATGTTGTGACATTTGTTTAATCTGCAGATATATGGATATATATTTTAAATAATGCTTGCAGGCAAAAACTTTGCTATGAAAGTGTTTCATGCATTGATGAAAAGACAGATTTTCATTATGAGAATTTACACTCTAAGAGACTGACTTGACATTTGCATCTGGAAAACTAATGGGATTCTTAGAATCAAGAGCAGCTGATGTATTAAAAGTGGGAAGTCTCTTTGTCAGTGTAATGCAGTGTTAAAACGACCAGAGCAGTGCCAGTGGAGTGTGCAGAAAGAATAAATCAATAATAAATAAATAAATAAGAATTAAAAGAAAAGTCTGTATGAAGACAGCGTTATATATTGTACCTGCCTGTTTCTACAAAGAACATAATTGCATACATCAATATTCCTGTAGAAGTTTTACTTTTTTTCATTTAAGTTTTTGTCATTTGATTGGCTAATTCAACAATGGTGAATTATTATAACAACAAATGTACTGTTCTGTTTAGGTATAATACTACGGAAGCCCCTAAAGCGGGGATTGGGAACCTTTTTCCCTATCAAGGGACGACATAAGAAACAGATAAAGTACAAGGGAATCCCTCCTCAAAAGGATTTATCATCTAGTTAAAAATAAGTGACAATAAATCTGAACAACAAAACTGACAACATACAACTTTCTTCATCATGTCCTGCTGAGAGGACAATCTATTGGAAAAAATAAGCCTCAGGGTTCAGAAAACACCATGACCATATCCTTGATTATTAGATTATGAATTCAAAATGAGGTATTGTAGTAAATAACTAATTTCAGTATATAAAGGCATTCTGCCGGTGTAAAGGTCCTCTCAGCAGGACACGGTACAGAGATTAAATACAAGGTGTTATTAATGTGCAGGTGTGTGTGGAACAGGAACACACTGCTGCTGCTCTGGCAGTGATAACTGTGTGCCTTGTATTAGTAATAGAACAGCCAACATGTCTGCAAACACAAACTCTGTGAAAACTGTGCAGCGACTGACAGCAGCCATCAGAAATCACAAATGGAAGTTGTGTAGCGTGACACTCCGAGGGAAGGATGTCTCATTGTTTCGTGTGGTTTCGCGAGGTAGAGTGAGGGAAACAGGGATGCAAGTTACTATCAGAGCTGGACGTAAGGACAGTCTTGTGTTATCTGAAATGTTTTGACTTGACCGCGTGATGACATGACACTGACCCTTGCCAGAAAAAAACTCTCCCTTTATATTTTATTGCCTTTATAAAAAAAATGTTTTGGAGTTGATTTTGTTTTTTTTTTGCGTTTGTTTATGAATTACCTCGAGGGCCAGATCAAATGGTCTCGCGGGCCAGTTACGGTTCCCCATCCCTGCCCTAAAGGGACATGGACAAAAAAAAGAACTATAATAAAAGATACACGAGGTATACACTCTGGAAGATAAATCGGCAACACAGGAGAGTCTGTAAACTGGTCTGCATCTGGAATTCTATGAATGAACACGGGAAAGTAAGCCGTGAGCACAAGTAGTTTGTTTCTTTCCCGTATATGTCCCTGTAGGGCTCCATAGAATACTAATGTAGTAAAATGAAAAAAGTTTCTTACCTGTATTTATTACTGTGCTGTATTGCCATCCACATGGTTTTGATTTGTTTGTGAGGTTTAGAGATACACTACATGGCCAAAGGTTTGTGGAGCACAGAATATCTATATATCTGCTGCTCTCAGCCTCCCCAGCAGATGTTGAAGCTGCTGCAGGGATTTGATCCTTCAGCATCACCGAGGTCATCACTGATGCTGCTGATAAGCTCTGGCTCACAGACATGTTCCAGTTCAGGTGTTGGATGGAGGTCAGAGCTCCGTGCTGGCTTGCCAAGTTTTTCCACACCAAACTGGAAAAACTTTACTTCGTGGGGAGCTGTACGCAGGGGGACTTTGTATGTTTAACCAACAAAGGTTAAAACATTTAAAGTTTTTCTAAAATGTCACTATTGCAGCTGAAGGCAGTCCAAAAAAACAGCAAGGGGCTAAACATGGTTAGAAACACTATGACACTCAAAAAATCAGGTCCACTACTTACTTTTGTTTGTCCATTAATTACAAAACAAACAGCTAACTGATAAGTAGAAGGGAAAGTGCGATCGCAACTGTGAAGGTAATTGCGTTGGAAAATTGCAGTAAAAAC
Source organism: Eleginops maclovinus (assembly GCF_036324505.1). Taxonomy (NCBI): domain Eukaryota; kingdom Metazoa; phylum Chordata; class Actinopteri; order Perciformes; family Eleginopidae; genus Eleginops; species Eleginops maclovinus. The sequence goes on from NC_086358.1 coordinate 20,353,968, forward strand.
TGCTGCTAAAAGGTGTGATCAAAAGAAAATGTCTCATTCCGACCAAGACCAGCAAATGCACCAGACGTGGAAGAAAATGTTAGCAGTGGCCTAACGACAGTACTTCAACTTCTGTCAGTCTGGGACGTTGACTGGTAGTGTACCCAAAAATACTTTTGCTCATTTATTTACATTGTGAAAGAGACGCCTGTAAATGAGCGGATATCATTTTTTATGTTGTAAAATGCACTAAAAGCTGAATCCAATTGTTATCCCTCCATTCATCTGACCCGATAGCGGGAAATCATAGGAAAAAAACAGATTTGGTTACTTTTGGTCTGGAAAGATAGGCCATTTATGCTTCATATGCCACTGAACAACTATAGGATTGGAAACAGGTGAAAGCAGTCGTAAAACCACCACTAACTCCACCATAAGTTCCAGTGCATGCCCACCACTAATAATAAGTCAACAAAACCACTACATATAAAAAACACAGAGACCTTTCATATGGCTCCTGCAGCGTTACGATGTGTCTGCTCTCAGTACATGTTCTTGCATCTTGAGGTCATTGTAGATTAACTACCTCCAAAATAAACAGCAGGGCGTCGGATATGAAAACAAAGGCTTCTTTGTGTAGAGAAATCAGTAGCGACCATTACACGTTCAGCAAACACCAACAACATATAATCAACAGCTCCATGTATTTGCTAGTCATTTTTCGTATACGCGGCACTACTTATCATCCTAAGGAAAACGCGCGTAAGTCTTGTTTTAGCCGCTAAGCATTCTGGTAGTTCAGTTTCTTAACCCTTTGTTAGGCAATAGAACAGAAAACATATCTCAAATCAATATCAATCAGATAGAATACAACAAAATATAATTATTTCTAACTCTCCCTTTAGCTGTAAATAGTAATACAACCTTTAGCAGCTTTCTATGCATTAAATCAATAAACAGATTAAATCATTAATCTTATAACTGTAAGCTATTAAGTTACAACATTCATCTTTAGAGCTGGAAGTCAGCTGTTCGTGCTGGAAGGGAAAGTTTCAGATGAACCTGGCTTTAAATGCCTCCTTCATGCATGGATGTACTACAAACAGACGATTGGCAGATAATATACCTCATCCTTTAAATTACTATGAAATAATAGTGTTGGAAAATATAGAATATCACAAACCTTCTGTCATGATTTCCCAGAGGGTCTGAACTGCACGTGGTTCTGCTAAGTGCGTTCATGCAGCAGGCAGATGGAGTGTTTGCTGTAGCTCTAACTGCTCATGTATACCCTCTGCTTATCATTATGGTGTTTAGCTTGGGAGCTTATGCCCACGCAGTTCTGCTTCGTGACCTAAGCTGGTCAACACCTGAGCAATATGGGATGTGTTCATACAGTACTTTATGTGTGTCCAGCCAATGTAGCGTGCTCATAGCACGTTAAACATTCCAATGTGCACAGAGACTTTGTTGTGCATTGAAGGGCTCCATCCCAGAGGTTCTGCTGTCGACAGATCAGATCCATGCCTCTCATTAGAGCTTCACCTCAGGGCATATCCACTTCTAACAGTGTCTCGGTTATTAAAGTAAAAGTCATGGGAATGGAACACATCAAAGTCAGAACAGCATCCGAGGAAACATATTTTATTGATATTTTATTAAATACGTTTTAGGAATGATCTCAGGCAGGCAAATCCATATTCATCAAGGGATCAGTTTATATAACCTGGACCATTGATTGGCTTTTGTCATGCTTCTAGCAGAAGGTTTCACCCAAACAAAGAAAACAGAAGGGAGGCCGGTATTAAGAACACAAAGTGTGCATTAATGAACACAAGCTGATAACAAAAACGGGTTACTGCAAAAAACACAGGGACTAGGCGGGAATAAACAGAGACAGGAGGTGAAACTATACGTGGAGACAAGTTTAAACAGGAAAGAGTTCAAACAAGATCATCACAGCTTGGTGGCTTTGAAACAGAAAAAGAAGCAACAAAGACAAAATATCTATCGAAAATACACAAGGTTCTCGGGCAACTTTGACCTACTTCATTTCCCAGAGTTGAGTGAACACTTTTTTAAATCATGGATTTTGCATCGTTTTGCACTGTTATGGAGCTCCCAGGGGAGGAGGGAAACAACATCACCTTTAGGGCAAGACTCACCACTAAGTAAGTCAACTAACCTGAGTACTACTAGAATATTGTGGTTAGACTACGTTTACAACACACTACAAATTAGATTACGTTACTGATTACTTTTCTTTAACAGGTAATCAGTAACCGTCCCACCCTGCTCATGAGATGTTGTGTGAGTGTCATGTCCCTGTAAAGCTTTATCATACTATAATGATGTGTGTTTGCAATTTACCAGGGGCGGTACGCCTCATAACTTTACAGTTTATCAAACTAAATCCAAAGCTGCAGAAATGATGTCCCTGCGTACAGGAGAGCATCCGACTGGGGAGCAGTCAGGACTAGGCACCCGTCAGACGGAGCCACCGTCAGGTCGAGGATCTCATTATTTTGACCTTAAGGGCTATAATATGTTCACAAATATCCAACCTTCAAATGGTCATTTTAAATCCACATTTCTCTGCACACTTACTAAAGAACAGTAAAAAGCAACTCCATGAGTAGTGACATTATCCTAACGTTAAAAACGTGCTATGCATTGGTCGGGCGTACCAAAATAGCTAAAAATATGTATGAAATCTCAGTTAATGTGTAGGGCTGCGTGATTGTGGCCAACAGTATGCTATACATCGCACGTCAAACAATTGAATCATCACCACATTTGGTGTTATTATGACCGGTCATAACTCAACTGTATGCACACACATACTGTACATATAGCATGGTTTAAGAAACGGACTCCGTGTTACAAGACGGGGTGGGTGGCACCGCTGCAGACTCTGCACAGAGGAACCCGGGCGGGTGGTGCTGCTCACGATTGGAGCAGAGACACACTTCACTAAGCCGACAAACTACAGCCGGTCGCAGAGATCTGCTATTCGCCTTATTCACCTGGCGGCCATTTTGAAACTCGAACGAGGCTGAGGGGTACACAAACCCGGAAGTTTGACTCCGACGCATACGATCTATGGAAGATTCAGCAGCACCAGCAATGGAAACTCCAGTGTGGACCACCAACCTTTCTTGTTTGCCAGAATTAACAATTCAAAATGTGGAGCAGTGGGCCAGTACCGACTGCTCCACACACACACACACATACACTGAGTGTGCAGTGAACCTTCCTCAACCCTGGATACACTGCTCCAAGAACTGAGCAACTCTTATCTTATGAATGTTAATACTTAGCTTACCTTATCACTTACCTGATAGTTATACTGTCATTATACTATCATTGTCAACAAGCAATAGCAACATGCACCTAGCGCTGTCTGGCTTTGCTAATTTGAAACAAGATAATACTGTATTTGAGTAGATATCAATGAGGCTTATGTGATATTACATCAACTAGAGATAACATGTTAATGAGATAAAATCAACATGTTATTTTCAGTCAGACAGGGAAAGGTACATCGTTGATAAAACACATAATGAACATTTAGCAAGCTGGTTTAAACTGTGGCACTGCTCTGCGAACTGAGCAGTTTGCCCACTTAGCACTATGATACCTGTATGTTGTACGGTGACTCATTTTTCCGCACCGAGGGAAAAGACCTAGCCCTCACAAATATGTGTGTTGGGCTCCTATTAACTGTCGATTAAATACATGTTAAGTTTTAAATAAAATCAAACATAGTACAGTCAACAACTCCATATCACAGCTAAGCTTACTACCCCTAGCTGCTACACGCTAGCAGAAACTGAGGTAAATTAGCGTCCATTCTTACCTTCAATGTCGTGGATAAAACCTTCGATCCAGTTACTGTATCCTTTAATTAACACCGCCCGGGGGATGTTGCAGTCGGTACTGGCCCACTGCTCCACATTTTGAATTGTTAATTCTGGCAAACAAGAAAGGTTGGTGGTCCACACTGGAGTTTCCATTGCTGGTGCTGCTGAATCTTCCATAGATCGTATGCGTCGGAGTCAAACTTCCGGGTTTGTGTACCCCTCAGCCTCGTTCGAGTTTCAAAATGGCCGCCAGGTGAATAAGGCGAATTGTCAAACAAAGTCAACACATTTCCACCACTGAATTATCAAGAAAACCCTAAATACATAGTCTATGCGAAGAACGAGAAAGGTTTTGACATAGTTTTTTGTAAACACGTGACAAATGTGCGAGGGTGATTATGTGATTATGTCTATATTATAAGAATAATCAATATATTGAGATGGAACATTAAAGGACATAATTCACTGTTTCCCAATGGACCGGACTTTGTACTAACGGCCACCGGTTATTGTTTTTAGCGTCAGTAGCATGTAGCTAATAGGATATTGTGTATGTTGGTGTAAGAAGAATGACGCGTGGAGTTCCATACTAAACACAACGCCTCCAACTCCCACTCATTGACGCTGCAATAATACTATAATTATTATGTGTTTATTGACCAGCGAACATCAGAAGAATTGTATAATGAAGTATAATAACAGGTGCGTCACGGCTACGTCATCAGAGAGCGACAGAAGACGATAACGAATCAGAATGCGCTATGGACCCCCTCCGTCGACTTCAGCACATGGAAGAAGACTTAAGTACGAGGAGGAATATATAAAACACAATGTTATTTAGAGCAACAATCTCTTTTATCCATGCAACTGGTAGACAGATAACTGCTGTGTGTGGACTGTGGATCAGTGAATTGGATAAGGAACCACAGCTGTTCTCCCTTATAAACCCACTATGCTATTGCATTAATGCATACTGTTAACTTTACGAGCTTCCTGGTCTACTTCAGACCAACTCTTGGTCTTCAAACAAATAACCCATCAATATTGTGCCGTTTTCTACACAATAAAACCAAAACTACATTACTACAGTCACAATACTTTATAATTTCACATCTCCATATCATCTTATCAACTATATACCTGTTGTAATCTTAAAAATGGGACATACGAGAATTATATTCCAACCCATGGTAGGATGTATTCTGCTTTGTGTTCACTCTGCCCACTAAATTCCCCCCCCCCCCTACTGATGAAAATAGATTGCCTGGTCCCTCCACTCTGAGCACAGACACTTGTCACATGAGATCTTACTCATATTTGAAATGCGAGACCACAATTTTATAGAATATAGAGTGCCTCTGGAATCATTCCATCTCACATTCAGGGCAAAAAGCATGGGGAAATATATTGGAACCTTGAAAGAGACTGTGAGTGTGTGTGTGTGTGTGTGTGTGTGTGTGTGTGTGTGTGTGTGTGTGTGTGTGTGTGTAGATGTTCTCTAAGCCTAATCCATCTGAATTATTGAGACCAAAACAGCATGCTGTCTGTCAGTGAGCTGCTGGCGGCTGTATAAATGGTGACCTCTCGATCAGACTGACGGAGTGGCCTTGTTACCTGCAGGCCCGAGGCTGATGATAAAAGAAGGGTGCAAGGTACTGGCTGTCAAATGTATGAATACTTTTTTTTTGAGAGGGTTTAACTTTGTGTGTTTTTATGCCTCATTAAAAATTCATTGTTAACTTAGCTGACGGCAAGAGCACTACATATCGGAGACGTAGTAAGTATGTTTGATTTGTTGAGCAATGGAGGCACATTAACATACAATCTCAATTCAATATAAATCATCACTAGAAACCTGTAAACTGAAACTGGTATACACAATGAAAAGGCAAATCTAAGCATGAAAAGCTTCATATCTGCGTCAAATAACCAATGATAGATGGCTGCCTAGGGTGGAGTTCCGGGCACGTCCAGCTGGGTGGAGACCGAGGGGCAGAACACCTACAAGCTGGAGGGATTATACTGTATCTCCACACTGGCCTGGGAGCGCCTTGGAATCCCTCAGTCAGAGCTGCTTGATGTGGCCAGGGAAATATGGTTAAGGGCCCTTTCCTGCGACTGCTACCTCTGGGACCAGACCCCGGCTTAGCTGTAAAAGATAGATGGAAGGCTAGGGCAATCCTTAAAGTGTGCAGTCAATTAAGCACACACTTTGGCATGCACTTGTCAATCACAACGTTATCAAGTCCTCTCTTAACCACTACGACAATTGAACATAGAGCTCATGTCCATCAAATATTTTCTCGAACAAAGTGTTTTTGATGATTGTAGCATAGATTTATTCCTAAAAAGTGTGCATGCCTGATTTTAAATCATTTGAAAAGATAATCAGATCTCAGACTTTCCACTTTGACAGTGATGTGGCTACTATTAATAATAAAAGCTTCCCTGACAGGTTGGGATTATCATTCTCATTGGTAATCTCCTTTTTCAGTAAGAAAACCTTTACACCATAGAATGAACATTAACCCTGTTATCATCACAACATAAATCCCTATGGCATTTCCAACTGTGGACAAAACACCCTCTTCTGTATGTGTCACTGTCAGTCTCCAAAAGTGACCACTGTTTGTCTTTCCTCCTCTATTTACTTTAGCCTTTCATCTGTGTGTTTGAGGTTAAGTGACTCACTGATGTTCAAATAGAACTGGATAAGCAGAAAGCTGGCTTTGTTTTCTTGGATTGCACAACTGGACCACATATCACTGTAAATAAAGCTGCATGTCCTGAACACTGTACGTAGGAGATCCTGCAACATAAACCATCTTCAATTTAATGAAAAAATGTATTGATCCAGAAGAATGAAGAAACCTGAGACCCTGCTGTTTGGGTACTTCTCACTTCTCTTAACTTGCATCCCTGCGTCCCTCACTTGCGTCTTTTCCTTGCGTATTAGTCCCTCCCACCAGGGATGCAGACCACGCGAAGAGAGAGGAAGCTCCTCGATCCTCGGTCCTCCGGCACAAATAAGCGTCATGGGACGCTCCTTAAGATGGCGCACACAAATGAACTTCCGGTGAGACCGAGGAAATGATAAATAAGAGAAGTGAGAAGTACCCTTTGTCTCCAAAACAATCCTCTCCAAACCACAAGCCTCCATTGCCCCTGACCTCATCATCCATGTCTTCTCCGTATCCTTCGCCAACTAAGACAAGTGCTCTGTCGTGGCTTTACATAGCACAACCTCCTTTGCAACTCAAATTAAAACATCACCTGGACTGCTTTCCTGCAGGTTTTGGTTCCAGCGTTATAAGGCTATAGCATTAGCTTTTCTTCAGCTCCACTGCAGTATTTATTCTCACAAATCCTCCAAACACTAGGGAACAGTTTTTCTCAAATAACTGTTCAGAACATACAATACAAATGTACAGTGAGTAGCTATTGTCTTTACAACATATATTATTCATAGCTAACTCCTAAGTCACAGTAAAAACTACTGTTAGCGCTTTTGTTAATAATAATAATACACTCTACAGAAACATATTAAACCAAATGGGACATATACTGTGGATGGATGGATGGATGGATGGATGGATGGATGGATGGATGGATGGATGGATGGATGGATGGATGGATGGATGGATGGATGGATGGATGGATGGATGGATGGATGGATGGATGGATGGATGGATGGATGGATGGATGGATGGATGGATGGATGGATGGATGGATGGATGGATGGATGGAGTATCTCACAAAAGTGAGTACACCCCTCACATTTCTGTAAATATTTTACTATATCTTTTCATGGGACAACACTGAAGATATGACACTTTGATCCAATGTAAAGTAGTCAGTGTACAGCTTGTATAACAGTGTAAATGTGCTGTGCCCTCAAAATAACTCAACACACAGCCATTAATATCTAAACCACTGGCAACAAAAGTGAGTACACCCCTAAGTGAAAATGGCTTATTGTGCCCAAATAGCCATTTTCCTCCCCCGGTGTCATGTGACTCGTTAGTGTTACAAGGCCTCAGGTGTGAATGGGGAGCAGGTGTTTTAAATTTGGTGTTATCGCTCTCACACTCCGTTATTTAGGTATACTCCCAAGTACTTGTAGTCCTCCACCACAGCCACATTCTCTCCCAGAACGCACAGGGACGTTGTCTTCCTCCTTAAGTCAATGACCATCTCTCTGGTATTCGCCACGTTCAGAAGCAGATGGTTTCTTCCAGTCCACTCCACAAAATCCTCCACCATCACTCTGTACTCCTCCTCCTGTCCATCCTATATACAACCTACCACTGCAGAGTCATTCGAAAAGTCCGAAAACCAACCACCACATCAGAGAGAACACTGCCCAGCCGGACATACTGTGACCTGTCTGTGAGGTAGCTGGTAATCCAGGAGATGGTGGACGTGTCTACCCTTAAAGCCTGCAGCTTGTCACTCAGTAGCCGTGGCTGGATTGTGTTGAATGCACTGGAGAAATCAAAGAAGGCGATTCTCACAGTGCACCCCGATCCATCCAGGTACGAGTGAGCATGTACGAGTGTGTGCATACACATTATATATATATACAGTATTTACAGTCCGATAACATTACAAATTTAACAAAACCGTGTATATTAAGGATATACATTTCACTGTGTTTTACCTTTACATTAGCATTAGCTCCTGCTAACCACTAACCACTAACCACTAACGTGAAATGCAGTTTCCAACATACACACATAACTGCAGAATACCACTAGATCCTGAACAATGCACCTAATCACAACCTATTTGTAACACTGTTATCCCTTATACTGGGGTAGATTTGTGCTATTTAAAGGACAATACACCCACCTGTATTATAACACAATAACGCAGAAAACGTTAGCTTTTCTTCAGTTCTGCTGCAGCGTCTGCCTCTAAAGGGTTCAAGGTTCCTCCCGAGCCAAGCCTCCATGGGTTAGAGTGATGAAATTGATTCTGTGGCTGGCTTAACATTGCTGCTTTTCAACTTTGCAGCAGGTTATGATATGCAAAGCAAGTACATATTTACGGGAGGTAAAAAATTAACAATCAAGTGTTGTGTTTCTGTCTGTCAGTTTGTAGCACCTCTGGATTTGGGGAGTCACATTAGCAGCAATGGCTGTCACTGTGTTGGTGTGACTGCCTGAGCTGTCAATCGCTCTCTCCTCTCAAGTTCATTTTTAAACTGACGCCATAATTAATTTACCTTCTATCAATTCTTTAATTTGACTATAAATAATCAGATATGGTTTATTTATTGTGGGCTTATGACTACAGTCATGAGGATTTATCAAGACTCGTACATGTTTGTGACAGATGTCATGGTGATAGCGGACATTTCCTGGTATGCCTAGTATTATTTGAATGCACACACCTTCAAACAGAGTGTTAGTGAAGCTTGCTGAGGGGATTCTTGTTCAGCAGTATGAAGGACCATCAGGAAGCACTGAAGAAATAATACAATTAGTATGTGTTTTTTATACCGTTTTTGTATAAATTACACCACCGCCATTCACAAGCATAATGACCACATGAAATTCTGCAAAGTCCAAAACAGTGCTAAAGATAACTACAATATAATTAAAGAAAGGCAATGAAAATAATTGGAAGAAATGTAGGTTTTATTTTATCAAAGGACAGAAACTCTGGTCCTCAGCATAAAGTCAGAGCTGCTACACAACCAATCCACCTTCTGGACTTCCACTCCTTTGTCTTATCACCCGATAACTACGTTTAACTTGCATAGGCACTGAATGTCTGGAATGGACATGAAGAATGAGGAGCAGAATTACCCAATATGGATGAAAACAATTGGGCCTAGCCGAAAAAGAAAATATAAATCATAATATATATGTTTTAACAAAACTCCAGACCGATTGTGGATTTGGGTATTTTCATTCATAATATATGTCTGACAGTACATTGCTCTTATTGCAGTTTATTCAAATTTGCTGTCACGGTTGGGGAAACAGGACCCAAGTGCAGTAAAACATGGGGAGGCAGGTAGAGGTCCAAACAAAAGGTGAGCTATATTCAAAAAAGCTGTTAACGAAAATAGTAAGCTTAGGGAAATCCAGGACATGAAAAATACTTCACTTGGTACATGAAGGACGACAGGAACAGGCAGGTATCATGGACTAGACCAGGTGGGAAACGACGACAACCGAACAAGAGACAAAAGGGCAAGAGAGACTAAATACACATGGGTAATCACAAGACAAAACACAGCTGAAGGGGGGAGGAGAAACACAGGGGCAACAGGTGAACACAATGACACAATCAGGCACAGGAGGGAAACGCCGACAGGAAGTGAATCTAACCATGACACAAGAGGGGAAAACATTTCAAAATAAAGCAGGAAAGAGACACAAGACAACGATCATGACATTTGCCTTTTTATTCCTGCACTGCTACAGCTGCCAGTGCCCTGTGTATGGTTCTCCAGGGGCAATAAATAAATGGCTTTTCAACAGGGTCAATTCCAAAGACCTTTTGAACATAAAAACATACTTCTGCATGTTTTGTCACTCATGGGAAGTAAGAATAGATACATGAGGCTGTCACTGTTATAACTCAAGTTTATACATTCATTTACATAGTCATCTATAAAATCAAGCCTCAAAGGAGAGCCAAATAGTTACTGTATTCTGCATGGATAAAAAATCCGATACTACAGGAATAAGATGGGATGAAAGCGCATTCTAAAGCCCCTATTTGTTATTCAGGCTGGCACGACGGGTGTCTTGGCCTGCACTGCTTTTCCATTTGCCTTTTATGCAGAGGTGGTAAATTAAAAAGATTCCAAGAAAAGGGATGTTCTGAGCTGATAGTGGAAGACAAACGGAGAGCGAAAGAGGAGAAATTACCTGAAAATCTTCCCTCAGAGCTATACAAGATAAAAAGCTGCCCCAGATTAACTTAAAAAGTCCTCTTTACCTAATAACGCGTGTCTTATTTGAAGAAGACAAATTAACATTTTTCACGTATCTTGAACTCTTCCCTTGAGCATTAAAGACAAGTTCCATAAAGTGTCAAACACCATAAGGGCTTACAGCACTTCACAGAGGAAATGCACATATTGTCCTTCAAAGTAAGATACATTTATCATAACAGCAAGTTAACATGTTTTCGTATTAGTATTCAACTATACTTCACCCAGGGAAATCACATACAGATTCATACATACAAACACACATGCATGATTACACAGTAATCCATGTATCTACGGACCATTTGTTTTTCTTTCTTGAACCAGTAAACAGAAGAGTGTCTGAGAATCTTTTTCAGTTTTTGCTTTTTACCTTTCTAAATGGTCAAATGGTCATTGGAGCGAGGGGCGGGGCGAAACTCTCGGAAGTTATTTCAAAACAAAAGCACTCGCATTCTTAAATACACTTGTATTGAAGCAATGCAGTATCCGGTTGAAGGAACAATGATAATATTATAAACAATGGAAAACCAGGTGAATTAAGGCTGGTTCATTGTGATCACAACGAAATCAGCTAAGACACACATTGAGCCAAATGTTATTGAGGGCTATAAATCTAATAAGCCACTAAGCGCCTTGTGGCTATGTCCAAAATGGACCATATTGTTAGGAGATTTAAATTATACAGCGATTCTGAATGCGGTCAGCCAGCCGTCTCTCGCGTTTGCTTGATCAAATCAGCAGCGCTAAATTTCTTCCCTGCTATATTTGTGATTCAAATATTAATGTTTTTTTTAATTAGTTCTTAATGAAATTGATACTGTTTGACTTTGTAGTAGTAAGCCTACTACCAACAATACAATTAAGTACATTTACTGTGTATTTTGTTTTTAAATACTGTCAAAGTCCCCTCCTGAGAACAAAAATCAAGCCACTTCTACTAAGTTTGATAAGGGATCAAATTATTTTTTGTCACAAGTTCTTTGTGAGATTGATACTGTTGGACTTAGTACTAGTGGATCTACTCCCACAAGTACTATGAAGTACTTTTACTGCATGATTTTTGAGTAATCCTCTGTCAAAGTTTCCTTCCTGAATACAAGAATGCATGTTTTTGCTTTTTTTAATAAGCTATGGTAGACATGATATCAGCACTGCTTCCACTCAGTACTCCAGCAGCAGCAGCATTTTTACCCCTTGGAAAGTCTTTAGAGACTGACCTGGATAGCTGGTCACAGAGTAAATGCTGCACAAAGCTGCGTTGTATAAAAAGCTCCTTCACTGATCCTTAATTCCCTCAAACTGAACCAGGGGCGTGATGAAATAAATAAAGTTGATAGTGCATAGATAGTATAGTGAGACCCTATTAGAGACAGTTTATAGAGTTTTTGACCTTATCGAAAAGCAGAGGTAATTATGGCGGTGAAGAGCAAGTTTTTTTTAAAGGTCTCCTATTATGCTATATTTGAACAATATATTATAGGTCTCATATCTATCTATACAACACATGTCTGTGAAGTGTTTTGCTCAAAATACCAAACAGATCCCCCATTGTAGCATGCCTCATCCCCCTCTATTTCAGCTCTGTTCCTGAAGTGCTGATTCTGTGACTGTAGCTTTAAATGAACTAGCTGCTGCTGGCCACGCCCCTTTGGAGCGTCATGCATGAGAAGTTTCTAACGGAGCTACTCAACCATATGCTGCCGTGATTAAACGCCATATTATGTTCAAACCACATCCAGGATTATTTCTGAAACACTTCTCAGTGTTTACCACTAGAATTATATATACAACTACTCCAAGTCCCTCCTGCAGACATCCTGCTGAACACACAGACACACAGAGGGGCTGGGGAGGGGATTCAGCTCGCGACTGTATATGGGGGACGATAGGTTGGGACATGTCTTGTGAGTGGGACGTTGCCAGGAGTTCAATGTAATGCCAGCCGACATTTCCCTTATGACGTCATAACTGAAGCAAATCTGGATCAGCTCGTTTGTACCCCGTTTTTAGAGATGTGGGTAAGGAGGGAAAGAGAGAGGGTTGTATTTTCTGACATTTTGTGAGTCTCCTTACACACTGAGGACATATATTTATGTATAAAAGACATAAAAAAGTGCATTTTGCATATTATATTAGGGGACCTTTAAAGTGTTTTATGATGAGTGAGGTTGCAGACAAAAAAAAAAACTTGTCACTGAGAGCCACCATTTGCTCAAGGGACCCTGGCGTTTGCCTTGGTGGCTCATATGGTAGATCCGGCACATCAAAAGAACATGAAGATGACTCATTCAATTGAGATATCTCACTTCAACTTAAAAAATGTCACCCTCATGGAGGGGTTAGAGGAGATGTCCCACAATCACCAGAGTCACTTTATGGTCTGGCAACAATTCATTTATGTGCCAGATTCATGGCAGTCCTTCAAATATTTATTTGCTAGAAACATTGACCTCATTATGGTCAATAATAGAGGAAAAGGTTAGGAGACCACTAATATCAGACGTCTCTGTCCTCTAGGGAGCATAACTGACTATATTAATTAATCATATAAAACCCATGGCAATCGGCCTAATCTAATAACTGGAGGAAAGCAGTGCATCGACTCAACGATTGACATTTCCTTCCAGAGAGTAACCTGGCTTAAAGTCCTTCCTTATGTAGATAATTAGGAACCACAGCTTTATTAAATGTATTAAACATTTCCCTTTACTGAGAGGTTTTTATGACCTTTTGCCCAATTTATGTGGAAGAGATACTCTGCCCCTTCATGTAATCCTGACAATTCAACACACACACACACACACACATAGTTGGGTCATCTATAGAAGTTTTGTGACCGTGGAGAGCAAAGGTTGGTTTCTCCCTGGATTTGTCATCTATAAAGGCTAAAAAAGAAATGAGCCGTGGTGCCCCTCACAAAAATGTGGGGAAATTTTGTGAGAGCCCTATATCCAAAATGGCTGCTGTCAGCCAAGCTGGAAATTCACTTGTTAATGTTTTTGTCAGGATCTCAGTTTCTGTATTTATAGTTTACTGTTTTATTTTGAAATGTATCTTGTTTTGTCTCTTCCTGTCTTGTCTAGTTTACTTCCTGTCTTTAGTTTCCCTCCTGTCTGATTGTCTGATCGTGCTCACCTGTAGCCCCTGTGTGTCTACTCCCCCTTCCCAGCTGTTTCTTGTCTTGTGATCACCCTCCTCTGTATTTAGTCTGTGCTTTCCTTTGTGTTCTTTGTTGTGTTGTCGTCGTTGTTTGTCGTTTGCCTTTTTCCTGAACCCGTTTGGATAACCCTTTTTCAGCCCTCCTTTTTCCACCGGTTTGCCTTTGTTTTTCATTTGATACTTTTATGTTGTTCCTAGATTTGCATTTTTGTCACCAGCTTTTTAGTAATAAAAGCTCGCCCTTGGTTATACATTTGAACCCCTGCCTCCTCTATTGCTTCTGCACTTGGGTCCTTCCCCAAATCCTTACAGGTTTTGCCCACAGTGCTGCATAATACATGGTTTCTGACACTATTTGGCTCAAAAAATTCCTAAATGATTTAGATTTATTGATTTGACCTTATTTTTACCTTTTAATTCAAGATGGCTGCCATTTTGTCTCTTAAATGTCATTTTTTCAAAATCATCATAAAGCCTTAATATCAGGCCCAAATGAAAGCTCTGTTCATACTGAAATAAAATTACAACATTCACATAAGTCTTAACATGTCTGGGGTGGAACCAATGAAAACAGGGAGAGAGAAGATTCTTTAGTTTGTTGTTGTTTTTATTAACATGGTTTATTTATTATAATGTATTTGTTGAATTAACTAAAAAGACTCTCCAGCTGAATCTGTTGAATCTCCACACTGACTCCTCTCATCATCACTGCTACTCTCATCTGAGCAGTCAGGAGGTGTGAGCTGCTGGGGCAAGGGGGGCAGGGTATGATGCACTGGTCGACACTTTCCGTTCACAAATTCCCAGCCATGACCCATGGGAGAAGGATGCTCTAGCAGGTTATAATGGAGCTGGCAATATGTAAGGTAGTTTGTCCTTTCCATATGAAGATTCAAAGAGTCATCATCAGGTTGGAGACGGATTGTACATTTATTCATTGGAAACTCTGGCCTGCCCGCAGCTCACATCTGCACTCTCAACATAAATGATTGAGAGGACAAATGTCTTCATATCCGCTCTGACTTCATGTTTTAATTCCAGACTCTCACCCACTCGTCCCAGGCAGCTCTCTTGCCTCAGAATTGATCTTCACCTTCTCCAACACCTTCTTCTTCCCATGCCCATAGAACCCTGAAGAACACTGCCAGTGATCACATGGAGAGGTATGATGATATCTCCAACCTCTTCCGAGAGCATGGCACGACAGTTGATTAACGCATGCTTGCGTTTAATCAGTAGACCACCTCTGACTTGCTGTGAGACGTAAGCTGCTTGGACGTACACATCTGTGTCCTCGGAGTCTAGAAGTTTCTGTAGTCTGACCTTGTTTGCAGAATTAACCATGAGTTGGTTGAATTCAGCAGCACGTGGAAACCTGTCTCCAGGCTTGGGGAAAACATTTGGACCTTTTGGATGTTTTGCTGCCCGACGATCGTGCTCATCATCCTTGATGCTGAAAGGAAGATCATATACAGTATGCCATATGGGCAACCTTCATCTGACCACCAGATGGTGTACAGATCATTTCTCCAGCAGAATTTCGCCTCTTATTCCTGTGAATTGTTGCAGTGAGAGGCTTTCTGAACACTCGCTCTTGCAGGAAGGTTTCAACCTGAGCTTGGCCATCTGGGAGTGCAGTGTTTAGGTCATGCGCTAACTTTGGTGAGGCGACCAGGCCAGACTGTAGCGACCTCAGTGTAGGTGAAAAGATGTCAAAGGGCTCAGCTTCAAAATCCTTCATGCATGCCAGCAGGTCCTTAACTGCCTGCTCATCCTTCTTCATCCTTGCTGGCTGGCATTCAACATGCTTCCTAGGGCGGCGTTGGCACTTGAAGTTCTGCTTCACAGTAGACTTCACCCTTACAACGTTGTTTGCGTTTCTTGTTGTTGAGAACAGTTGCTTCTCATTCTGTAGAAGCTGAATCCATCCTTGCTTTAGCTTCGAGTTCAGATTCATAGTTGTTTCTATCCAAAGGTTGAGTGGCTGACAGGAGTAAGGTAGCCCTGTCATTGACTGGGTGAAGTGAATGTTGAAGAATGCCATTTTATCATCTGACAGCGAAGAGAGCATTGCCCAATAATCTGGCAACCACCTTCCATAATCATGGTTGTCATATGCCATCAGTCCAGGTAGCATGTTGTATGTTGACAGTAGGTACTCTGTACTATTTCTTGCATGACATGCATCAAGACATCGCACAAGTGGGTCGGTCATCTCCAGGAACGAGACCCAATAGTCCCCCATTCCTTTGCCAGGTGTCTCATAAACTCTGTTGATCAGCTCCTTTACATCACCATCCTCCTCAAGATCCTTGTGAGCTTTCTGTAGAGCCTCCTGAGTTTCAGTGAGTGCATTGCGCAGGGTCTTGAGATTCTCCATAATGTCCTCTGATAGCTCTTCATGTTCAAGAATGCTAGCTAGTCGTTTATGGATGAGAGCCTCTCTCCAGAGCAGGATGCAGCGCACACCCCGTCTGTAGTGCTTCCCTCGTAGTGCTTGGTCTACAGACCCCTCCACCACTACCCCTGCTGTAACCAGAGTGTCTGCCATTCCAGACCCCTTAAATCTCTTGTAGATAGCAAAGATGTAGGACATCTGTTGGTGGAACGCGCCGAGGATTGGGATAATGTCCTTGAACTTGCTGTGGAGCTGAGCCATTCACTGGTAGATCTACCATTGGATGAGCTGGTGGCTCATCTGTGGCTACCAGGTGGGCATCTGTACTGATGGACCTTTGTCAGCTCTGCACACTTCCGACTCAGCTGTGCATAGATTTCCTTCTTCTTGGAAAGCCTTGCAGCAGGAACTTCATCTGGCTTCTTGGTATAGCTCTATGGCTGCACATACATAACATTGGTTCGATGGGCTCCTGTTGAGTTGCCTGTCAGGGTGTCAATCTTGAAGCCATCATTGTCAATAATAATAATAGCTGGCTTGCTATCTGCAATCTCCTGTGGGCAAGTTGCTGATGCCTCTACATCCATCAGAGCCCAGTGGTCATAAAGAAGCAGCGTGTCTGCATAGCTGATGTCTACCAGGTCTTTACTCCGAGTCATGCCATGGAAATTTACACCCAGGTTAATAGCAGTGGTAGTGCGCTGTCCAGAAATGTGGTAGGTGATCATGGAGGCCAGACTGAGTGTGGCTGGGCTGAGGTCGGCAGTTTTTCTCTGAGGCTGTTTTAGCCAAGTCAAAAGCTTCAACAGCAACTCACACAAGTGTTCATCTTCCTCAAGACGATCAATGCAAGGTGGCCAGGGAACAGTGTGTCTTTGATCATCTTCGATAGCCGTGGTGAGACCACCTCCTGAGGTAGTCTCAGTACGGTTCGTTTTAAAGGGGTCTGAATACGGTTGGAGTGTTAACATATAGACAAAAAATGCTGAGTCATCGATCTGAGTTCGTTTAGAGGGCTGAAAGGGACCAAGTGTGAAAACATCCTGAAGTAAACGGATCTCACGCTCAGTAAAGATGACAGAATCAACATGTTTAAAAAACTAATTCTTTGCTTCTGAGAGTGACACACTCTGGAGATGCATTGCATCACCTGGCTTGAAATGTGTATGGTGGATGTGCTTCATCCAACAGACATGGTGGTACATGATGTCATTTGCAAAAAGGATCTGACAGTGCTGATGTTGACTCAATGAGCTTTGTGAGACGGTCCCTCAACTGTTCATCTTCTATAAGGACTGTGTGGCGCTTGAAGGCACGCCATGCTGACTGTGTGTGGATTCTGAACAGCTTGCTTCGCGCTCTGTTTGGGTGCCTCATGTCCTCACCTTGCATGCACCACACACACTTTGTGTTGTCGTGGAGAGGCCCACCCACAGATGAACGTAGGCGCTTTGGTGATGGTCCCTCTGACTCTTTCTCACACAGAGCCTTCTGAGCTGGTATTTCAGTTTGAACACTGAGCAATGTCACTTTCTTTGTTTGCGCGCCATCTGGCTTTTTCAAGCCTGAAGATGAGATGGAGATATAACATGATTGTTGCATGTAATGATTCTCTTGTCCATTTTGCCAGGAAGTGGTGGTGTAAACATGACCAAATTTGTCAAGCCCTGACCAGTTTTTGGCTTTGGATTGTAAATTATCCCACTTTGCTTGGTTGATTTTATCAGATGAAACACAAGGCTAGCCACATTTCAGCACTTATTCAAATGACATTGTGCCTTTTGTCATGCTACATTCACATAAACCTAAAAAAGAGAAAAAAAACACTTGAGTACCAATAGAAGCTAATCATCAGCTATCTAGCAGTGTTGCAAACCCGAATCATGTAAGAAGCTGGCAAGTTACCTTGTCAGAACTGCTGGTTATAATGTTAATGCTAGATTTAACTAATTAGATATGTTGCTCTGTCATGCTTTTTTCCATGACAAGCAGCTGGATTATGTCAGTCGGCATAAGTTGCGAGAGCTAATGTTAATGCTAGCTAGTAGCTACCTAACTTAGCTAACACTAATTATCAATAATAACTTCTGAACTTAACATTATCTCTTTGCGGTCATACATTCACAATGATAAAATTATCTTTGGATTAGTGAATAATGTTATATGAGTATATGAACTTACCTCAAACAAAGTGTCTCAATGCAGCAGGGAATTTTCCAGTGACATGAAACCATGGAAATGTAAATATTAGAGAGAGTGTGTTCACACATCACTGGGTTGTGGTGCTGATTGATTGGAAGTGAGGTATGCTTTGTTGAATTACTGCAGAAGACAATTTTAGAGATATTTTATGCCATTGAGAAGTGTTAAATTATTTTCCGGTTCGTAATGAAATGATGGGACAAAATGATTAACACAGTTCATGAAACTAATAACATCAGCTCCTTTTTACTTTTGAGATGACTTCAGTGTAGCCCACTTGTAACTGTAATGCCTAACTGAACCCAGTATGAGCAGAGCTTTCATTTGAGCCTAATATCAAGGCTCTATGATGATTTTGAAAAATGTACATTTTAAGAGACAAAAATTGGCGGCCATCTTCAATTTGAATGTCAAAATTAGGTCAAATCAATAAATCTAAATCATTTATGAATTTCTTGAGCCAAATAGTATCAGAAACCATGTATTAAGCAGCACTGTGAGCAAAACCATTAAAAAGTTAATTTCCAGCTTGGCTGACGGCAGCCATTTTGGATATAGGGCTCTCACAAAATGTCCCCATATTTTTGTGAGGGGCACCCCGGCTCATTTTTTTTTTAACCTTTATAGATGACAAATCCAGGGAGAAACAAAACTTCACTCTCCACGGTCACAAAACTTCTATAGATAACCCAACCACACACACACACACACACACACACACACACACACACACACACACACACACACACACACACACACACACACACACACACACACACACACACACACACACACACACACACACACACACACACACACACACACACACACACACACACAGTTAAATCAACATGTGCTCCTATTCCTGCAGTTCTGCTGGTCCCACTGCCACTTTGAGCAGCTAATTGGCTTTAAAAGACTACTAAATCATTTTCAACTGAAGATCAGTTTAGAAATGCTTCCAATTACCTGACAGCTGATTGCTGATTGGACTACTTAGTGCTAATTTAGAATAGGTTGGATACGAGTGAAGGTCATCCACTGTTGAGAGGGGTTGATGGTGCTGTTAACATCAGTAGAGATATTCTCGGGAACATATTCCTCAGAAATAATGTGACCTTATTCTAAGAGTGCAATATTGATATTTAAAGGGATTCATCATCATTAAAAAACATGACTGGCAGTTGTAATGTTGCGGAACACTACATCAAAGTAAAATATGTTGTATCACATTAATTAAGGACCAGGAGACGATCTAGCTTGTGTCATGAACATAAATCAGATTCACTCAGAGACTCAAATTAAGTAGAGGAAGAGTATCTTAGAATCTTAAGGTTAATCAACTCTGATTATGCAAACTTTGCCTTGAACAATTTCCAGAATTTCTCTTTGTTGCTCTGCATTTAATGATGGAAATGCCAACACTCGTCTCTCTGCAGATGAAAGCCTGACATGTCCCTTCTTGTACAGAGCAGCAGAGTTGTCGTACCAGTCCAGTTTGTTATTCAGATGAACACCCAGGTATTTGTAGGATTTCACAATCTCTCTGTCCACTGATTTACAGATGTCTCTTTCCCAATGTAATTTGGAAAAAGTATTTTTTGGCCCAGTGATGTCACAGACTCACACAAAAGCCTGATTGGGGGGTCATTCTCTCTCCCCCCTCTGCTTTTCCTTTCTTTGTCACTATCACAGTAAAGCAGAATTGCTTAAAACAATCCTTTATAAAGAGGATATAAAATGAATCGTGCCTCTAAAATTAAACCTGGGAACGTATCATTGTTGTTATGTAACAATATCAATTAACAGGGAAGGACAGTTAGCCTCCACGGCAGTGTAATTGGTTCGTATTAGCCTGTTAGCGCGCTAAAGTGATATCAAATTAAGTTGTTATACCTTTCGCTCTTTTTATGTATTTCAGATTTGCTCACAGAAAGTTGAATTCAACCAATATTTGTATTCAAATGTCTTCTTAGTCTGGCACACAATTGTATTAGTTGCAACTCTGAGCAGCAAGTGTTGTTGCGCTATGCCATTTACAGAAAAACCTCCAACACAAATTCTTGAAAATGAAATTGCTAATGACTTTTATTGATTAAAAAAATTGACAGGCAAGAAAATAAAACACATAATAACAAGAAAGAAAACAATTACATCTAAACACAATAGCTACTAATCGGATGTGTTGAGACTGGCAAGAAAAGAAAAACATAATAACAAAAAACCTAACAAATATAAAAAAATATCTCTGTCCTTTGGCCCTCACATCAGACGAGGAAATACTTCCAAAGAAACCCCACAGTGAATGGGGGAAAAATGGAAGAAACCTCGGGGAAAGCAACAGAGGAGGGATCCCACTCCCAGGACGGACAGACGTGCAATAGATGTTGTGTGTAAATTAAAAACATAATACTTTTACAAAATAGATGGTCCAAATGCTTAAAAGATGCATGGGTCTATAAGAAGACAATGAAGATGGATCTAGGTAACTGTCAACAATCATCTGGGTGCCATCACCGCTTCCTTTCCGTGTTAACGCCCCATCTAACTTCCTTTGAGGACGATTTTCTAGTGCAGCGGTTCCCAACCTGTGGTCCGCGGCCCCCTAGTGGGATGCGAAGGCATTGCAAGTGGGCCAGCAAATAATTTTTTTTTTAAGTCATTTTTTTTTCCAAAATTAAATTGAAAGTTGATGGTATGAACTTTTCCGTGGGACCACATTGATAATGCACCTGATTGGTCGGTTTTGGTGAAAAAAAACAACATCCGCAGCTATCCGAGTGTATTAGTAAGGGATAATGTGCAGCGAGGCGCATTGTGGGGTAAAGAACACCTGAAAGGCTGATCAGGGAGCCCGAGGCGACGCGATCTCTTGCTCCTGGCTAAGTCTACATGCTGTATTTATAGCATTTTTTTGGACTGTTAATTTCTTGCACTTGTTTCGGCTTGTTTTGATGTTTGGGTTTTTTCTGCACCATTGTATGTGTGATTTAACTCTCTACATCTGATGCGTGTAACATATTTGCAAATGTTATGTATTAAGAATGTATTTCTCAATTTCTGAATGAAATCATTATTAGTTTGCCCACTGCAGACAGCCCCTCACTTTTTAGTTTCTTGTTTCTGTTTATTACTGATGGGAAGCTCCTTTTATAAATGAAATAAAAAGTCATTCTTGAGTGGGCCCTGAGTCGAAAAAGGTTAGGAACCGCTGTTCAAGGGTGTTGTACAATTTCAGTGGAAAACATACGGACTGAAGTCCAGGCGTTGGTTTCCTTGAGCATAGCTGAGCCTCTCATGTCTGACTTGGAGGGCGGTGTGAGCTTTGAGAAGCTCACGGTACTCAGCGTTGACGTCGCAGTGCCTCCTGCCCAGATCGGTGTGCTCCCGCTGAAGGTGGTATAGCGCCTTATTGCTCTCATCCAGGGAAGATTTCTGCTCGCTGAGCCTGATCTCGGAGTCACTGATGTTTCTGAAGTTGGAGTTTGTCTCTGCACGTTGTTCTTGCTGAAGCCTGGGGAAGGTGTCTTGAGCTTTCTGCAGAGTCAAGGCCAATTTGTGGTTTTCCTCCAGAGTTTTGATCTGCTTGGTCAAAGTTTCTCGAAGCTCGTCGCGGTGCTTCTCACATCTGGTCCTTTCTTCTTCCAGACTGGATGCGATCTGATCAACACTCTGGTTAAGCTCATTGTTTCTCATCTTTTCCTGTTTAAGGGCTTCTTCAAGTTCTGCCTGTCTCTCCTTGCTGCTTGACTCCTTTGCTTTGAACTCATTTACCAGGCTCTGTAGCTTAGTGATGGTAAACTGATTCTCAGAGATGCTTTGGGTTTTCCTTGATAGTGTCTCTTCACGGTGCGCAGAGAGAGAGCGGAGTTCAGATCTTTCTCTGTCATATTCTCCCTCCAGCACAAGATATTTAGCCATGATGTCAGCATTTTCCCTCCTTAATGCCTGCATGTCGTACGCAGATCCTTCTCTCTGTTGTTGAGTGAGGATTGAAAAAGGTCCGGCTGCAGCCTGCTTTCCAACCATCTTCTCAAATCGCCTCTTCTCACTTTTGAAAGACGACCTTAGGTGTTTCTCAATTGTCAGGCTCTTTTCTAAAGCCAGAGTCTTCTCAGACAGCTCTTTCTCTAGGCTCTGGATCTTTTTTGAGGCTCTGGAGAAGCGAGCTTCCTCCTTCTTAATGGCCTCCTCCACTCTACTGTGAAGCTTCTCCTCCTCAGTGTGCTGTTTATTAGCAGCCTCCAGTTCATTTTGCAGTCTTTTGTTCTCAGAGGTGAGGTGTTGGTTGCCCCGAGTCAGACGGGCCAGTTCTTCTGCTTCCTTCTTCTGATGAGAGACAGCCGCATTGTAGTCCTTCTGCAGTGAACTGCTTTTTGTTTGCTCCTCTTTGAGGTCTGAGGCACACTGGTTCACTCTCTCCTGCAGTGAGGTGACAATGCTGCCTTTGATTTCATTGTCGCTTTGAAGATTCAGGATATTTGAGTGCAGGGATTCAATTACTTTGTCTTTTTTCAGGCTTTCCTTTGGCTGCTGAGTGAGGAGGTCCTGCACTGCTGTAACTGAAGCATCATTCAACGCAATCAGCTCCGATATCTCTCTATGGTGCTGACTGGAGGATGCTTGCAGAGCTGTCTCGAGCTGCTCTATCAGCTTCTTGTCGTCATCAAGCTCAGAAGACATTTTAATGATTCTGTTTTTCAGCTTTGCTTTGCCACATTGCTGATCTTTTTGTGACTGTTTTAGATCAGCCACCTGTACTTTAATGTGCTTTATTTTATCACAAAGGGAATTATTTTCAGCTTGCTCATTCTTCAGAGCCTTTGCAAGAGTGTCTCTTTCTTTTTGCTCCTGCTTCCAGGCTGCTATGTGTCGAGCTGTAGCGGTTTTCTCTTTCACCAAGGCCTCTTCAAGAACAGCTTTGGCTTTTCTCTCCTCGTCCAGGGCTTCCTGGAGACCATATGATCTGTCCGATCTCTCAAATGTCGCAGATGATTTGTCCGGCATAGAAGATGATTTATCAGATCTGGTAGATGATTTGTCCGGTCTAGCAGATGATTTATCAGATCTGGTAGATGATTTGTCCGGTCTAGCAGATGATTTATCAGATCTGGTAGATGGCAGATGGTTTATCAGATCTGGTAGATGATTTGTCCGGTCTAGCAGATGATTTATCAGATCTGGTAGATGATTTGTCCGGTCTAGCAGATGGTTTATCAGATCTTGCAGATGATTTGTCCGGTCTAGCAGATGATTTATCAGATCTGGTAGATGATTTGTCCGGTCTAGCAGATGATTTATCAGATCTGGTAGATGATTTGTCCGGTCTAGCAGATGGTTTATCAGATCTGGTAGATGATTTGTCCGGTCTAGCAGATGATTTATCAGATCTGGTAGATGATTTGTCCGGTCTAGCAGATGATTTATCAGATCTGGTAGATGATTTGTGCGGTCTAGCAGATGATTTATGAGATCTGGTAGATGATTTGTCCGGTCTAGCAGATGATTTATCAGATCTGGTAGATGATTTGTCCGGTCTAGCAGATGATTTATCAGATTTGGTAGATGATTTGTTCTTAATATCTTCCTCCACCTCCTCAGCAAGCTCCTGAATATCCTCTTCGATTTCTGACTCCACCTCTTCAGCAAACTCCTGAATATCCTCTTCGATTTCTGACTCCACCTCCTCAGCAAACTCCTGAATATCCTCTTCGATTTCTGACTCCACCTCCTCAGCGAACTCCTGAATATCCTCTTCGATTTCTGACTCCACCTCCTCAGCGAACTCCTGAATATCCTCTACGATTTCTGACTCCACCTCCTCAGCGAACTCCTGAATATCCTCTTCGATTTCTGACTCCACTTCCTCAGCGAACTCCTGAATATCCTCTTCGATTTCTGACTCCACCTCCTCAGCGAACTCCTGAATATCCTCTTCGATTGCTGACTCCACCTCCTCAGCAAACTCCTGAATATCCTCTTCGATTTCTGACTCCACCTCCTCAGCGAACTCCTGAATATCCTCTTCGATTTCTGACTCCACCTCCTCAGCGAACTCCTGAATATCCTCTTCGATTGCTGACTCCACCTCCTCAGCGAACTCCTGAATATCCTCTTCGATTGCTGACTCCACCTCCTTAGCGAACTCCTGAATATCCTCTTCGATTGCTGACTCCACCTCCTCAGCGAACTCCTGAATATCCTCTTCGATTGCTGACTCCACCTCCTCAGCGAACTCCTGAATATCCTCTTCGATTGCTGACTCCACCTCCTCAGCGAACTCCTGAATATCCTCTTCGATTGCTGACTCTGTCTCCAAAATCTTGCTGATTTCGGAGTGTTTCCCATCATGAGAGTCCGATAGCTCTTCAAAGTCTGATGAGTATTCCTGCTCCTCCTCTATGATTTTGGAGTCTTTCCCATCATGAGAGTCCGATAGCTCTTCAAAGTCTGATGAGTATTCCTGCTCCTCCTCTATGATCTCTTCCTTGATTTCCTCCTCAATCTCTTCCTCAATATCTTCCTCAACAGAATTGTCCTCAGAGGGACAATTCTTTCGTTGCCATGCAGAGTCTTGGTACGGCGTGGAGAGTACTGATCTGCCTTTCTCCATTTTATTATCCTGAAATAATAGCTGCTTCTTACTGATAATGTGAATGCAACGTGGCTGGGATAAAACCTGGCTTGTTACCGTCCTTATCAAACTGCAAATGAGTTGTGTAGTTATTTAACCAGTGAGTCTGCCTTTGAGCTTGTGTGATATGACATCATCAGGTTCAGTATGACTTCACAACCGAACATTCCGGAATTCTGAATCAGAATCGGAATCCCTTTACTCGTCCCACAGAGGGGATATTTTCCTTAGTTACAAGTGAGCTTCATAGTGCGGACAGGGTGTCCTTGAGGGGGTGGGACACATTGTCCAGCAGGGAGGACAGCTTGCCTGCCATTCTCCTGTCTCCCACCACCTCCACAGTGTCCAGAGGACTCCCCAGGACAGAGCTGGCTTTGATCTACTGACACATTCTACATTCCATTTCAGAGCTTCCCTATGCTCTTGTTGCTATGTAGACATTCTAAAAGTATGGAAGAAAGCAGGGCTTGGGTGATCTGACCTTTTTAAATCACCTGATAAGCAAAGTTCTCAATAGCTTCCCCACACTCGAACTCCTGCATGGTCGTGGTTTTATAATGGACAATCAAACATGATTAACAAAAGGCCTTAAAAATTAATGAATTAATGCATCAATAGTTAGACATTATTGAAAGATAAATAACAAGCTGAATTCACACAAGACCTATCAACAGGACACATTTAAATCAGGAATTGAGAAGAATAGTGTCTTCTTTTGCATATATATTTACAGCCTATGTGTTTTTAACCATATATAAATACTCTTATACATTCAAGTTTTGTATTTTCTGGATTAAATCAGTTCTACTTTTGGGGTAATTGCAGTTGATTTATTAATAAAAATCAACTGCAATAAAATACACAGACTTCCCTGTAGCCATGGAAAGGCCAAATCTCCTATCATAATAGAGAGACATGCACGCAATTACTCCTGGATGATTTACAATCATTAAGGATTAGTGATGCACCGATGTGAAAATTGTGTCTTTTGTTTTACTTTTGTCATTTATTTTCAGAAATGAGTGATATTTTGAAACAATTTAAGACCAAAACATGTTAAATAAAAAAAATATATTATATAAAAATACATTTTTATAAAGGATACAAATGTGTCCTGAATTGACACTATGAATAAGCCAACCCTGAGTGTTCTCAATAAACTTCTAACTCACTTGAGAGCAAGTCACTGTATTCTGTGAACATTGTACAACAGTTAGAAACTTTAAAGTACAGTAGTAGGCCTTAAATGGCCAAAGCCAAAAGTATTGGTATACATAAGCATTTATAAGGTAAAATGTGAAAATGGAGCCATAATAAACTGCACTGAACAGACACTAGCTTTTGCAGTCTTCTGATCTATAAGTACAGTAACTGTTGGAGAAAACAAGTTTGTAAATAAGTTGTCATTATACAACTATGTAACTCCACGCTATTTGTACTTATTAAGAGACTGATAAAAACAGGAACAAAATGTTCCAGACAAATGAAAATAGGAACAGAATGGTCTAGAGTCTAGACCATTCTGTTTTATCTGTCTAGACTCTAGACAGATAAAAACATTGATATGCTTAACCGCTTAGTCACGTGTCAGAGTTTCAAGTTCATAATGAAGTATTGACAATAACAAGTCGTGTAACATAAGCTCCGCCTTATCATGTATGCTAATGAATAAAAGAGCACTGGGGGAAGTCCGGAGTCAGAGTTGGCAGAGATCTGCTTACAACTCTAAGACCCAGACCGGACTCCCCTTGCTGCGAGTAAAACTAACTGTGGGCCCTTGTCTTGTCTGATTGTGCATGTTGAATTCTCTGAGCAACCAGGTTCAGACACAGGTCTGGACCTAACAGTAACTGCCCAGTACTTTAGGGTTAGGCCTAACCCTTGACCTTCCCGGGCTTTGGAAGCAGACAAATGTTGTGCTTAACAAACAAGAGCATTTCTGCTCTCTCTGTACCGATCCTATTTCTCTTTTCACTGACAACATTTGAAGCGGCAGAGAAGAGACGTTCGCTATCCACGCTAGTGCAAGGAGCGGACAGGTACTTGCGTGCCACTGGGGCGAAGGCAGGGAAACGAGTCATGTTGCTTTACCAGTACTGCAGCGGGCTCACGTTTCTGGGGATGGTGGGCTCACTCAGGTAACCATGCACCTAAAAGAAATATAGACAAGCCAAGTGTATAAATATACATCTCTGGCAAATCATCAGGAAATTATTATTCAACATTTGCATTCATGACACCAAATGAAATAAAATAACTGTTCATTCAATTATATATTTTTCTTGTGAGGCCAAAACTCTGAATTCAGGAAACTGTTTAAGTCCCAGTATATGTAGGCCTACTCATTTCAATGTAGTAGCCAATTGATAAGATTGTTTCACCATCTATCCACTGGAGAGAGCACCTACCCCATCATTGGTCAGCCCAGTAGACCCTTTACAGGCCTATCACTGAATTTTAGACAAAACAGACTATTGAGATGCACCCATTACACTATCTCATAACGGAGAAAAGACAGACTATTGAGATGCACCCATGTTAGCCTTGGTGTGCACCAGCAATCCTACAAGTTTAGTAATAGCTATGGCACGTAGTTTTTCAGGAGATTTGACTGTCAATAAATGATCTGATCACACAAAGAAATGTGAAATACTTAATTTGAATAAAAGACTATTTAAAGATTATCTGATTATGAATAGTATAGTAACCTAGTAGCATACCTGCACACTCGTTAGATCTGTTGCCTGTTCCTCCTGCTCCTTTTCCTCCAGAATTTCATCGAACATGTCCAGGAACGAATGCCCTTCACTTGGCGTACACATTCTCTTTTCTTCTGGCTCAGCGTCTTCTGCGTCTGGTGTGGGCCCATCTGTGACACTGGCGCTGGTCGTCGTCTGCGCCAAATTAGCAATCTTTGTATCTTGGGTCCAGGATTGTTGCCAAGTAGTAGAGTTGCTCGGAGAAAGTGGTTTCGAATCTCTTGGTCACGGCTTCAAGCAGTGCAGACCTGGTTGTTTTCACGCCACTGTCGGTTTTGGCTGCCTTGTTCAGAAAACGCTTGAGTGCCACAACAGACGGGATCACGTCAGCAGCTGTAGCTGTATGCAAGCTAATCTCTCTCGTCAACTCTTCAAAGGGTGCCAGGAGTGTAGTCACTTTGTCAATGACACTCCACTGGTTTGTGTTGAGAAATACAGGCAGTCCATGGTCAGCCTCGTACATAACCAGTGCGCGCTTCTGTTCCAGGAAAGTTCTCATCATCAGGAATGTGCTATTCCAGCGCGTCGGGACGTCCTGTTGTAGCATTCCCATGTCTCTCTGGATGTCTCTCAGCCGAGAGGTACCAAGGGGGAGCTTTTAAAATGTCCGACTATTTTTCTCGCTATAGCCAAAGAGTCAGTGACGCTTCCCTGGCTTAGTACTGCATCGTGCACTGCTAACTGCCCCAAATGAGCCATACAGCCCAGGCTTTTAAGACCACACTCCTCCATCGCCTTCACCATATTGCATGCGTTGTTTCGAAGCACGACGTGCGCATTTTCTTTCCGGATTCTCCATTCAGTAAACATGCCGTCAAATGCACTGGCTATGGAGATACCTGGAATAAAAGAATAAAAAAACGTTTAATCAAAGACACGTTAGCTAGCTGGCACATGATATAATACATGAGTTTCTCGGCAACGTCACGATATGATTCGCGCTCGTTTCGGGGCAGAAAGCAGCTGAGACCCCATAGAGAATCATAGAGAGACTCTGAAATACTTTTTGCTGGGCTGTAAAAGGAAAAGCCCAAGAGCTACAAAAATAAATAAGGATTTACTTCAGTAGCCCCTTCGATCTTATTATTTTTCACTTTTGGCAACGTTTGCATATGATTTTGTTATTTCAATAGCAACAGCTTCAACTGTTCACTTAAGATAGCAAGATGTTTTGTTAGTTTTTGAGCACAAGATTTGAATGGAAAACGGTTTTGGGTTTGTTTTTGTAAGAAAAAAAAAAGAGCCAAAAGCAAAAAGACACCATTGTAATAAAGAAGGAAAAAACTAAGCTCTAAATCTATGTGTGTCATCGTTATTCTGGCTTGACAGCTTATAAAACATACTGATTCTTTAACTTGCAGGTACAATGCCGCTGTAGTCATTATTTATTTTCTAAATGTAAGTGTAAAATAAATATTATAATGAGAGTGGAGACCCACTCACTCAGCACAGAATGTATTAAGACCAAACGGTCTTTCTGCCCCGGTTTTGCATACGCATCAAGCATTGTAAACAAGAAACCCATGTAAAGACATGGGCTAAATGGCTAAATAAAAAATTGCCAGGCCTACCTGTATGCGAGCCAGGGAATTCTTGGCCATGTAACACGGCTCTCTTCATCTCGAAGTTTTCATCGATCCACTGAGCCGTGAGGCTCAACATGCTTGTTTGGTTGAGGTCTGAACTCCAGATATCTGTTGTAAAACGGATGTCACTGACATTGCTGTCGAGTAACTTGTGCACGTGGGTGGCTACGATGTCACGTAAGGCAGGCAGGGAGACATCCGCAAAGTAACGACGACTTGGCTTGTCATAGCTGGGGCTCAGCGACCTCAAGCACCTCGCTGAATCCTTCGTCTTCCACTACTGAAAACGGATGGTCATCAACAGCGATCATCTTTGTTATTGCCATGGTCAATGCCTTTTGCTTCGGGTGGTTCTTGTGGAATTTCTTGGTCTTTTCCAGCGCTTGTTCTATGGAGTTATCGACTGGTGCAGCTGCCGTAGCTTTCTTCCGCTGCTTGTTAGCATTAGCTAGTTTCTCATATTATGCTTCAGGGTGCTTGTGTTTTAAGTGGGTGATCAAATTGGTGTATTGAACGATTTGACACGAACTCCCCCTCGCATCACCCGGCCCTCACAATCATTGCATGCAGCATAGCGAGGATCCTCTTCATACACTTTGAAGAACGACCAAACAGACGACATTGCTGCTCCCTCACCAAAGGCAAAGTCACACTGACTTTTTTGTCGCCTCCAGCACATACTTGGGTACATTATGTGACGTGTAAATGTATGCGCTCGTGCAAAAACAAACATCCCCGCCCCCACACTCACATCAAAGCCTACACACACGTCAAATACACAGGAATGGTTATCGGCCTGTTCACATCGGCCCTATTTTGACATCGGAACGTTACCGATGTGTACATTTTTTTTTACCGTATCGGCTGATATTATATCGGCGGCTGATATATCGTGCACCACTATTAAGGATATATTAAAAGGAGTATAACAAAAAAGAGCTTATTGATAATAAACTTTAATTAGATAAATTAAATGTCCTGCAACAGCAGTGGAGGCCTTACTAAGAAAAGAAAAAAACATTGTTTTCAAATAAGGCTTAAGGGATCGGATGGTTTACCCTGATTATATAACCAGCCCTGGGTTTTGCTCTACAGTAAAAAACTCTTTTGAAATCACTAAAAAGCACAGTGTGTCCCACATTGTGAATCAGGATGCTTCTAAGGCTATGGAGTTAAAGGGCATTTTAATATAACCACGAGTTCCCTGGTACATTTGGTTACTTCTGAGCAGCCAATGCGGCTGAAAGAGGTTATTTAATCCTCTAACCCAGACAATGACGTCCATAAGGTTGACATTCTAATGAAAACAAAAACAACATTTAGATTCCAAATGTTGTTTTTGTCCATGTTGTCATTTTGAACTTCATTTTCAAATATCAGCAGGCTGAATAAGACAATTTCCTGTAGCATTTCCCCCAGCTGCTTTCAACTTGTCTGATTATGCTGTTCTCCCAAAAGTATTCAGCTGATGGCTGTTTTAACTTCCAGCCAGAAGCATTAAGGAGATAGCCGATGAAATGAACAATCCACAAGCTTCAGAAATGTTCAGCTGTTAGGGCACCCTTTAATAATTAAAAAATGCATGTTAAGCAATATGTACCACAGAACAGAACTCCTTCAAAAAGAGCACAGCAAGCAATTTGCTGGGGCTCAACTCGAAATCGTGAGAAGTTGTGGCCTTCATACCCTCCACAACTCTTTCAAGAGTGGTTTTGCAGTATGGCAGGTGGAGAAAGTGCTCAGAGCCCTATACTCTCTCTTCAATTGTGCACCAGCAAGGAGAGAGGACTTCAGTTCTGCAGCAGAATCCTCAACCTTCTCTTTACCTTTCTGTGGCCATCGGTGGCTTGAAAACTTGCCAGCCATCAAAAGAGCAGTACAAAGTTGGCCCTCCATTGTGAAGTATGTGGACCTGGTCAAAACGAAGAAGCTTCCCAACCCAGGTTCATCATCATTTGACACCACCTCTGAGGCCCAAATGGATGCCCTTCTTCTGCCCAAGTTCCATTTTTTTCATGGCCATTTCGAGAGTCTTCCAACTTTTTCTGACAAAATACCAGACGGATGTTCCAATGATGCCCTTCCTCTGGAAAGACCTGGAGGATTTGATCAGGGTAATTATTCAAAATAATACTAATAATGAACTTTAATTATACAGCACCTTTTAAAAGCTGCAACACACACATGCACCCACAAACTCATACATTCTCCACTAACCATACAACCACTCACACACACAAACTCACTCAACTTGGTTTAAATTGAATTCTCTTTTCAGAGTCTTCTCAAACGATTCATGAAGCGAGATGCCCTGGCCGTTACTCCATACAAGCTTGTGAGGCTTGACGTCACAGACCAGAAGTTTTGGGTCAGTCCAAAGGAGGTTGACATCGGTATGGGTGGAGCAGCTGCCCTCAAGGTGGGACATCCATATTCATGCCTTTTAGTCATCAGAGCAATTCAATAATGACATTTGTTGAGGGATGTTCAGGCAATGTGATGTGAAGTCAAAGATGTGTGACTAATTTGGAATGTTTTAGTTGTAGTTTGTTAAGCAACTGCTGAGCATACATGTAGTTATTCTGGAGATTTGACAAACCACTTTTTTTTGTCAGGGATTGTCAAGGGCCAAAAGTAGTGTAAGCGAGCTTGGTGTGTTGCAGTTTAAGAAAGACTGTGAGATGGCCCTCTCAAGCATCTGCAAGAAGGCTCTGGATAAGTGCCCTCTGAAGTATTCCATAGTACTAAACATGATGTGTTTGGATTAGTGCTGTCAAAGTTAACGCGTTCATTTTGGCGATTAATTTTAAACATTTAATGCATGAAAAAAATGTAACGCAATTAACGTGGTTTTGTTTACTTCTGTTGGCGGCTGACCCATAACCTTTGGTCACGTGCGCGGGCAAACCGTGGAAACATCTATCCTAACTAAAGGAGAGTCTATTGCGGAAAGATGGATAATGACGGACTTTTAGGGGGGAAGCTTCATTTTAAAAAGTTGCCCGATGGCTCGTTGGACAAAACCAAGGCAATCTGCACAGTTTGCAAAGCTGAGTTTAATTACCACAGAAGTAACACGTCTTTAGCGTATCAACTCAAAGCAAAACACCCTGCTGAAATTACCTCCACGGGACCTCGCCAGTCTACACTACAGGAGTGTGGCACTCTTGGGCAAATAACAAAACCTGTAAGTGAAATGTTAACCAATTCCTTGGTTACTTGGATAGTTAAAAACTGCCGCCCAGTTAGCACGGTAGAGGATGATGGACTGAGAGAAGTAATTTGTGTTGCATCGGGAGATACCTCTTATAATTCACCCTCGAGAGGAACCATCGTGTCAAGAATACACACGTTGTATGAGGATGAGAGGGCACAGCGGACGAACATGCTTGAGCAAGCAAAGCACATCGCTGTCAGGTGACCACTGGACGTCTGTCAACAACGATAATTATTTGGGCGTCACGGCGCATTTCCTTGATCAAGACTGGACTCTGCAGTCGTTTGCACTTACTGTGAGTACAACCGAGGAGCGACATTATGCCGAGGCATGTGCTAACCATTTTCTGGATGTTGCAAACGAATGGGAAATCAAGGAAAAGTTGACCACACTCGCACTGACAGCGCGCGTAACATGGTAGCTGCCACGAGGCTACTTCCATTTGAACACCTGCCTTGCATGGCCTACTTTGTGCAAAGAACGGTCACAGTCTAACTTAAAGACAGTGGATTTGAAAGTGTTCTGGCCAAATGTCGCAAGATTGTCGGGCACTTTAAGCATAGTCCATCTAACGCTCAGGAACTAAACGAACAGCAAGTTGTGCTCTCTCGCTCTCTCTCTCTCTCTCTCTCTCTCTCTGTCACCTGTGTGTGTGTATGTGCTGTTCAGTCTCTCCATCTCCTGTCTGTGTGTGTGTGTGTGTGTGTGTGTGTGTGTGTGTGTGTGTGTGTGTGTGTTGTTCTCTCCCTCTCTCTTTCACCTGTGTGTGTGTGCGTGTGTGTGTGTGTGTGTGTGTGTGTGTGTTGTTCTCTCCCTCTCTCTTTCACCTGTGTGTGTGTGTGTGTGTGTGTGTGTGTGTGTGTGTGTTTGTGTTGTTCTCTCTCTCTCCCTCTCTCTTTCACCTGTGTGTGTGTGCGTGCACTGGTTCTCTGTGTTGTTAATAAAGATGTACTGAAATGTTTTACACCTTGTGCTTTCCATTGCAGATATGTGACTGAACTGCTGGGGGGAGAGCAGTATGTCTCCTGTTCAGTGGTCTTGCCAGCCTTACGCCACTTGTTCAGAGTTATGGAGCCCTCAGACGATGATCCAGTTTATGTTCTGAGGTTCAAAAAGGCCTTTACCACAGACCTAGCTCAACGGAAGGATAGCACCAACCTCAAATGACTGAAGATCACTACTGCCCTTGACCCTAGGTTTAAAGACCTTAAGTGCCTTCCAAAAGATGAAAGGAGTGAGGTGTGGGCTTCAGTATGTGACCTGATGATGAGAGAGACACGTGCACAACAACCACCTGCTGAGACAACAGAGGAGCCGTCACCAAAGAAGAGGAGGAGGATGTCTATGTTGCTGTGTTCTTCTGATTCAGATACAAATGACAAGGAGGTGAGCATTGTCTGGATTGCTACAAAGCAGAGCCAAAAATGGACATAGAGGGGTGTCCGCTACAATGGTGGTCAAAGAGAGAGGGAGCACATGCCAGGCTGGCACCCATTGCACACAAGTACCTGTCAACCCCTGCAACCACAGTGCCTTGTGAGAGGTTGTTCTCCCTCTCAGGCCACATTATTCAAAAGAAGCGAGCTTCTTTGTCCCCTGATAACGTAAACAAACTGGTCTGCCTCAGCAACTGGCTGAATGTAAAGAAGGACTATGTAAATTATGTCTATGGAGTGAAAAATGTTCAATGCTCTGAATTATTGTTTGTATTTGCACTGTGCATATGTGCACCTTAAGCCATTAAAATGGTCTTTGAATTTAAATATACTTTCTCTGTGTTTATTCTACATTCATTTGATGATTTTACATAAATAAATATTCATTATAAGCTTCAGTCTTAAGTAGAAAAATGCAATTAATTTATTGATAGATTAATTGCGATTAATTACAGAAATTTGAGCGATTAATTAGTTAATTTTTTTAATCGATGGACAGCCCTAGTTTGGATCCAA
This sequence comes from Eleginops maclovinus, assembly GCF_036324505.1. Classification (NCBI taxonomy): domain Eukaryota; kingdom Metazoa; phylum Chordata; class Actinopteri; order Perciformes; family Eleginopidae; genus Eleginops; species Eleginops maclovinus. The sequence goes on from NC_086358.1 coordinate 20,388,669, forward strand.
ACACAATGTACTCCAAGCCAGATGAGTGCCTGCAGAAAATGAGGTGTCTCATCCAGAAGTTTGTGCAGGATAATCAGTTGGCAGGCGGACATCTGCTGGTAAATTATAGGAATAAGAATAGAGTGGAAAAGACTATTATTGTGAATTATATTTTCTGTCTTCATTTTTATCTACAACATGGCTAATTGTTGATTTTAACATTCTCTTGACAAATTGGCATTGTCTTTCCTACACCAAGTCCCTTAGGTTGACAGGGAGTATTCACTTAATCAGCATATCCATGTTAGTGTGATTTGATTGGCTACACACTGAGGGCTGACATTTGACTGACATTGAATTCAAATGATGGTACACATTTTCCATTGATATTGTGTGAATATTTACATATATATTTTTTCTGCATCTAATTGCAGGAGATCTGATTTCACAGCAGTTTGAGACCTTCTTGTTCAAAGAGGCCAAAGCTGTTCACTTCATGTCCTTCAGTCTTCAAGACCAAGGCTCCAGAGTTGATATGTTTTTACATCAACACATCAGCCCTTCTTACCCTGAGCTCTGGAATTTTGCAAAAAGTTGCTGCTCTTGCCCCATGGGAAAGCAGAAGTCGAACGGGAGTTTTCAGTCAATAAAGAGGTGAAAACATGCAACATAGCAAAGGAAACCGTTATTGCACAGAGACTGGTCTGTGACCATGTCAGAGTGTATGGCGCAGTGACCAAAGTGCCCCTTACAAAAGAGATGCTGAACTACTGTGCAACTGCACGCACCAGGTACAGAGCTTACCTGGATGAGGAAAAAAGCAAAAGGGAAAGGGGTGAGCAAAAGCTTAAGAGAAGAATGTTGAAGAGAGCCTTGAAGAGCTGAAGAAGAGGAGAAAATCAATCCAGGATGTTTGCGCGAGTCTCCAAAAGGACGCAGACATCTTTGCTGAGCAAGCGGAGAATTCTGCAGGGACCAAGATGTCAACACTCATCCCAAAGTCCAACGTACTGAGGAGACGAGCAGTTGCTAGTCCTAAATACTGACATTGAGAAGCACGCTGCTGAGCTGCGACAAATCAGTGATTCATGAGTGGGTGGTCAAACAATTTTCTGAAAACAAAATTCACTTGTTGCACTTTTCTTTGCACATTTATTGAATAAATTGACATGTTAGTTGTCGTGAGTGTTACATTGTTTCTACAGTGCCCTCTAATGTTCACCCGCTGCACTTTTCATGAACTAATTGAGATTTTAGTTTTTGTGGTTATAGGTCAGTTGTAGTGACTGAGGGCCCTAATTTAAAAGATTGCGCAATGCGCAAACACCATCACGCACTTACTAAAGATAATTTAATAACATGCGCACGTACATTTAGCTAATTTTGCTAATGCCCATGTTTGCTGGTAGGGGTATGCGCACGTTATTAAATTAGCTTTAGTAAGAGCGCGACTGTGTTTGCGCATTGCGCAATCTTTTAAATTAGGGCCCTGAGTGTTCTGTTGTCTCTACAGTGGGGAGTGATGGTGAATGCAGGGGGACATTGGTTTCCGGCAAAGCACAAGGGAAGACGGGGTACGTCGAATTCTCAAAAGATCAGCTCCTATCGTCTATTCCTATATACTATTCCTTGACCTTTGCTTGAAACGTCACGGGGTTAAGGAATAGTGGATTGGAGAATTCAAAAGGACTTAGGAAAAAAAGACTGTGGTGCTTTGAGAATCCGACTGCACTTACACTATCCCACGTATTTATGATGCGCCAGCGGATGTTATTAAGGTGAGTCTGCAGTAAGGGAAATGGGGCGAAGCCTGCGAGCTAGTTCAGGCCGTCAACTGGAGCACCAATGATACCTTCAGGCACAACGCCCCTGCCGCTCTTACAACCAACCAAATACAGATGCCCATCAATTGTTATCCAACAGAGTAGTAATAAATGCATTATGTCGTCAAAGATTCTTAATTACTAACCCCTTCTCAATATTCTCTGATGTCGTTTTATTTATTTTGTAAAGAAATGCGTCACAATTTCTAAACTAACATTGCACCCAACGTAGGCTATCATTGTTACAGGTAGGCTATATAAGCAGACAATGAATGAGTTGAGTGGGCCCCCCAAGACAGGGATTTCGAGTGGAACTAGCAGTGCCCTGGCCAGAACTAAGGGGGCCGGGCATTACCGAGCCCTATGGTAATCTGGACAGTGCTTATCACCCTCACCGTCCGGTCCACACATATTATTCCAGATGAATCCCAATACGTATGATTATATGAAATATTTTTAAATAAATACAAATGTATTTATTTAAAAATAGAAAAATTAAGTTTATGTAAAAAAAGTTTAAAATAAACGTGTTATGCCTTAAACTTGCGCTTGACTGTATTGTAGCTCTTAGTTTGAGCAGTAGAGGGAGCTACACATTATCTGCAGTCCTTATAAGGCAGCTTCTCCACAACATTTCCAAGATTTTTCCATCACTGAGAAACAAATCAAGCTGTTCTCAACTCCCTTCTTGCTGGATGCAGAAGTGGAAGAGAGTCTGCAATTAGAACTAATCGAAATGCAGTGTGATGATTCTGTGAAGAATCAACATCAGCTCCTCTCCCTACTCGACTTCTACCGGAGCTTGGAAAAGGCCAAGTTTCCTCTGATGCGACGCCACGCAAAAAGAATGACGAGTCTGTTTGGCAGAACATACACTGCCCGGCCAAAAGAAAGGTCACCACCTGGAGTTAAGTAAGCAAACAGGTAAGAGTCTCCCATTGGATAATTACTGCATGGGTGATTATGTTTCAGCTGGCAACAAGTTATTGAACCCTAACTGATGCAGTGAGTAGCTTCTCATTTGTTAAACAGTCAGGTCGAAAGACATATCCTGTGGTCGTGGAAAAGATGTTAATCTGTTTCAGAAGGGTCAAGTTAGTGGCATGCATCAAGCAGAGAAAATATCTGAAGAGATTGCTGAAACTACTGAAACCGGGTTAAGAACTGTCCAACGCATTATTAAAAACTGGAAGGACAGTGGGGAACATCATCTTCCAGGAAGGAATGTGGTCGTAAAAAAATCTTGAATGATCGTGATCGGCGATCACTTAAACGTTTGGTGAAATACAATGGTAGAAAAACAACAGTAGAACACGGCTATGTTTAATAGTAAGAGCATTTCCACACGCACAATGTGAAGGGAACTCAAGGGATTGGGACTTAACAGCTGTGTAGCCGTAAGAAAACCACTTGTCAGTGAGGCTAATCAGGAAAAAGGCTTGAATTTGCTAGGGAGCATAAAGTTTGGACTCTGGAGCAATGCAGGAAGGTCATGGGGTCGGATGAGTCCAGATGTACCCTGTTCCAGACTGATGGGCACATCAGGATAAGAAGAGAGGCGTCCGAAGTGATGCCCCCCATCACACCTAGTGCCTACTGTACAAGCCTGTGGGGGCAGTGCTATGATCTGGGGTTGCTGCAGTTGGTCTGGTCTAGGTTCAGCAACGCTATGTGTCCAAAGAATGAGGTCAGCTGACTACCTGAATATACTGAAGGACCAGGTTATTCCATCAATGGATTTCTTCTTCCCTGATGGCACGGTTATGTTCCAAGATAGCAAGGGCAGGATCCATCGGGCTCAGATTGTGAAAGAGTGGTTCAGGGAGCAAGAGACATTATTTTCACACATGGATTGGCCCCCACAGAGTCCAGACCTGAACCCGATTGAGAATCTTTGGGATGTGCTGGAGAAGACTTTGTGCAGTGGTCCGAATCTCCCGTCATCAATTCAAGATCTTGGCGAAAAATGTATGCAAGACAGAAATAAATGTTGTGACTTTGCAGAAGCTTGTGGAAACGATGTGTAACCAATGTTTAAATAATCTATGTAGGCTATGAAGAAGAACTGTTGAAAAGAAATCCACATTCAAATCTACTCAATTCATATTTATAGTATGTACAGAAGATAATGTCAGTATTAGAATTAATTTGAAAAGAAACCAATTATAAATATGAACAATGACAGAAGAAATGAACTGGAAGTTATTTGGAAAGGATTGTTTCCTCCCCCAGCGTCTACTTCCTGTTTATTTTATTAGCCTTTTACATTTCAAGATACTAGCTCAGTCAACCAATCGGATATCAGCTCCCGCTATGTTGACCTCCGCACTTGGCGCTTCTTTTTTTTCCGTGAGCTTCAGCGAGGGGTGAGAGCAACTATCGAGACAAGCAACATATGAAACACGGAAAGAAAAGCTATAAAAGTTTATTAAAAGTGGATTTAAAAAATCCGCTGGATAACTTCAACTCCGCGATCCTGTGAGAGCACGGCGAGAGGGACCTGTCATCACTAGTCACGGAGGAGAAACACATGGTGAGAGACATTTTGACCGTGCTAAGCGCTAGCCACAAACGCTAACTCTCAATTGGAATGCCATTAATTTATGCTGAAGATGTTAGCTTTGTTATTTTGAATGTGAGATCTGAGAGTATGTGTTTGTGAATCTGTTACGTCCCCACTAAAGTCTAGGGGACCTGAAGAGCCTCAAGAGTAACTTTGTCAACTTGAGGTGTAGTTAAGATAGCCTGACCCTTCTGTTCTAAGAACGAAGCGCCAACAATGGTTTCCCTATCATCAACAAACACATCAGACCTAGGCTGAGTTGACAAGACTGGGCTTACAAGTATTTTTAACTCCTCAAGTTTTTGCAGAACTATCTCTCTTAGCTCTTTTTTTGTACAATACCTGTCTACTGAAATGTTATAGTGAGCTGCAATACATAACAAGTCATCTTTGCGAAACGAATCCAACTTATCAAAACTTGGATTTTTGATGAAATCCTCTAATTCAAAACCCATTTTCTCCGCCAAACTGTCACAACTACAGTGACTTCTCAATAGTGGTTGTCTTTAGCTCAGGAAAAAGTATCCCGGACGAGCCCCCATTTGTGTTACGTCCCCACTAAAGTCTAGGGGACCTGGAGACAGTAACACGCGACAACCAATTAATGAGCAAGTCAGGTTAAAGGTCACAGACAATGTTTATTTCTTATCACAAAAGAATAAACAACAAATGTTCTTCAGGTGAGGAGGAGGAGGAGGAGGAGACAAGGGAGATTGTGCCAAATAAAAGAAATAAATATAACAAAAACCAGGCCTATCTCTACATCTCTCTTCTGAAACAAACCCAAACAAAAACCCTCACTTCCTGAACTACTACTAAGTGGACAAAGCAAAATACAGGGGTGGCAACAATCCGCTAACATAGTGTGTCTAACATAGGTTATCTACGTGATGAGATGTAAAGGGTACCCCAACTTACCTAACTCCTCCACCTCCCACCACACACACACAGTCACAACATACAGCACAGGATACACGATTGTCACAATAATTTAACACGCAGTCAAATTGAGGCTCTCCAGTCAGCAGCAGGCCCAGCAGTGAGACCGAGAAGGCTTCCTGGTTGTCTCCTTTATGGCTGGTCCTGGGTGCTGATTGGTCAGCTGAGGGTGAGGAGCCAATCAGTCATCAGTCAGAGATGCCCAGGCAGGTACTGATCAGCTGCTGATTAGCTGTAGCGAATGACAGGGAGTAGAGAAAAGAGCAGGAGGCAAGAAACAAAAGTACAGCCTGCTCGGCACGTAACAGAATCTATTTAACGTTTGCATATCTGTTATGGTATCCAAATGGTTAATTGTTTAGATTTAGGCACTTCAGGTTGTGCTGTTTAAGCACACTATATGTTTTGGTTGTTTAAGCAAAGGATGCACACAGCATGTGTTTTCTTTTACTTATTATTATTGTTGTACTGTTAATATTTTATGCCAGTTGTGATATGTGAAAGTGAATGTTGATATGTGAAGGAGGAATTATTTTTGCTGTAATTCAGTGTGAACGGTTATTTCAGAACTTTAGTTCTCTAATACTTTGAACTGATCAGAAGCTTGAATGTTCTGACCTTATTCACAATAGGTCAGGTTTTTTGTGGATCAGGAGAGTTCCATCCAGACCCACCTGGAGTTGGAGTCTGTTGGACGTTTGATGGCGAGCTACTAGAGAGTGGAACTAGGAACTCAATTGCGTGCAGAAGAACAAGCAACAACTTTGTTTCCACACACACACCCAACCAACATACTCAACAGTGCGGTAGGACAAACACTTTCCACTTTCCCAGTGGACTGAACAGTATTATCTGCTGTGAGGAACAGAAGGAGTTAGATTGCACATTGAACCTAAAGATTATCGATACAGCCGAATCATTTGGTTTTATTTTTATACTTACCCGGTAAGAATTGTGTATTACTGTATAACTGTGTTCCTATTCATCCTTCCCTGTTTTCATTAAATGGGAAGAGTAGTTCCTTCTCAAGGAGAGATACTGTGTCTGAGTTGTTCAGGTGTGTTGTTTGTTTATCCTTGGCTCCATAGTCATATCAAGAGCTTCTGACCTTACTAACCATAGATAGATATCACATTTGTTTCTACTGTTCATATATATATTTTGTAGCTCCACTAAAAAGGGTTACAGATGCCACAGCGAATGCGTGCCGTAATCAAAGCTAAAGGCGGTCCGATGAAATATGAGAGAGTGTGACCTTTTGTTTTTGGCAAGGCAGTGTACATATGCAAGCAAATATTGTTTCTGTTAACTCTGAACAAAAGCAGATTGAGAACCGACAGCCATCTCTGTGATGTCCTTCGCATCTCAACCACCACTTACTCCCGACCTGCCAGCCATCCTTCAGTCCAAAGCACAGCATCATAAGTGCAACGCTGTTCCCGTTGTAGGTGAGTTAAAATATATTACACAGTATTCATGTGTTCAAAAGCCCAATTACTTAATAAACTCAGTCAAGTTGATGACATTTTCTAAAAAAGGTTAGCTGATGTGTTAACAACTGCAATAAATGATTTGCATAACTATCTTAAACACAGCCTACCCTTCCCCTTGTCCTCTTATTTCCCCCTCTTTATACATAGCTGTGAAGGGGGTCTCCATCCTGACTAAAAAGCAATCTGAGGCTGCTGTTTTGAGAATGAGCTGTCAATCCTTTCTGTAAAAAAAAATGTATAAATGAAAACCCATTCATGGAGAGATGTGATGTAGGCTGTCTTTTCTTTAAGTATATTAAATTATCAAGCATTATTTACTTACATTTGATTGATTTTGATTGCTGTTAATACACTAGAGGTGAGGCGATATGCGAGTGGCCCAACCTTTCGCATATTTTTGTGCATGGGGCCCTAAGTGGAAAAAGTTTGGACAGTCTAGATAATTCAAACAGCTCTTATCATGGCTGCCACTGAGGTACTTCCAGGTAATTTCACTCCGTTTGGAACCTTCCTAAGATATACTGACAATTCCACCACAACCTAGGACACTATATACACACAGGGTAAGGGGGCACAGGTGGAAACAATCAGGGCGGGGTAGACAATTACGAAAGTGGGAGACATGAAGGCGGGGAGCACACAGACTGAAACGGGAGGTAGAATTACTTAAAAAAATAAAACAGGAAGAAGAAGATATACTTTATTAATCTCTTGAAGGAAAATGTCTTTCCCCACTCTGTGGTGTTTAACACACACAGGATATACATGCTCAAGCAACCACGCACACACAGGAGAGGTGGCAGAGCAGGGAGGCTGCCAGGTACCCGAGCGATCAGATTCAGGGTTTGGTGCCTTGCTCAAGGGCACCTTGGCAGTGGCTCAGGGAGAGAACTGGCACCTCTCTAGCTACCAGCTCAATCCATTTGTTTGGTCCAATCGGGACGTGAACTGGCAACCCTTTGGACCCCAGTCCAAGCCCTTACAGACTAAGCCACTCCCGCCCGAAGGCACAAATCAACAAAAAGACAGGACAAAAACTAATTAAAATAATCATGCTTAAATTATCTTTCAAGACATGACAGTATTTTGCCAACTCAACTCAATAAAACTCGAACTATATTGAGAACGTTTTTTGACCGATGCGGCTCTCGAAGGCCTCTTGAGTCATTGTAGGGGTCAGATATTTCTTTGAAACCTCACATGTCAAAGTGTTTCATCGACACATTTTCATCTGACTGGACACAACCCATCGCTGTTACATGACTGTGATATAGCTTTGGGTATATACAGTACATGCATACTTGCAAACTAGTTGCTTTTGAAATCAAGATACAGCCGCGGAAAAAATTAAGAGACCTCTCCAATTTTTTCTTAAATCTTTATCTCTACATGTATGGCAGCTATTCCAGTGTCTGTTGAATTCCAAAACTGAAAAATTGCAAGTAGTTTATAGAATACGATAAAAAAAAACTTAACTCAAAAGACATAGCTAAAAAAAATAAAACAAGAGAAACTCATAATGCTGAAGTGGTCTCAATCTTTTCCGGGGCTGTATGTCATTTACATGATTTGTGTAGATCTTAAGAGTTTTTTTGGCCAGCACAATTTCCCTTATGCTGGAAACCAGAAACGGTTCTGAAAACAGCTATCAGGTCGTCCTCTTCTCTTCAATAAAACGTCTTGGTTGATCCTTCTCGAGTCTTCAATCAGAATCAAGATAACTGCATCTCTAAAATAAAAGAAGAACTTTTTGCGGATGAACTTCCACTTTATACATTGATGTATACAACTTTAATGGCGATAGATTTGGAGTAAGTCTCGTTTGTTGCTTGATAGATAAGCAGTTGCCAACTTAATGTGTGTGTGTGTAAATGATTCTTTCTAACGTTACCCTATCAAAATGTTCCCAACCTGTTAATAATGGAAAGCTGCAATAACTTGCACGCTAGCACGTCAGCCAACGTAAACTTTATCACATGTATTACAACGTTACTGTTCAGGATTCTTTTTGCTGAGTTATGGCTAACTTCTGTCATTCTCGTGAGTTACAGAGTAAATAAAAACATGCGACTCAATTAAAAACAATTTAATTTAACTCGCTCTAAAGTACTTCGCTCTGTAAGGAGCAGCAGGTTCAGATGTCAGAACCAATTTAAGTGGACATTAGAGTTGTCTTTCTGAAATTAGACTCAAACACTGCATTAATTGCATTCATATTTTGCAGGGATGCACCGATACATCGTTAAGACAGGTCTGTGAAAATGGCCTTGTCGAGGAGATTAAATGTTTCTTGGGTGATTTCAAAATCTGCCCCCTTGACTTTTGCCAAGGTTTCATCAGAGATTTTTGACTATGGTCTCTGGGTTTCCATATGAGCATCTGACTTTCTCTTTGTTGAAGGTCTTGGTAAGCAGCTTCTCATCAAGTAGACTACATACTTTCAGTTCTTAGCCAGTGCGGATGCATCCTTCGCTGAGGTCTTAGATCAGGGGTGCCCACACTTATTCAGCTTGTGAGTTACTTTTAAAATGACCATATCAAAAATGATCCAAGGAAGATTCCAATCAAAAGTTTCAAAATAAATCTGTAATTAACAACACTTGGAACATTGCAATGGTTTTTGAGGAATGTATTAAGATGTATTTATGTATGAATGGGAGATTGTCTCCTCACAGAATGTATTCATAGCTATCCAAGCCTATTCAAGACCTCTTAACAATGCCCAAACTAGCTGCAACTCAACAACACATAGTAGAATTTTCATATCATGTGATGGGTCCCTTGAGTCTTTTGAGTTTTTCCTTCCTCATTCTTCACTGTTCTTCATTTCTTCTTGCATGTTTAGCAGTGATACTCCTGGAAGAATATGTTGTGTTTATTTCTGCATCTTTCTGCATGCCTGATTTCCTCCATCCCTAGTCTTCACAGCTGTCATCAAGTTCTGGACTATCCATCAGCTACTCAGTCAAGTGTAATATAAAGTCCAGGTACTGTTTGGTGTTATGTGCTGGCCGTTGAAGGGTTTTGCTGTCAGACTTGTATTGGATCATGGAGTTTGTGAAGGTGACATCAATAAGTAAGTAATCAGTCTCAATGTCAGTTTTCTTGGTCCCGTTTGACATGGGATAAAAGGTTAGCGTGGGACCACAGAGGTCCAAGCCACCCATAATCTTGTTGTATTCTCTGATCCCTACAGGTCTTCTCCTCTGGAGAGTAGCCTTTTCATTTTTTGCACCATCTGATACAGATATCTTCAGGTTCTATGCCATGTACGGTAGAAGCCCTCAGCACTGGTTTGTTGTCAAGCCCTTTTGTAATGGCTAGCTCGGGACTCTTTCTGATCACTGACACCAATGCTCGTCTACTTTTCGCAGCTGCTTGTCTCCTAGCAGCTGGCACAGGTTTGGATTGTTTTTCACCATGGTTCCAGTCGCTGGAATGCCCTTTGCCAGCAATGCATCCTTGAGATCAATTGTTGTGAAGTGTTCGTCGAAGAATAGGTGACTTCTTGTGGGAGCAGATTCAACCATGTGTAGGACTGATGCTGCTCCAAGACCTTCTCAAACTGAGAGGGCCACGCAATCAATTAATAGCCTGACTCTACAAAGAATATCTGCCTTCTTTGTTTCCTCTGTTACAGCCAGGTCATCAACAACCTTGAGTAAGCTTGAAAAATCCTTATCCCCTTCCCATGTTGCTGCTTATAACTGTCACAATTACATTCTAGGATATCCTAGGCAGGCCATGTGGACCAATATGCCGAAGAAGATCTTCATTTCTTCTAAAGTAGTATTCAGAGACACTCCTGTAGTTTGATTGGTGAATTCTGCAAAATCTTCAAAGACTTTGTTGTCAATGCACTGGGACAAGTACTGAAATGGACTCCAGTCAGCACGGGTTGTAGGGTCATCAGGAAGCACTGGTGTGAATCTTTTATGATGGAATATAACACCAATAAAGGACTAAGTATCAAACAGGCGTTAGTTTAATAATTTTAAGATTTAAGAAATGAACTGTTCATATAAGATACATGACAGGTAACTTTCTTTATTTCAATTTATGGTATTATTCTCTCCATTCTTCGTTCAGCCAATGGTGTTGCAGTTTCTCATTTCTCCCATTTTTGTGTGTACGCATGGGTCAGAGTGTCCGTGGAGGACCGCATATTTCCTGTCAAGTTTGTTTCTTATAAATCGCAAACATTGCTTGGACGCCAGTCCTTCCTCTCCATTCTACCTGTCATAGTGTAGTTCTCTTCATCTATGTGGATGTACATCAATATTATAAATAAACTGGTCCTGGCTGGCCACTGGACAGGCTAACGAAGCGTATGTTTTGGCTAGTCCTCAAGTCCAAGTCTCCTGATCCTGTCTTGACTTTATACACACATGAATAACTGGCCACTTTCATACTTAGCAGATCAGAATCATCACAGGGAAAAAAGGATCACTCATTCATGCTATGTTACAGTAAGCCCCTTAAAATCAAAACTCTTCTGTTCTACTTTGTAGAGTGGCACAAAAGGCTGTTAAATGTTTTGGCAGTGTTTTGGCATAATGTTCAGCAACACATATCTCATGTGGCTTTTCTCTTAACTATGCAAGCCCTTCATCTACACAATGAAGGCTCGACTTGACAGGTCTGAAGCAGGGAGATTGTGACGTTAACATGGAGACAACAGGCTTTGACATGTTAATTCACATGGCACAATCCCAGCATTTCATTTCTCTATGTGCTGTGAGCAAAGGAGAGATGGGTACTAAACACTGCAGCAAATTAAAAGAGCATCAATGCGTTTTAGGAGATTGATGCTCCTTTGCCTGTTAGAGATGTAAAGTCAATGGAGCGAGCATGTCATCTGTTTAAAAGAGTTTTTGTCAAACAATGCTGCGCTAGGAGTAACTGAGCAGCTCTGTGAAGAAACATGAGTATTGTGCTGTTTGTAAAGCTCTTACAATTATAATTCCCTGAAAGTATTTCACACTAAACCGTGTGAACAAATATACCTCCCCCTCCACACACACACCTACTCTTTATAGTGGCTCTCTAATTGTTTAAAAGCAAATCTGCCTCCTCTGTATACTGTGACCTTGTTAGAGAATTACAGAGCCGCAGAGGACCATTATTGCTGTATCGACTCACTGTATTGAATTCTCATTACCAGGCAAGCCGCCAGGTGGAGTGCAGTATGATTCTTTCCGTCAAGAGAGCTGGCAAACGGCCTTCAGAGAGGATGAGTTACTGCTGTACTCTACGGAGCGGGACGTTAAAAATCGAGCAGGGCGGCATAAAGGCTCGTCTGCAGTCACAGATGAGACTTTACTGTTTCTAATTATGATCAAGAGTATTTAACAAAGTACCAGCTGTCTGTTGAACATGTTGGATTTATTTGTACTTGTTCAACTCATGGCAATGAAAACAGAAAATGTACAGCCCATGACAGAAAGGAGCAGGGAGAAGAACTTCTTATTTTACCTGAGATGTTCTGTCAATCACAGCTGCCAACAAACCAATAGATGAGAGTGGCAAAATAACAGCCTGCCCACTTTAGAAGGGAAAACATTTGCTTTCCTTTGAAGGGCGGTAAATACAGATTCTAAAGTTTTCAGCAATCGCATAACAAGAAGCCCAATTATGATGGTCAGACAGGCAAACTATTAAAAAATGTCAAAGGAGAGCAGTGCGGAAATGATGTCCGGTCAGTCTGCTGGAGGACGAGGGGCAGGCAGCAGGCTGACACTGAAACTGTGGTTTCTGAATCTGTTTCTTTTACTGTCCTTTTTTCTGTAGAGGTAAAGAAACTGTAACTCTGGATTTATTTGTTGTTTGAGGTGCAATAAATTACTCACCAACTTTAAGACATGAATAAACTTTTATTTTCAGCTTCGCTCAGATGAAGTATTTTCACTAACCCAAAGACAAAAAGAAGTCCGGTCAATTTAACATTCTTAGACAAACAACATCTGTTTTCAGAAAAACATGGAACACTATTTGAAAATGTGTTGTTTGTTGTTTATTTTAAAGATGTTCAACCTGTACGAAGTGTTTAAAGGAAAATAGCTGGTGAAAATAAAAGACAAGAACAAATTGAGTTGTCCATGCGCCCTCTGTTGCCCCCAGGCCGACCAAGTTCGGGCAGACACTGAGTCTATACCAAAAAAAAACAGAAGAGCTTGACAATAATACTGTTTGTTGGGTGAAGCAGTGAATGCTGACCATTACCCAAACAATAAAAATGTTGCTCAACATCAAAGTGAAGATTCAAATGTGCATATATCACCGTGTGCGGAAAATAGGACCCAAGTGCAGTAGAGACAGGGAGGTAGATTACCAGGTCCAAACAAAAGGTGAAGTTTATTCAAATTAAAGCTGTACTTACAAAGAAACACTAACTAACTGGACACAAGGAACGGGACAGGGCACGATGCAACACATGAAATGGTATTATCTGTTGCATCGTTGAGCTTTTAAGCCCACAATCTGCCTGCCGAGTCTGCATTTAATATTCTAGAGGTTTCTTGTGTGTCAAACAGGGTTGTTTATTCATTTTAAGAACTGATTTTTCCTTTTTTAATGAACCCTTGATAACCATGAACATTTCACATGGTTTCATCCTTCTGAGAGGAGGTTTCTCTTTCATTCAGTGATGTTGTATGCTTTGGTCAAAGAGTGTGGAGGGACATAATCCTGTCAGGTCAGATTTTTTATCAACCCCAGAGTCTGCTTGGAAAGTGGTGTACGCCTTTTTTGGATCACATACAACTTTATAAGTGAGGCCTCTGATCAGGAATCTGATCATCACACATTCAGGGATAGCTTGAGGTAACACTTAGAAATGTTAGATCTATGGACTTGCATGCTTATTTATTCAGCATCATGTGTAACTGATACACATATTATTGGGGTTCTCAATTTTTGGAACTTTTAAAGTGCACTTAATGCATTGTATAACTTCTGGATATGCTGCGTGTATTAATGGAGGTACATTTAGAATGTGTCTTTTGGGACGCTGTGGTTATTTTGGCAATGACGGGACAAGGACAAAAGATTCTAAAATATTTGATGTCAAGCTACCAGCAACATGCTCAGGTTCCCCTTTTAAAATCTAAAAGGATGAATCATTGTTGCTCTGATTACACAGTCTGGCTCTTTGCCAACTATCTGGTCTATATCTTATATGATTTTAGAGTTGTTATTTGTAGAGATTTGAGGGTAACAGTAACACAGCGTAGGTTTGTAAAGGCCAAATGTTCTATAAATGATGTACAGTAGCAAAGTTCACAAACAACTTGTTGCCCTTCATTAAACGTATTGTGTCTTCACTGGAGGGACTGAGTAAGATTTGTCAGCATGTGTTACAGGAATAATTTGCCAGTGTATTCTTGGCTTCAGTCGATTTCACGTTTGATGATGTTGTCACTGCTCTTCACTTCTGTTTGAGCCTATCTGCAGCTGCTGAATCTTTCATGAACATTCTGGCTCTGAGAGCTTTTGGCAGTGATCAAATCCCTTAATCAAACAAAGGTATTAAGCCAACATTTCTTGAACATAAAACGTACTAAAAAAAAAAAATGTCCCTACAGGAAATAGTTCCCTTCATGGCTTTACATAACCAAAAGAACAAAAGGAAAGTGGAATGTGTGCACTGTTCTTTGAAGCAGCAGGAAGCCTGCAGTATTTACATATCATTCAAAATGACTGACAAGGGAAATGCATGTTAAGTGGAAACAACCCAGCCACAGTGATGGTTGTTTCCACATCGCAAGTTCAAGCTCACACTGAAGTTTTTCGACCATAAATATCTGTAATCTTGGTCTCTGCTGCTTTTGTTTTCAAAACTCTTCTGTTTCTTACATGTCATCACTTCACTTTATGAAGCAAACCTTTATCTTACTGCCCCAAATTAAAGTAACATAAGCAATTCAGCCAGTGTTTCTTAAATTAAGGATTATTACCACCTTTTCAACTTATGTAACGATTTGTTTTATTAAACAGGGACATGCATATTAGTAACACTTCATTTTTACAAAAAAATACAATCAACACATAAGCCCATAGAAACAGAGCCTGCACATAGAGAGATAGCTCAGCAAAATCAACAAAAGCATGAGATAATAAACAACAAACTACATGACAGTGTAACGTTAGCCGTGGTGAAGTGAGGATACAGAATGGATAATCGTTAACAAATCTGCTCGGGCTGGATACAATTAAAAAAAAAGGAACTTTAGATTTGTGTACATTTCATCAGCCTGAAAGCCACTGAAAGCTAATGCAGGATGTAAAGAAAATGCAAAAATAAATTGGTAAATAAAATCAAAGCTTCTTTCGTCCCCTTTGAAAAAGAACAATAAAGCTTCGGTTACATATATGACCCAGGCACATCGACACAATGTAGAGATATAATTAAAAGAGATGCTATCAATGCACTGGAGCACACACAGTGGCAACAGTTTCCAAGAACACACTCTCAGCATCTCCCACACGACTGAACACACAGCAGGACCACTCAACATCAACCTGGTGATATGTATACTGTATTTATATATATTATATTCATCCATCTTCATGTTTGTTATGGCCAATCCATGACTAGCACAGAAGTCCAGTAACAAACCACCACTCCGGTTCAGATCGGGGGGGCCGTTCATCCCAATCACGCCCCTCCAAGTGTCTCCATCATTGCCAACGTGTGCGTTGAAGTCTCCCAGTAAGACTAAGGAGTCCCCTTCAGGAGCCCCCATACAGGTACGGGTATCCTCGCTTTCAAGTTTTCTTTTCATGAGGTCTTTTGAACCAATCTTAGTCTGGCCCCTTACCTGAGACCAATTTGCCATGGGAGACCCTACTAGGAACACAAGGTTCCAGACAACACAGCCCCCAGGTTCATCGGGGCACACAAACCTCTCCACCAAGATAAGGTGCTGGTTCTCAGAAAGGATATATTATATTACATTATATTATATTACATTATATTATATTACATTATATAATACTGTGTATATGATGATAAATGATTATACGAAACATTGACACGACATTCAACACACACAGTCAGATGTGAATGGATTATGAAAACATAACTTCACGTTCACAGCAATTACAGTCTCATTAGGCATGATATTACTGACGTGATCAGTCTCCGTTCACTCCAGCGCTGAATTGTCCGCTTAACCAATCCGTCCAGTTTCAGCTTCTGTCTGTGGGCAGCAGCAGTGAGGTGTCGCCCACCATCCAGTCCCTGAGGCAACACTACAACACTGAATGATGTCCCTTTCCAGCACAATACATTGATTATTCTCACAACACCTAGAACAGTGAGGTGTGTTGATTTAGTTTTAGTGTCATGGTGCATTCGCACCGGACGTAAAGCACATTTTTAGGGCGCCGTAATTACATGTAGTCAATGCAAAGATGTCGATGGATGGATCTCAATTCAGAAAACACACTTTTTTTGCTTTTTGCGTGCCGTCTCGTGGACAGTCTCGCCAACGCATTTATTCATTGTTTTTTGTACAGCGATGCTAGTAAACACAAATGATGCCACGGTCAAACTCGGGGACGTAAAGCTATGCGAATCCTCATAAGAGTTCCATGTTCCACCATTTAGAGCAAGGATAGCAAACAGGCATGTTTTGGTTCCTCTACATGGGTTGCACACGAAGTGAGGGTCTAACGGGTCAATGGCCGATACAGAACGATAACTACAGTACTATATACAGTGGGGCAAAAAAGTATTTAGTCAGCCACCAATTGTGCAAGTTCTCCCATTTAAAAAGATGAGAGAGGCCTGCCAGGTATACCTCAACTATGAGAGACAAAATGAGAAAAAAAAATCCAGGAAATCACATTGTAGGATTTTTAAAGAATGAATTGGTAAATTCCTCGGTAAAATAAGTATTTGGTCACCTACAAACAAGCAAGATTTCTGGCTCTCACAGACCTGTAACTTCTTCTTTAAGAGGCTCCTCTGTCCTCCACTCGTTACCTGTATTAATGGCACCTTTTTGAACTCGTTATCAGTATAAAAGACACCTGTCCACAACCTCAAACAGTCATACTCCAAACTCCACTATGGCCAAGACCAAAGAGCTGTCAAAGGAGACCAGAGACTAAATTGTAGACCTGCACCAGGCTGGGAAAACTGAATCTGCAATAGGTAAGCAGCTTGGTGTGAAGAAATCAACTGTGGGAGCAATTATTAGAAAATGGAAGACATACAAGACCACTGCTAATCTCCCTCGATCTGGGGCTCCACGCAAGATCTCACCTCCTGTGGTCAAAATGATCACAAGAACGGTGAGCAAAAATCCCAGAACCACACGGGGGGACCTAGTGAATGACCTGCAGAGAGCTGGGACCAAAGTAACAGAGGCTACCATCAGTAACACACTACGCCGCCAGGGACTTAAATCCTGCAGTTCCAGACGTGTCCCCCTGCTTAAGCCAGTAAATGTCCAGGCCCGTCTGAAGTTTGCTAGAGGGCATTTGGATGATCCAGAAGAGGATTGGGAGAATGTCATATGGTCAGATGAAACCAAAATAGAACTTTTTGGTAAAAACTCAACTCGTCGTGTTTGGAGGAGAAAGAATGCAGAGTTGCATCCAAAGAACACCATACCTACTGTGAAGCATGGGGGTGGAAACATCATGCTTTGGGGCTGTTTTTCTGCAAAGGGACCAGGACGACTGATCCGTGTAAAGGAAAGAATGAATGGGGCCATGTATCGTGAGATTTTGAGTGAAAACCTCCTTCCATCAGCAAGGGCACTGAAGATGAAGCATGGCTGGGTCTTTCAGCATGACAATGATCCCAAACACACCGCCAGGGCAACGAAGGAGTGGCTTCTTAAGAAGCATTTCAAGGTCCTGGAGTGGCCTAGCCAGTCTCCAGATCTCAACCCCTTAGAAAATCTTTGGAGGGAGTTGAAAGTCTGTGTTGCCCAGCGACAGCCCCAAAACATCAGTGCTTTAGAGGAGATCTGCATGGAGGAATGGGCCAAAATACCAGCAACAGTGTGTGAAAACCTTGTGAAGACTTACAGAAAACGTTTGACCTCTGTCATTGCCAACAAAGGGTATATAACAAAGTATTGAGAGGAACTTTTGTTATTGACCAAATACTTATTTTCCACAATCATTTGAAAATAAATTCATTAAAAATCCTACAATGTGATTTTCTGGATTTCTTTTCTCATTCTGTCTCTCATAGTTGAGGTATACCTATGATAAAAATTACAGGCCTCTCTCATCTTTTTAAATGGGAGTACTTGCACAATTGGTGGCTGACTAAATACTTTTTTGCCCCACTGTATATATATATATATATATATATATGATTGCCTTCTATTCTGATAAATTGTATTTTTAGTCTAATATGTGTGAAACATCGACATAATGTATGTTTAGAAGGGACATCCCATAAGGCTTAAAGTTGGATTTGCAAATGGTTGAGGACTGATTGTTTTTATGGTTTGATGGTGGGAATGTTGAGATCATGACTAAGAGAATTTATGGGTAGGATCAGTAGGCTGCTTAATTTCCTCTATTTGGTGGTGAAGTTGCTCTGTTTCTACAGATTGACATCGATTTCAATTGTATTTGGACTTTTTTTATTACTTTATTTGATATAACAAAAGAAAAACTTGTTTATTAATCATTTGTTGTTTTTTGAGGGAAACTGAATTCCACCACATTGAAAAACACATGAATTAACTATATTTATTTAGTATTCATTTATGCAAGTCTTTTTGTGCTTTTATGTGAAATCCCATCCGGCTGGGTCTCCTCAGTTTTTCCTGCTGCCATGATTCTCCCCCATTAGAGCAGAGCCTCACGGAGTGGCTGAGTGCTCCTTCCTCTCGTTACGCAGATCGATACGGCGATAATATGAGCTCCTCTGGTTGTAGACGTTCAGATTAGTGCACGTCTGGCAGATGCAGCAGTTGCATTTGTCAGCTCTCTGCAAGTGTGAAAGCACCGGGCTGTTTAACAATTCATGCCCGATCACAACAGCTCTTCACTGCTCAGGACTTTATATGCCCATGTTAATTGGCTGAAACCAGAGCCAGGTCTGCCTGCCAACAGGGCCGATGTGGGGGCAGAAGCATATTTATGTTACATTTCTTTCACACATTTTAACCTACTTAGATGTTCAGATGAATACTTGATGAATACGTTGAAGGCTGGCAGGGTTGCTATTGGTTATGAATTTATGAACAATGTTGAGGACCATGCAGCAGCCTGGTGTAGGGGGGGGCAGATCGGAGTTGGATGTTGCACCAACAAAGAAGAAATAATGTATACAAACATCAAGCATTATGCTCTGCCACGACGTAGTTACTTTTGTTCAATTTCTTGTTTTTTACTGTGACATTAATCCAAATATTACATCTTAAACAGCAACAAGAAGCTAAATATGTTTTGCATTTCCCTTTATGGAATACAAACAAACTGACAGAACTGTGGTGGGTACTTGGGGGGTCTTCTGCTGAAAGGAAATCCCTCTTGACGATGTAGTCAACAGTTGTCCATGTCTTTATTAGCTTAGTTGAATATGCAATGCTGATTTGTCAATTAAATTGCGTCTTCTTTATAAATGTAGTGTAATGATGACATCAGTTGACATCAGACAGTAATCATTTTTTTGTGCTTGTCAACTAAACCTCTGTGTACCTTCGCAAAATCACCTAGAATGACAGCAGGCTGCTACAATATTAAAACAGAACCTACACACTTCACACTGTTTGGTTATGCCTTTCTGCTTTTTTATGAAGACCTCCAATTATGGGGAAACACCAAGGCCTCTTTTTGATCAAAATCTGCTGAGAACCTGCCTGATCTGTCATCTTCCCGTTAGCCGATCCCGCACAGATTACTGTCCCTCTGATTTATGTGAATTATGCCGTTTGGTTAATCCGCCACAGCGTCTCTCAGATATCAATAAGTGAAACTCATCTGAGACACCCCACAAGCACAGAGAAACTTTGCATGACACTAACTTCCACCGAATAATGATCAGGTTTTAAAAGCTGTAGAACAAAAGAGCGTATCAGAGGGCCCAAACAAACTTTGATTTAAAAGCAGCAAATGTTTTCACAATCAGAATTCCTTTATTTGTTCCTCAGTGTGGAAATGTAAATTATTACAACAGTGAAGAATAGTGCAGATATAGTGAAGAGAATAGACTTTCATAATAAAAAATAAAGAGTGCACACACGTTATTTATTTTAAAGAAAAAAAAAAAGCAGATAAGTACACCACGGTAAAAAAGTAGCATTATATACCGCTCCGGAAAAAAATAAGAGACCACTTCAGCATTAAGATTATCTCTTGTCCACATTTATCTCTTTGAATGAAATGATTTTTTAATTTCTTTTTTGTATTCTGTAAACCACTGACAACATTTCTCTGTGTTTGAATTCAACAGACACTGGATAGCTGCCATACATGTAGAGATAAAGATTTAAGAAAAATGTGAAGTGGTCTCTTAATTTTTTCCGGAGCTGTATATACATACATTTCTTTAATTGACCATATAAAATTAAAGCGGTAGTTGTTACTGTTTGCCAATTGTAATAATAAAATAAAAAGTTAAAAATAAAGTTGCACGAGGGTATATTGCACAAAGACAAGACTTTAAAGCTCAGAATATGGCCATCAAGTGTAGAGCAAACCTTTCAAGCAAGACACTGACTGCCGTAGTTCACACCGATCCCCATATTGCTTTTCTTTACAGTCAGCGGATATCAATGATATTCCTACATAAACACCTACTGTCTGCTTTAAAGCCACGGTGCAGCCTGTATGGCTGAATCTTTCAAAGCTTGTATAAGACCTTCTTCACTGCAGATATCAGTGGTGGTGTCAGTGGCTTGGAGATTATGGGAGAAAGACTGTGTGGCTGTCACACTGGTTTGCATATTGAGCAAAGCCCTGCTGCCTAAAAAAAAACCCTCTAGATCTATCCGGACAACAGTCCCAGCTTGTTGTTCTCTCGGCACAAAGTCCTTCCATGTACAAGCCACCTGCCGTTTCTACCCTCTCAGCAACCTATCTGTCATAATTGCTTTCATCCCTATTCGCCTTGTCCCAATAATTTGCTAACTATTTGCCATCTAATTTATAACCAAGAGCAGTTATTTCTGGCTGGGAGCGTTAATAAGAGCTGACCGTGTTTGCTATTCTGCCTTCTTTTCTTTTTAATTGTGTCCTGCAGTTGGCAAAATTAATTAATTGCAGTCCTCCAGCAGTCCAACATAATGTCTGTTTTCATGCTGTGAATGTTATATTTTTCTGACTTCTGCAGTATACAAATAGGCTTTATTTGATCTTTTGTAACGTGGCAGGCAGCTTCTGCCGTGCTCATTCAATGCACACACACTGGGAATGCAACATGAAAACATCAATTTGTGTTGGGTATAATTGCTTTAAACAGACGGTTCTATTATACATGTTTTGTTACAATCACAATCATTTTCTCCCAACATCAGTATCCATGACAAAATGAAAAGAGCCACACCACAGGACCAATTATCTAAATGTTTTCAGTTTCTACGTATACAATTTGATTTGTTGCATGTGTGCATTTGCTAAAAAGCTACATCTTTTCATATTCATTTTGTGAAAGAGCCATCGCTGCAGGGAGCTGGGAGATACAGACAAACTAAAATAACTCTTTGGTGATTGTATAAGGTATACATATATTTTTTAGATTTTGTGATTCATAACTATTATTTGTCTCACTCCACAGATGACTGACTTGCATAGGTCCAAAATATGTGCACCCTAGAAAATATAGGAGCTCAAATTCCATATGTTTAAAGCTACACTATATATACAGTGGGGCAAAAAAGTATTTAGTCAGCCATCAATTGTGCAAGTTCTCCCATTCAAAAAGATGAGAGAGGCCTGTAATTTTTATCATAGGTACACTTCAACTATGAGAGACAGAATGAGAAAAAGAAATCCAGGAAATCACATTGTCTGATTTTTAATGAATTAATTGGTAAATTCCTCGGTAAAATAAGTATTTGGTCACCTACAAACAAGCAAGATTTCTGGCTCTCACAGACCTGTAACTTCTTCTTTAAGAGGCCCCTCTGTCCTCCACTCGTTACCTGTATTAATGGCACCTTTTTGAACTCGTTATCAGTATAAAAGACACCTGTCCACAACCTCAAACAGTCATACTCCAAACTCCACTATGGCCAAGACCAAAGAGCTGTCAAAGGAGACCAGAGACAAAATTGTAGACCTGCACCAGGCTGGGAAAACTGAATCTGCAATAGGTAAGCAGCTTGGTGTGAAGAAATCAACTGTGGGAGCAATTATTAGAAAATGGAAGACATACAAGACCACTGCTAATCTCCCTCGATCTGGGGCTCCACGCAAGATCTCACCCCGTGGGGTCAACATGATCACAAGAATTGTGAGCAAAAATCCCAGAACCACACGGGGGGACCTAGTGAATGACCTGCAGAGAGCTGGGACCAAAGTAACAGAGGCTACCATCAGTAACACACTACGCCACCAGGGACTTAAATCCTGCAGTTCCAGACGTGTCCCCCTGCTTAAGCCAGTACATGTCCAGGCCCGTCTGAAGTTTGCTAGAGGGCATTTGGATGATCCAGTAGAGGATTGGGAGAATGTCATATGGTCAGATGAAACCAAAATAGAACTTTTTGGTAAAAACTCAACTCGTCGTGTTTGGAGGAGAAAGAATGCAGAGTTGCATCCAAAGAACACCATACCTACTGTGAAGCATGGGGGTGGAAACATCATGCTTTGGGGCTGTTTTTCTGCAAAGGGACCAGGACGACTGATCCGTGTAAAGGAAAGAATGAATGGGGCCATGTATCGTGAGATTTTGAGTGAAAACCTCCTTCCATCAGCAAGGGCACTGAAGATGAAGCGTGGCTGGGTCTTTCAGCATGACAATGATCCCAAACACACCGCCAGGGCAACGAAGGAGTGGCTTCGTAAGAAGCATTTCAAGGTCCTGGAGTGGCCTAGCCAGTCTCCAGATCTCAACCCCATAGAAAATCTTTGGAGGGAGTTGCAAGTCCGTGTTGCCCAGCGACAGCCCCAAAACATCACTGCTTTAGAGGAGATCTGCATGGAGGAATGGGCCAAAATACCAGCAACAGTGTGTGAAAACCTTGTGGAGACTTACAGAAAACGTTTGACCTCTGTCATTGCCAACAAAGGGTATATAACAAAGTATTGAGATGAACTTTTGTTATTGACCAAATACTTATTTTCCACAATAATTTGAAAATAAATGCATTAAAAATCCTACAATGTGATTTCCTGGATTTTCTTTTCTCATTCTGTCTCTCATAGTTGAGGTATACCTATGATAAAAATTACAGGCCTCTCTCATCTTTTTAAATGGGAGAACTTGCACAATTGGTGGCTGACTAAATACTTTTTTGCCCCACTAAATACTTTTTTGCCCCACTGTATATATATATATATATATATATATATTTGTATTAGTAATGAAAATAAGACACCACTTCAGCATTATCAGTTTCTCTGGTTTTATTATTTATAGGTATGTCTTTGAATTAAATATATATATATTTTTTTATTGTATATAAACTACTGACAACATTTCTCTGTGTTGGAATTCAACAGACACTGGAATGGCTGCCATACATGTAGAGATACAGATTTAAGAACATTTGGAGTGGTCTCTTCATTTTTTTCCATAGCTGTATACATATACAGATGTTTATCTATATAGATATAGATGTATAAGGAGGAGAGCGAAATCAGCAGAAGAAGACATACAGGAAGTAATGAGTATTGATAGTAATAGTAGTCAATAAAAGTAATAGTAGTAATTAACTGGACAATTGGCATTGCATAATTACCTGGCCCTGCTCGCAAAAACAAGTAGGCTCGGAAACCCCAGAGGTAAGAGGGTAAGGGTTGGTAACAATAGGAAGCTGTGCTCTGTCCATGCCAAATAAATACAAGTCAAAGGTTTTGCTAGATTATCTAAAGAACTTCATTTGGAGGTAACACAAGTGAGCACATCACATGCTGTCATCATCATTGCACAGTAAACGAGGGGTCTATTTGTTTCCAGGGCAGGTAAGGTGGTTCACAGTTGACCAGAAGGTTAATCTGCTAACTGTTACAAATAAAACAAACAACTTGGGGAATATTTCACCTTTCCTTCCTCTTTCACATCAATGTTGCCGAGCTGAATCTCCGTGTTCTTAAATCTCAGAAATACACAGGAACAATCCTTTAAGATATTCGTTCCTCTGAGTTGTTGCTACTTAATACCAACATGTCTCTTGTTGCAGGGGTTCC
This sequence comes from Eleginops maclovinus, assembly GCF_036324505.1. Taxonomy (NCBI): domain Eukaryota; kingdom Metazoa; phylum Chordata; class Actinopteri; order Perciformes; family Eleginopidae; genus Eleginops; species Eleginops maclovinus. The sequence continues at coordinate 20,412,794 of NC_086358.1, forward strand.
AAAGCTCTCATCAGGAAGCTAGCCGACTATGCAATGTGACCATGTTCCCAGTTGTTACTTCACAAAAAGGAACTCCAAAGCCTTTGCTGGCAGAGTGATGAATGAAAGATGTGAGTGGATGGAATGTGTTGTGGGGATGGGGGGTGGCGGGGGTTGCTCTAATGCATATGATGCCTCCCTAGCTCTGGCACTGCTCAACCTGCAATCTAGTTGGCTCCATTTTACATGAAGTCATTAAAAAAATGGTTCTAAGCCTTTATTTTCATCATCATGTTAAGTTCTGTTTTTTGGATGCTTGATTCCCTTTGTATCATGTGGCAATGTGGTACATTTAAAAGCCTAATGTGGACAAGGACACAAGTGAAAGACTAAACCAACACAATCAACTGAAAGCCTTATCAGGGGCCAAGTGGAGCTGACTGTGTCTGTCTTTGAGTATTGCAATGCTTTTACTTGAAACAGATGAAGGTGTGTGTGTGTGTGTGTGTGTGTGTGTGTGTGTGTGTGTGTGTGTGTGTGTGTGTGTGTGTGTGTGTGTGTGTGTGTGTGTGTGTGTGTGTGTGTGTGTGTGTGTGTGTGTGTGTGTGTGTGTGTGTGTGTGTGCGTGTAAAATAGCAAGCCCAGAAAGAACAGGGAAGTTGAAAACAGGAACAACTAGAAGAGTAAAGGGAGAGTGACAACCCAATCCCTCAATGTTAACAAAAGTACAAATAACTTCAGTATTCACCCTATGTTAAATTGAATGGGTTTTCCCTTTGCCCATGCTACACACTTCCAAGGCCAGACAAACAAAAAAGCTGAATCGAAAACCAGAATGAAGATGTGTAGTGTAAAGTCAGGTTACAGACAATAGATGGGGAGGAAGTTAGCTAGCAGCCTTAAATATTATATGAGCAAGAGCAGTCATTTCTAAAGCCAACAATAAATATATGATGCATACTTCTTCATAGATAGCGTGCCAAATGACAAGGCTGAGTATACAGCCATGCTACCAGCTCTGTGAAGATACACATAGATTATTTAACTAAATGCTACTGTAATCAGGCTTCATGCTCACAAAGACCCAGCTAACACGCTGATAATAAGCACATCAGATGTGTAGCATGCTCACCTACTTAGCTTAGTGTGTTTGCATACTGACATTTGCAAATTAGCATTAAACAATGCCATACATTTTGGAGGGAATTGGTTGGAAACCTAATTATTGAACAAATGATATTTTGATAGCACAAGCTGAGAAGCCAAGGGATCAACTAATACAGTTCGTCCTGGAGAATAACTCAACTTAATGCCAGGACACGAAATCCAATAGTTGTCATAACAATCTGGAAGCTGCCTGTTGGTGGGTTTTTATCACAATAACAACATGGATAGAAACTGTTTTGGTATAGAGAGTTCTGGATGGCCAACAAGAGAAGTTGGAGCAGGTTTGGTGTAAAGGCTCTACAGTGATGTTTCAGAGTAAAAGTCAGGGGATTTCCAAAGTCATTAAGATACATTTTAATGGAAACCAAGAATGTGTTTAAAACATCTTATTGCAATCAGTCCAATAATTGTTGAGATGTTTGAGTCTAAGGTAACCTGACTGACATCTTGCTGCGAGTGTGGCTAAATCTAATATCATCAACATCACTTTTGGGCCACCATGCCTGGCAACATTTCTACCGTTTTGCATGGTTATAAACCACTGTATTACATTTTATTCTCAATCAAAGAGTAAAATGGGGCCACCATTATCGGTAATATTACTCATGAAGTATAGATGAGAGTAACACATGCGTCACTTCCAGGTGAAATAACAGCCCCACCCACTTTTGGGGGAAAACATTTCGCTGTAATTTGAATGTTGGCAAAAATTCAGATAACCACACTTTTTTAATCCACAAGAAGCCCAATAATGATGGTCAGACAGGCAAACTATTAGAAAATGTCATTGGAGATCGATGATCTGCGTAGATTTATAGTTTGATTTAAATCATTAGGGAAGATATGTCCGGTGGGTCTGCTGGAGGACGAGTGGCAGGCAGCAGGCTGACACTGAAACTGAGATTTCTGAATCAGTCTCTTTTGCTCTCCTTCTTTCTGTAGAGGAGGTAAAGAAACTGTAACTCTGGATGTATTTGTTGTTTGAGGTGCAATATAAGACTCAGCAGCTCTAAGACATGAATGAACTATTTCCCGCTTTGCTCTGATGCACTATTTCCCCATATTTCGCTATTGAATTAAATTAAACTATAAATCCACACAGATCATCGATCTCCATTGACACTTTTCTAATAGTTTTCCTGTGTGACCATCATTATTGGGCCCCTTGTGGATTAAAACCAGCGCCGCTATCTTGATTTTTTGATGTGATCTGTATTTACCGCCATTCAAATGAAAGCAAATGTTTTCCCCCAAAAGTGACCGTAATTTCACCAGGAAGTAACGTAGGTGTTACTCTCATTTATCTAGTTACACTGATTTAACAGCAATGAAAATGAGATAGTATAACACTGTATATGCAGTCTAAATTAACTTCTCTTTACATCCACCATACTGGCAATGATGAACACATGAATATTAAACCGTTAGAAAATCTAATGTTATTTAATGGTTTACCCATTTTTCCTGTACTCGCTCCATCATTCACTCTCTGACATATTAAGAAATGGCATCAGAATCACCAGACCCATTCTACTCCTGTTAAAGGCCTGCTCTCATGCATAAGATAAAGTGTGAATGATGCTCCTGTGGACATCAGAAGCATACCAGCCTCTCCTGAGCCCTCTTACACATGCTCAGTGTAAATGAGTACACCCCCTTCAAAAAGTAACATTTTAAACAATATCTCAATGAACACGAAAACTATTTCCAAAATGTTGACAAGACTAAGTTTAATATAACATCTGTTTAACTTATAACATGAAAGTAAGGTTAATAATATAACTCAGATTACACATTTTTCAGTTTTACTCAGATAAGGGCGATGCAAAAATGAGTACACCCCACAACAAAAACTACTACATCTAGTACTTTGTTTGGCCTCCATGATTTTTAATGACAGCACCAAGTCTTCTAGGCATGGAATGAACAAGTTGGAAACATTTTGCTACATCAAATTTTTTCCATTCTTTAAGAATGACCTCTTTTAGAGATCAGATGCTGGATGGAGAGTGATGCTCCACAGAATCTTCAGAATTCCCCATAGGTGTTCAATTGGGTTCAGATCAGGAGCCATACTTGGCCACTGAATCACTTTCACCCTGTTCTTCTTCAGAAATCCAACAGTGGCCTTAGATGTGTGTTTAGGATCATTGTCATGTTGGAAAAGTGCACTACGACCAAGGGCACGGTGTGATGGTAGCACCTTCTCTTTCAGCATAGAGCAGTACATCTGTGAATTCAGGAGCCATCAATGAAACGCAGCTCCCCCACACCAGCAGCACTCATGCACCCCACATAAGGACACTGCCACCCCCATGTTTCACTGTAGGCACCATGCATATTTCTTTGTATTCTCACCTTTGCGACACCATACAGTTTTGAAGCCATCAGTTCCAAAAACGTTTATCTTGGTCTCATCACTCCAGAGTATAGAGTCCCAGTAGTCTTCATCTTTGTCAGCATGGGCCCTGGCAAATTCTAGGCGACCTTTTTTGTGCCTGGGCTTTAGGAGAGGCTTCCTTCGTGGACAGCACCCATGCATGCCATTCCTCTGCAGTGTACGCCGTATTGTGTCACGGGAAATATTCACCCCAGTTTGGATTTCTACTTCCTTAGATAACTGCAGTGAACTTGCATGCCGATTTTCTTCGACACTTCTCATCAGAAGACGCTCCTGTGTTAACTTCCGTGGACGACCTGGACGTCTCTGTGAGATGGTTGCAGTTCCATCTTTTTAAAGTTGTTGTACCACTTTATTCTGACTGATAAGTAAAGCTGTGCTGATCTTCTTGTAGCCTTCACCTTTGCGGTGTAAAGAAATAGTTTTCTTTCTCAGGTCTTGTGACATTTCTCTTCCATGTGGTGCCATTGCTAACAACATGAAAAGGGAAGGGGTTTTCTTTAAGTAACACCCGTTCATAGTCAGCTGTCTGCTGGACACCTGTGTTATGAATAACTAGACTCACCTGTGGTTGATTATTGTTAAATTACACATTTGTAGTCTAAAATGTAGCTTTGCTCCAGAGACTTTCAGTGGGGTGTACTCATTTTTGCATCGCCCTTATCTGAGTAAAACTGAAAAATGTGTAATCTGAGTTATATTATTCACCTTACTTTCATGTTATAAGTTAAACAGATGTTATATTAAACTTAGTCTTGTCAACATTTTGGAAATAGTTTTTGTGTTCATTGTGATATTGTTTAAAATGTTACTTTTCGAAGCGGGTGTACTCATTTACGCTGAGCACTGTATGTTCAGTGCATGGCCAAATATCTAATTACATTTGTGAGAAGTATAAACAAAGAAAAATGAGTCAAGCAAATCGATATTCAATTAGAGTCAATGTTAAATGTGAGGATTTCTCTGAGGAGGCGAAGGAGTTGCAGGAGGGAGAAATGATTACCAGATTACTATTGGCTGAACATTAAGAAATTGACTCCCAGGCCGTAAGAAAAGCACCAGACTCAGGGTCTTTGCCCTATTAACAAATCAATGTTGGGTTACTTTAGCATTGCAATTAAGTGTCATGTAATAAATTCACCTCAGCTGTCATTATTACAAGGGAGAGTGAAATGCCTGAGTTTAAATTATACCTCCTACAGTGGCATTTACATCGCTTAGTTCGCTTGCCTCCAGTGATCATTAGGAACAGACAGTTCGTAATGGCTTATTAAAGCTAACTAATTGAATTTTGCCAGCTAATTGTCTTATCATCACTATTGCTTTTTAATGGCAGGTAAAAGACAGGGATACCCTTGAGTGTGAAGCCAGAATGAAAACCCAGTTGTAATCAGTAGATGCAGAATGTGGTGAATGAGTGGTGCTAATCTGTTTTCCAGCTCAACTAATATATGTAGATTATTAGAGTTGTTGGGAGTTTCATAAATAATTTTACAGCTCTCAGTAGCAAAGAGACTTCACCTCTGAATCTACGGACATGTTTCACTTACATACCCTGCAGCAGTTACAGTGAATTATACAGGATATCAGTCACAAATCAAACCATTATTAAACCAGTCATATTGGATGGTGGTGCTGTTGTTGGATGACGTTTTGGGGTTCAGATCCTTGTGTGTGGTAAGCATGTTCTTCCTGCACTTGTATCCCTCAAGGCTCTATCATGGGGCCTCTTGAACAACTAAATAAGTTGCTATAGCTCTGCAGACCACACGCAACTTTACATAACCATTTCACAAGGGGACTATGCTCCAATTCAAGCTCAGTGAACACATCAATGCTTGGATTTGTCAGAATGTTCTTCAATCAAACAAAAATAAAACTAAGGTGATTGTTTTGAGGAACGAATAAAAGTCAGTCGGCAATGTTCAAAACAACAGATAATGCCAGAAATCTAGGTGTATTAATGACTCTGAACAGTCACATTAACACATTTACAATGTACATCTACAATCCCCTTAACAATATATCTAGGATTAAAGGACTTGCCTCTGAATTTGAAAAAATGTGTCCATGGATTCATGTTCAATGGACTCAATTACTGACACAGTGTCTCTACAGGTCTATTTGTGTCCAAAACTGACCCTCACACTGATCTGAGAAGGACAAAACTAAGTGTGAGTCATCAGGGGATGCACGCAGGACACAAGGACATCCCCCTATCAAGAAACGGTAGTAAAAACCTTCCAGTCTAGGTTCCAGTTGGAGCTACAGGAGGGTTGGACAATACGAGGACAACCTCAGCACTATGAAGACTTCCTGGGAAGTTAAAGGAAGAACCCCCAGACAGGATAAGGATGTCAGGTTGAGAAATCCTCTGCAGCTCTGAAGGAAACAGCAGAAATACTCCCCGTACATACACATACACACACACGCACGCACACACACACACACACACACACACACACACACACACACACACACACGCACACACACACACACACACACACACACACACACACACACACACACACACACACACACACACACACACACACACACACACACTTCCCTCTGGCCACACAGCTTTATAACGTGGCAGATGTTCATTTTAGGAGTATACTCTGAGACTGGTAGGAGCTGCAGCGGAGATCTGATGAGTTTCATTTGACTTGGCATGTTTGCACACAAACACACTTGCACACACAGACCACGGAGCGTCGGCACCTATTACAGAGAGACTATATTCAGCAGCTGGAGGAGATACATCCTGACAGGATAAAACACTATTGTGGTGAGGGAAGAAAACCCTGCAAGAGCACATCCAAGAAGACTGCGATGTACATCTATCCTAGTGTGTGTGTATGTGTGTGTGTGTGTGTGTGTGTGTGTGTGTGTGTGTGTGTGTGTGTGTGTGTGTGTGTGTGTGTGTGTGTGTGTGTGTGTGTGTGATGTGTGTGTGTGTGTGTGTGTGTGTGTGTGTGTGTGTGTGTGTGTGTGTGTGTGTGTGTGTGTGTGTGTGTGTGTGTCTGTGTCTGTGTCTGTGTCTGTGTGTGTGTGTGATCATATGTCAAAGAACATCTGCATCTTTCAGACAGATTCTCTGTGGCCTTTAAATATGGAAGCCCCCTGTCTATATCATTTCCAGTTTTTTAAAGACATTAAATGTGGGTTGTGCAAGGTCGTCTCAGGCTGTATCCATTATAAAATAAGAACGTTTTCTACTAAGTCAAGACTAAAGAAAAGCAAAACCCCAAAATGACCATAACATGAGTTGTTGACATGAATCCTTAACTATCACAACTGGAAAATCTGTTCCGCTTCCCTGAAAATACTGCACCATTCTGCCTTCCCCCCAAAATATCTAAATTAGAGTAGAAAAACTAATTCAGGATTTTCTGCCTTTTTGCCATTAAGGAATCTCAGGCATCAAAAACGGCTAATATAAGATAATCAAATTGAAAGGTAAGAATGTATGAAATATGACAGTTGTAATCTACTTCTATGACAATTTTGAAGTAGATGCAACAAAGAAAAACTAAAGATTTCACGATGACAAGCGTAGTGATGCAGCTAAATGTCTTCCATCCTTTACTCCTGCCTTGATGAAAAGCACTCAAATACAACATGTACGGTATGATTCAAATGAAGGATAACATATACTCAGGCATTCTCCTTCTTTAGATCTTTTTTGGCAGTTCGTACATATTGACTGTTTGCGTTGCTGTTAATGTCAAAGCACTGTTTATTTTAACATTTATCTCCATGCTCTAAAGGCAGTTCATACACCAGGCTGCACAGAGCTTTATGAGGTGTCCACACATTCGTCTCATTCAGGACAGCTGAAACTCTGCATATCTTCCATCCTAAAGTGAAAATTGAATTCTTGCAAAAAAACCAAACATTTATAGAGTAAGCTTAGGCTTTGTAACAAATTCACAAGCACTTACAATGGTATGACTTTCTTCAAGTGAATATATCTGCACTTTACTTGGTGTTAACATCCATTTCCACATAACATGACATAAGTGGAAATGGATGTTAACACCTTTTCAAAACTTCTTTTAATCTGTAAAGTAATGGCGTGTTTTAAATATATTAAGTTTGTTGAATGATGTTTTTGATGAATTGTACCTCTGTAAATTTTCTTTGAGGTTTTAGAAAAGTGCTCTATAAATACAATGGATTCTTCTTCTTCTTCTTCTTCTTCTTCTTCTTCTTCTTCTTCTTCTTCTTCTTCTTCCGGTGCATGCTGGGAGATTTCGGAGTGTGAGCGAAAGAAAAGAGCGACGTTATATAGTTAAATTTTTTCCGTTTTTACTTGTTTATGGGTGTTAGTTTAATATAGTTTATCGGTGATAGTTTACTTTGCTTAATTTTTGGGTCTTTTGGTGCTGTTTTTGGGGTGTTTTGCGGGCTTCTCCTGCGGTGTCTCGCCGGCCGGCGTCTGACGCCATGGTGAATGGAGACTTTGCCAGACTCACTCGGAAGCACGGCATCAAAATATCGGCCGGCTTCCCATGCACTGTGGAGGATATCGGGCTGGCTGTGGGGGAGGAGGTCGGACACAGCAGCATTAAGTCCCTGGCGCGGATGAACAGTGCGGTCGTGATCTTTCTGGACCAGGTGGAGAAAGTGAACCGCGTTATCGAGACTGGCATCACGGTGAGTGAAATGTTTGTGCGGTGACGCTCCCTGCAACCAAAGTGGTTTTATCCAACGTCCCTCCCTTCATAACTGATGAGTTCCTCAGTAGAGAGCTATCCAGACACGGGAAACTTGTTTCTCCGGTGAAGAAGATGCTGTCTGGGTGTAAGTCTCAGTTACTGAAGCACGTGGTGTCTCATCGCAGGCAAGTCTCTATGATACTTAACAATCGGAACGCGGAGCTCAACCTCCGTTTTCACGTTAAAGTAGATGATTATGACTACGTGATTTTTGCAACCTCATCGGTTATGAAGTGTTTTGGTTGCGGGGAAGAGGGGCACACCGTGAGTGCCTGTCCGGGGCGCGGGGACTCGGCTCCGCCTGGTCCGGATGTCACTTCTGCCTCCGCGCCGGGGCCGGCTGCGGCCGGGCCGGTTGTAGTGGAGCAGCGGGCGGCTGCTGTTGCTGAAGGTGGGGTGTCTCCAGCGGCGGTGTCCGCTGGTGCGGCCGCTGTGGTGGTTGAGGGCTCCCCTCCGGAGGCGGCGGCTGCTGCTGAGGGAGGGGTGTCTCCAGCGACGGTGGCCGTTAACGCGGCTGCTGTGGTGGTGGGGGGCTCCCCTCCGGAGGCGGCGGCTGCTGCTGAGGGAGGGGTGTCTCCAGCGACGGTGGCTGTTGATGTGGCCGCTGTGGCGGTGGGGGGCTCCCCTCCGGAGGCGGCCGCGGCTGCTGACAGCGCCGCTGCGCCGGAGCAGCCGGCTGTTGCTGTGTCTGACGGGGCATGCGGGGGTGTTGCACAGGGTGTTGGTGATGGTAAGGATGTTCACGAAAGGGAGGTTGTGGTTTTGTGTAGAGGTGAAGAAAATCAGGTGGGGGGAGAAAAAGAAAAAAAAATAATGAAAATGGTGAAAAAAACACAAGAAAAAACTGAGATAATCGAAAAAATGGTCGAGACGGGTGAAGTCTGCCAAACACAGGAGGAAAATATGGTGAAAACAGGAGAGGAGAGGAAAACGTGGGGTGAGCAGGTGGAGATTGCTGAGATGGAGGATGAAGAGGTGGCAACAACAAAAAAGACTGCTAATAAACGCAGAAGCACGAGGAACAACGCACCTACTCTTAGAAAGAGCAGCAAAGTGGTGAGCGAGGGAAAGAAAGGAAGAGAGCAAGGGCAGACAGATGAGAGTGAGGATGAGTGCGTGTCAGACGGCAGTGATGTGATAGGGTTCAGTGACAGTCAAAAGGGAAAAATGTACACAGCGGAAATGATAAAAAACTATCTACTCCAGACAAAGAACCAGCATGGGGTAGTTGTGGAAGAGTATTTCCCTGATTTGGTCATTTTTTGTTCTTCGGCCAAGTTCCATCTTAGTCGAAAAGAGGAGTCTGTCTTCACAGAACAGGAAGCTTGGAGACTAAAAAAACTGGTGCATAAAGTACGAAAACAAATAAGCAGCAATGAAGTTAAAACCCCTTATGTGTGTTGTATTTAACTTATTTGTTTTTATTGTTGTATGCACTACCTCACTCACAATGGACACTTTTAGAGTGGGAAGCCTGAACGTCAATGGAGCCAGAGAGCTAAGAAAGAGTGCTCTAATTTATCAAACAGCAAGTATAAAACATGTCGACGTGCTTTTTTTACAGGAGACGCACAGCGACGTTGGTAACGAGAATGACTGGAAAAAAGAGTGGGAGGGGGAAGTCATTTTAAGCCACAGCACCTCTCTCAGTGGAGGGGTGGGTTTCCTTCTCTCCAAGTCTTTTAATCCTGTCACTGGAGGTCGAGCAGTTTATCAAGGGGAGGTTGCTTTTAATAAAAGCAAGGTTTGACCTTTTTACGGCTGTTTTTATGAATGTGTATGCTCCAACAAACGGTGCAGAGAGGAAGCTGTTTTTACAAAAAGTGAATGAGGTTTTAAACGGCTGTGCCACGGAGGACTTTTTATTCTTGGGTGGGGATTTTAATTGTACGGAGAATGCATCTTTAGATCGCAACCATGCAGAGCCGCATCCAGCATCCCAGCATGCTCTGAGGCAGCTGGTCCACTCCCACGGCCTGGTGGATGTATGGAGAAGGATGCACACAGACGAAAGGCAGTACACCTGGTCCCACATCCGAGAGAATAGGATTTCATCAGCCAGACTAGATCGCATTTATTGCTTTAAGCATCATTTTAATACTTTTAAAATGTGCAGTATACTCCCTGCTGGTTTTACAGATCACTCTTTGCTTTTATGTAATGTTTTTATTAGAAATGTTTTACAGAGAAGTGCTTATTGGCATTTTAATTCGGTTTTAACATTTGATAAACATTTTAAAGAGGCCCTCACTTATTTCTGGAGTGTTTTTAGACAGAGGAAGGGAGAGTTTAGCAGTCTTAGGCAGTGGTGGGACCATGGTAAGACTGAGATAAGAATGCTCTGTCAACAGCACACCCTCAATGTCACACAGGACAACATCAGATCTATGAAAGACCTGGAGAGTGATATAGTGGAACTAGAAACAATAAGCGAGTCCACAGGAGATCGAGGATATATTGAAATCCTCAAAGAGAAAAAGATGGCTCTAGCCAGCCTGCTGGACGTTAAAGTTCAGGGGGCACTGGTCAGGTCCCGGTTTTTAAACATAAACGAGATGGATGCTCCCACTAGTTTCTTCTTCGGCCTGGAGAAAAAGAATGGACAGAGGCGGGTAATCCACTCACTGCTGTCAGACACAGGGCAGGAATTAACAGAGCCAAGCCAGATCAGGAGGCGAGCTGTGAGTTTTTATTCCACCCTCTACACGAGTGAATATAACGAGGACGAAACGCTGTCAGAGGAGTTTTGTGCAGAACTACCTCAGGTCTCTGAGGAGGCCAACTCACAGCTCGCAGGGCCGTTGACAACGCAGGAGTTGCAGGCCGCACTGCAAGGCATGCAGGGACGGCGGGCTCCTGGTATCGACGGCCTCTCGGTTGAGTTTTTTAAAGCCTATTGGGACATCTTGTCTCATGACCTGTTAGACGTTTTTAATGAGAGTCTGGCCTCTGGCTCTATGCCAATGTCCTGCAGCAGAGCGGTGATCACGCTGCTGCCAAAAAAAGGGAACTTGCAGGACATCAAAAACTGGCGCCCTGTGTCTTTGCTGTGTGTGGATTACAAGCTTCTGTCCAAGGCTTTGGCCACCAGGTTGGGGAGAGCTATTGAGCAGGTCATCCATCGGGACCAGACCTACTGTGTGCCCGGCAGGTCCATGGTGGACAATGTTCACCTGATTCGAGATGTTTTGGAGGTCTCCAGCTCATTGGGCATTGATACTGGTCTGATTTCTCTAGATCAGGAAAAGGCTTTTGACCGCGTTGAGCACAGCTTCCTCTGGAAAGTAATGGAGAAGTTTGGGTTCAGCGCTGGTTTCATAGCTAAGATCAAAGTCTTGTACAATAAGATTGAGAGTGTGCTGAAGTTCAACGGTGGGCTGTGTGCTCCTTTTAGAGTGTGTAGAGGGGTCCGGCAGGGCTGTGCTCTGTCTGGGATGCTCTATGCACTCTCCCTAGAACCCCTCCTCTGCAAAATACGCTCTAAATTACAAGGGCTGTTTTTACCTGGTTTTAATGGAAGCACGGTTTTATCTGCGTATGCGGACGACATCGTTGTTTTTATTAGTGACCAGAGGGATGCAGACATTTTAACCAATATTGTGACAGATTTTGGTTCAGCGTCGGCAGCGAGGGTCAATTGGAAGAAGAGCGAGGCCCTCGCTGTCGGTGAGTGGCGTGGCGGTCTCCCAGTTCTCCCCCAGGGAATGACATGGAAAAGAGATGGCATAAAGTACCTGGGGGTGTTTGTAGGGAACACAAATATAGTCCAGAAGAACTGGGAGAACGTCACAGAGAAAATTGAGGAAAAACTGTCCAAATGGAAGTGGCTGCTACCGCAGATGTCTTTTAAAGATAAGAGTGTTGGTTTTAAACAACCTTGTGGCATCCCAACTGTGGCACCGCCTTACCTGTGTAGACCCTCCCTCAGGCCTACTGGCCCAAATACAAAAGAGATTGGTAGATTTCTTTTGGGATGGGCTACACTGGGTGCCACAGGGGGTGTTGTGTTTACCTAGAGAGGAGGGGGGACAGGGCCTTGTCCACCTGGCCAGCCGAACAGCCACCTTTAGAGTGCAGTTTCTGCAAAGGTATCTTACCGGCCCGGCTGATTTGGTGTGGAGAGATGTGAGCAGCTGCATTCTAAGACGCGTGAGCAACCCTGGGCTGGATGCTGCTCTGTTTTTAACTGATTTAACCATTTTAAAGTTAAGTGGGTTACCTCCCTTTTATCAAGGTGTTTTTAAGTCTTGGGCCCTTTTTAACCATAGAAGGTGTCCAAAGACTGACTCTCTGCACTGGTTGTTAAAAGAGCCTCTGATTCATGGAGCCAGGCTGGACGTTAGCTGCAGCGAGACACCAGGACTGGCGGTGGTGCTGCGCAGATCTGGGACCCTGAGCCTTCAGCAGGTGGTGGAAGCAGCGGGGCCGGAGCTGAGCGATGCCCGGGCCTTGGGCTCTCTGCTGGGTCTACACTCTGTCCGGGTGGCCCAGAGGATCCTGCAACTCTGGAGCCGGAGCCTCTGCGCTGAGGAGCAGAGACTGTTAAGGAGCTACGGACAGGGCAGAGCCAAACCAGACCCAACAGACCCTTTCCCGGAGATATACCTGAGCCAAGGGCTCGGAGAGCTGACGGGCCCCCTGCTCAAGGTTGCAAACCCAGAGAAAATGAGCGTACACAAAGCTGACAAAAAGACATTATACATGAACATTGTAAAAACTATTAACAAAAATGGACTGAAGGACAGGGCCTCCACTGTGTGGAGCACTAGACTGGGTGCCGGAAACGGACCAGGCCCACAGTGGAGGATTCTGTACAAACCCCCCTTAAAGAAACGTACTGCCGACCTCCAGTGGAGAATTTTACACGGCGCTATCGCCTCCAATTCTTTTATCTCTGTCATCAATCCTGCTGTCAGTAACAACTGTCCATTTTGTGGTTTTAGAGAGACTGTTTTCCATGTTTTTACAGAGTGCCAGAGACTCACGGGTTTCTTCTCTCTTTTAACATTGGGTTTTAGTCTTTTTAGTATAGCTTTTACCGAGAGCGTGTTTATCATGGGGGCTCCATACAAAAAGACAAGCAAAGAAAAGTGGCAGCTCCTAAACTACCTCTCTGGTGAGGCTAAAATGGCTATATACCTAAGTAGGAAGAACAGAGTGGAAAACAGGAAGGGACAAGAAGCAAAAGCGATCTGGCTGTGCAATATCAGAGCCAGACTCTGGCTAGAGCATCGTTTTTACAAACACATCGGGGACTTGGAAGCTTTTAAACAACGGTGGTGTTATAAAGATATTGTATGTTCTGTGGTTAATGATGATTTGCACTTTACACAAGTTTTTAAGGCTTAGCTTTTTTATTTACCTATTCTAGGTAAATAGATTCTTGTTGTACTTGATATAAACCTGTAATAAAGTGTTTTTGTAAAAGTCAAAAAAGTCTTCTTCTTCTTCTTCTTCTTCTTCTTCTTCTTCTTCACATTAACATAGCTACTGTGTGTGCGCAGAGAGACATACAAGGTGGGAATAATACAGCATAAAAAAGTGGCGCGCATACTGGTATTTATTCATAGTATTTATGTCGATAATATATTCATATTTATTCTGTATTATGTTGTCTTATTTATACCTGATCTAATGGGTATTAATGCCTTCGGAATATTCTTTGTTTGAGGACCAAGAGTTGGTCTTAAATAAACCAAGAAGCTTCTCTTTAAAATATACCAATATTTATTAACATAACGGCACAGTAAGTCCACGAGGGAAACACAGCCGTGTCCCCCCCCTCTTCATACATGAATTATGACAACCTCAGTCAGGATTTTTTACCATTTTTTACCAAGTGTTTTTATTGCTCTTGGGGCATGAAAAACAAGATTTGAACTTTTTTTTTTTTTTAAATCCAGTTTTTTCAAAGATGTATTTTAATGTCCAATCAGGAGGACAGTATGCGTTTAAACTACATAAATGTGTATTTTACAAAAGTATTGAAAAAAATGATAAAGATGTGCAAACTTAAAAGGATAAGTTGTAAATATAAAGAAAATCTGCATACATATCCAAAACACCATTTAGGACTTCACTTTCCTGTATAGAACACATGGAAAACATGGAAAGAGTAACCTACACACCACTATCATGAAGTTAGACTCTCCTCTGTTACAGTCTCTGTTATAGCTATGCACTTTTAACATCTGAGGGTAGTGTGACACCTACAACAAGATCCTTCATTGGGGATGCTATTTACAATGATATTTGGATAAGCCCCCGGGGCACAAAGCCCTGTTGTTTCTTCGGGTGCATGCAGCATCGTTGCATCTGTTTGCATTTTTTGCTTCTGTGAGATGGGGCCAGTGGTTTCCTGAGCCAAACCATATCTCAGGGGGTGCCTTGGACACTGCTCTGCGCTTTGAAGGAGGTGGGGTGGCACTGGGTCTTCCTCTTAAGTTCCTCTGACTGCAGGAAGAGGCCATGTGGATCACTGAACTGTCTAGCCATGGTGTAAGAGTGATGTTTTGAGCATTGCTGACAATAGAGCTAACGTTACAATAACATAAGTATATTGATTTACAGCTCAAAAAATTACTGTAGATGAAGTATTTTCAAGAACAACAGTAGCAGTAACAGTATGAATTGTAGTTGAAATATAGCCAGTGATGCATGACATCCACTTTGGTGGACAGACGATTAATCATAATTTCCTCCCAACATAAAATCAATACTTTGCACTTACACTGACTTGCTACTGAGTAGCAGTGTATGGGATGATGCAACAGCTTCCACTGTAGTAGCTAATGTGCAACTATGCCATCAAAACTCATGCATATACAAGAACAGCTTTTGAATATCTGTCCACTGTTGTGATCTCTGACCGCCTTCAAAATCAAAGCATTTCTAATTAAAACAGGTAAGGCTAGATTAAGTTTAAAACACGTATACAATACAAGTAACAAAAATAATGCTATTTCATTTTCATGTTCAAAGAATAAAAATTGGGCTACTTACACTCTCTAAACCAGGAATGAGATGGTAAGGTGTTGGAATCCTCTCCCGCACAGAGATAACTGCATTCAGAACATTTTCCTTACACCAACAATAAAGGACATTGAAGCTTAAATAGTGTGTGAACAGTGTCTGTGTTCATCACAGCGTGCTCAAACTACAGGGGATAGCTCGGGGAGATTTTCAATTAAATGTTCCAAAAGCGTGTTTACTCTCCCTCCGACACTTCCTTTTTACAAATCAATTCAGCGTCACCAGACTCAGGCGAGCGTTGTGAAGGCAAATCTCGGCAGACGCCTTCAAATGATTTTTTAATTTATCATTTTACTTTTCATTTATTCATCCATCTTTTCCCCATGGGTGGCTGCAGCCCATCCTCCCATATCCGCCCGCCTGAAGACTCCATTAGCAGTGTAACTGTCAGTGTTGGGAAGGATACTTTCAAATTGTATTCCAATAAAGAATACGTGCCCAAAATTGTAATCTGTAAAGTATTCCGTTGCATTACCCAATCTGAGTAACGTATTCTGAATACTTGGATTACTTCCATATTGAATTGCATTTCATAAGTGTAGGAATCAAATCCTGCTTACTAAACAGGCCTATTCTGGTGTGTTCTTCTGTTCCAACTGGCTGAATGTGTTAGGCCAAAGTCTCCCTGAAAGTGCAATATATTATAATTTGCTTTAGAGGAACAAAGACTAACGGTATGGTAACACAAAAGATGTTTTGCTTGGTTAAAAACAGAGAAGAACTGCCCAATTTTCCCTTTTCAGTTTCTTTATTTACTCAGCTGTGAAAAGTGGGAAAATAGACAGACACAAAATATTCTGTTTCTGTACAGAATTTGCGGTTACATCTCACATTTTTTTCACTGAGCAATAGGTGCATAGGTGTTGCAACTTATCACCTTAAAATAAAAAGCACCAGAAGAAAATCTGCCTTTTCCCTTACCCTTTTCTTGATTTTACAGGATAAAAACATAAAGGGATGATATGAAACATTATGTAAAAAAGTGTCAAGATTATTACAGTTGACTATATTCACATTAATGTTTTTCCGTTAACCCTTTGGAGTCTTGGGGCTAATTTGACCGTTTTCAAGTTACTTTTTTATTTGTATTTGTCTTACTAAATCCCATTACGAAATGTTTAGCATGTCAATGTTTGGTATCTTTCTTTTTAGGACAACCTCACCTATACAACCTGATAGTTATTTTTTTCATTTTGACATAATATATGAACATTTTGGACACAAAATCACACAAAAAACGTAAAAACGGATTTTGAAAATGATATTATTTTTGATATGGGTAACACAAGCGCACAGCTAAACATTTTGAAAGCTGGAAATATATACAGAGGATGTCACTATGATAATGCAAATGTTTGATAGTGGTATCATGAACCTATATACAGATCTTATGAACAAATAGCAGAGCATCCAGAGGCGTTTTTCACTCATTACTCAAAGTTCTGTCCACCATGACACAACTGTAAAGTATCTTCAAAACTGTAAATCTATCTAACTATATGTATAATTCTCAATGTTTGTCTGTCACTTCTCTTCAATCGCTGTCCCGCCATCTGTCTTCGTCTCCCACCGTGTCTCTTCGTCTCGCTTCGTATTGCTCCGTTTACCTAAATATCCTTCCCCCTCCTTGGTAAATGCATCCTGTTGAGCAGGGTCTAAAGTTTCCAGCGTCTTGTACAGCTCCGTAAAATGATAAAATACTGCGAAGATATTAAAATATGTTCCATTTTTCAAACTTCTGAGCGTTTGAAAAAAATATTATTGTATAAACGTTAAACCATCGTCTGTACGTTTTTACTGGGTCAATGTGGATGAAACAAAGACTGGCACATAGTTTCGAGCCAGTACTTTCGACAGAAGCAGCCGGCAATTTTGTCCCGTTGATTTTACGCAGAGCTGGAATGAACATTTCACGTGATCTGATCACGGCAGGGTGATCGTCGACTTGTAAGGGTTAAGAATGACACACTAATAACGGTCCATCCAAACTCAAACTGAATCTGATGATGACAAAAACATATTATTTTTTTTAAGTACGCCACCAAATATCATTTTTCCTACATGAAACAATGTTATACTGAAAAACCAACATTACTTTTTGGAAATGTAACAACAAAGGTGAGTGGCAAAAATCTATCCAAAATCTCAAAGTTGTACATAACATAGGGTGAAAAAAGGTGTTGCTTTTATACGAATGTCAAATGAAAAAAAGACAACAATTGGTTCTACAAGAATAATGAGGTTGTCAATGTACATGCATTGCCTGTGGAATGTCTGTGAACCTAAAGAACAATATGTTTTGAGCCACCTACCTACATATTTGATCCACCTACTCTACATGTCAGCACTCCAGTAAAGGCGGTTGCTCAAAGAGCTTATCAGTCATTTTGTTACGGTGTGAACATGAGTCCTCCCTGGCTAAAGAGCCGCTCGACAAGAGCACTTGATGGCAGAGTAGTATTGTACTTTAAGAACAGGGCCCTGATCATTGGATGCATCTTCAATGAAGCCAATGACTTGTCTGGATCTTGGAGATACCTCTGCACCTCTTCCTCCACTGATGAACTTGTCATCTGAAAATAGAAGTTGTCATCATCTTCTGGATCACCTCCAACTGCAGGATTTCCAGTGGTGCCGGCATCCTCAGAAGGCTCTGTGCAAGAAGCTGAGTCTCTTGGATCATTAGCAAGCCACCTTAGTCGAAACTTTTGGATGGTGGAAACTGCCATCCTTGCCTCATGGTAGTCCAACACCTGCCCAAATCGAGTGTCAATGGCTTTTATAACAGCTGAGAGGATGTGGGTTGAGAACTGCACTTGTGACAACTTTTCAGCTAACTTGACTTTTGGGCTGAGAATGGTGGGAACTATGTATCCAAAGTAACAGTTCTTTTCTCCCTGGAGCAGGTTGATTGAGAAGACAAGAGGTTTCAGAACGGCTGTGTACTCTTTTAGAAACATAGTCTCTTGAAAATGCAGTTTGGCCACTTTCAAATGGTCACAGATTCCATTGAGCTGACTCTCAGTGAGACTCATTAACTTCTCAATTGCATGATACTCTGATCTCCACCTAGTCACTAAAGGTACCAGACATCTCATTTGGGCAATTTCCTCCATTGCATCAGCAGCACCTGATGAACGATGAGCCTTATTCCAGATTGCAGCACATTTTGACATTGCACTTCCTCTTGCTCCTCCTGAAGAACTGACATCAGAAAAATGCACATCATCTGTGGTTGTGCTATCTCATCATCCATTGTACACCCTCCATATTCATTGAATGCCTTAACGAAATTGGTACCATGGTCAGTGACT
This sequence comes from Eleginops maclovinus, assembly GCF_036324505.1. Lineage (NCBI taxonomy): Eukaryota > Metazoa > Chordata > Actinopteri > Perciformes > Eleginopidae > Eleginops > Eleginops maclovinus. The sequence continues at coordinate 20,431,411 of NC_086358.1, forward strand.
GTGGCACTGACTTTGCCTTGGATCTGGAATTATGCATGAATCTGACTAATTTTGGCAGCAATGACATCATAGGTGTGGCTGCCCCTTATCCTTTCACATGCCAATGCAGCAGACTTTCGATCTAATGTCTCTGGCTCAATTCAGTGGCACGTGATTCCCATGAAACTCCTTTGATAATGAGCAGTAATCATTACGCCTAGTCATAATAATCATCTGTTTTAAATGTAATATATGAAGCCTACTACCACCTAGGCCAGGGGTATCAAACTCATTTTCACCCGGGGCCACATCAGCATTATGATAGCCCTCAAAGGGCCGGTTGTAACTGTAGGAATGTAAATATAATCAATCCTTAACATATTTTTAAATAACTGGCACTGCATTTGACTATTATTTATTGTACAAATATTGTACATACATTAACAAAAATGTAAACATATATGTAAACACATTGCTCTGTGTTGTTATAACATAAATCTGCATCCAAATTAAAAGACAAAATACACTTTTATTTGAATACAATTAAGCTCTCGCGGGCCACATAAGATGACGTGGCCTTGAGTTTGACACCTATGGATTAGACTATCTTGAACCTATTTTGCTAGCCAAGGGGTATAAGTATGCTATAATAACAGGAGCATGCATTAGGGCAGCCATTTCCATAACACCAAAAAGGAGGACACTTTGGGATTATCTTTTAGTTTTTATCCTGGCTTCACTGAATCCTTCAAACTCAAAGCACATTAAGACCGTAGTGTACTAACCACATAGTTGAATCTCTATTGTTGATACTGTTGCCCTTTCCCGGCTGCTTCCAAGAGTTTGTTGTTTGTATGGAGTCTCAGGTTCATGTCTGTGCACTCAAATGTGAAGTTGACACAAATGTGCAGGTCTGCCTTGACACTGTCCACATCACGACAATTTCTCTCATTTCTCCATGCTGAGGTCATCATTGAAAACATACGTTCTGTATGTGCATTGCTACATGGGATGGAGAAGATGTAGGCGCTGACCTTCCTCAGATTCACAAGTGAGACTACCGCTCCTCACTGTAGCAACCTTCCATTTCTGAAGAGCTGAGTACAGCTTCCACCATGCCATAATCCTCATAGAGTCCATCCATATCAATGTCTTTCAGGCTGCAGGCCAGACTGCCTCACTGTATTCTTCATAGGACCCAGCAGTTGTGAGTCCAAGCTTTGACCCTTTACTATGAAAGCTGTTCTCAGAGAAGTCATACCTTTCACTCACGTATTTCTTGGCTCTTTCATAGAAAACAATAAAATCAGTCTCACATCTCTTAACCAGATCAGGGGTTAGCTGATTGAGTTTGTTGTTCACAGCAAAGCCAAAAAATGTGTCATTTAACCTTCTCTCAAGTTTCCCTTTCAGTTCAGTCATTACCTTAAACACAGAGGTGATTCTGAATGATTTGGCCTCAAGTGCTTCAATGACATCTGAGAACACTTTCAGGATGTGACTGAGGAATTGAAAATACATCTCAGATACTTCCGTGCTATCCGCTCCAAAGCATTTCCACAAAATCTTGGAGCATTCCTCCTCACCTAGATCCTGAAAGTAGCTGGTCAGGGGTCTCCAACACTTCAGGATTCTGTCAACATGGCAGCAGAGACAACCATCTTGTGACAACGTGCCGCAGCAGATTGCATTCCTCCACTTCCACAAACTCGCAGAATTCCTTCAACTGCACCGTTCTGCTAGCTGAGATGCTAAAATGGCTATACACCTTTAGCACAACATTTTCCACATCAATATCCAAGCTGCTTGCTGCATATCTTGTTGCATTGTGCAGAATATGGGCTAAACAGTTTGCAGCAAGCACGTCTTTTTAGCCAGTTTCAGTTTCTGATAAACACTGATGTGTTTTCCATAGTTAACGCTGGCGTTGTCTGCTGCATATGCTGACATTTTTTTCACATCTAGTCCAGACATCTCCAGTTTAGATAGCAGCTGATTTGTTATAGCTTCCGACTTTCGTTGCTATCACTGTAAAAATCCAACAGTGCATGTTGCACGGCCCCTCAAAGTGAAAATATCTCAGTAGAATGGGGGAACAGTTGATCATCCGTTTGTTTGATGTGTCAGTTGCCACTGAATAATGCAGTTAATTTTCTTGTATATAATCCACATGCGTCTGGACAGAGTAGGGTGCTAGGACATTTTCGCACAAAGCTTTTGTTTATTTTTTTCTACAGATCATCCCTTTTGCTATTGATGAGTCATTGTAGATCGCGCGATCAACTTTTGTTCCACAGACTACACTTTTGTATGACTGGTGATGCTTGACTGCATGATAAACTTTTCAAAGTTCTGCAGCGAAGATTTTGTCATCTTGAGGAGAAGAAGCTTCATGGAAAAACGATAAGAGTGAAGAGGCACCTGTGCTTTGATCGTTGCTTTTGTGCTTGTCTTTGGTAGCATGTCTGTCGACAGCACCTTTTCCTTTGCTGCTTACGTCCACATCGCAAGGACACAACGTGCAAAAATCATGGAAGTAGTCTTTTTCCACAGTAGTGTTACTAACAAGTACCTGAAATAGCAGATACATTTTTGTGTATGTAGTCCCGAACTGCATACTACAAAAATCAGATACTGATTTATACAACTATAAAATAGCAAGGTGACCAGTAAAACTCATACTGTATAAATAATGGACGTAGTATCCGTGACGTCACCCATTGTTTTGTGAAGAGCTGTAATGAAGCTCAAAGTGGGCGACTCCCACCGTCGACATCTTCTCAGTCTACCTCCCGCCCACTGTTAGCGGAGCTAGCGGAGCAGACAACTAGCGGCTAGCGCCCACTGACGGTGCTAACCTGTCAATCAAAGCGACCACGCCCTTAATTATGCATAACTTTTAGCCTTAATATAATTAAAATGGGAGAGTTGTATAGAAATTCACCCTCCTCACAGTAGCCATGAATAGGGAAATTAGCTATAGAGACCAAAAACAATTTTTGTACCACGCTGTAAACATGTTTATTTCTGCTGTAAAAATTGACATTTTAACGTGGGGGTCTATGTAAATTGCTCTGGAGCCAGGCCACGCGGCCGTTCGATGAACTGCAGTTTTAGGCACTTCCGTCTGTGTTTCACTGCTCAACCCCGGAGGTTCTCCCTTGGTAAAACTACAGCAGATTATTACCCCTGGCTAATTAAAAGAAATAACATACTTCAAGATGCTTCTTCAGGTTGGAGGTGGAGTCTTTGGAAGCGGAAAGGAGGTTGGTTGCTGGCAAGCAGAGGCAGAGGTTACATTTCGTTCTCCCTTCTCTTTCTTTAATGTGAAATGCTGTTTGAATTTCCAAGATAGAAACGTGTTCCTGCCCTGGCTCTGTTGTGCTGGCTCCGGCTCCAGTTCTACCTCTAACTGCTCGTCTTCCGACTCCATTGAAGGGAACTGATCAAGCAATTCAAATAGCTCGTTTTCATTTGTTTTCATGGGAAAACAATTCTGGGAAATGCATCAAGTTGCCTAAATTTATTTAGAGAGTGAATAAACTCATGAAACAGAGAAGTACGGTCATGTAATCCATTGAGTTCAACAATGTAACTGTATTCTGAATACCATCTATTTAAATTGTAACTGTAACTGAATACAGTTACTCATAATTTGTATTCTAAATACGTAACGCCGGTACATGTATTCCGTTACTCCCCAACACTGGTAACTGATGGGCGGGATGTGATGACGTTAGGTGAAGACAGTGCCGCTGCTAGCCATTTTGGTGCCCTAAGCATAATTCCTTCATGATGCCCCCCCCCCCCCCCCCCCCCCAATAAAAAAACATTATGAGTTGTGATGAGTGAGTGGGGAGGGGAGGGGAGAGGGGGGCACCATCGGTACCTTTGAGTAGTATGCCTAAAAAGTGCCTCATATTTCTATAGTCTACTGAAATAATTTCGGCCTTATAATTATTATGACGATTTTTCATTAGGCTATTTTTGGTGGTGCCCCCTCGACACTTGGTGCCCTACGCACAGCGCGTAATGCGCGTTATGGGAGCGGCGGCACTGGGTGAAGATCAGAAATGTGATCATGCCAGTTTCACTCCAGTGTGATGATGTCAGAGCCGAGTGTGACGTGATGAGCAGATACGGAGGAGCTGTGGAGAGGGTAAATAAATAATACAACACAACATGAAAAAGGACTTTGAAGTGAATAAATAGCAAACAGAAAGGCAGGCAGTGAGTGATCTGACTGTTAATTAGTAGAATATCGACCAAGAAAGAGTTCTGGCAGAGGCTGCTTTAATATGTTCTCAGCCTAAAGCAAGATAGGAACCAAAGAGAGGCCACATCCTTCTCCATCGGTTGGACAAATGTTAAAAACAACCTATGCTCACAATTTCTTGTTTTAAGCTTCGGAAAATGTTGTTATTAAACATTTAATTTACAAAAAGTACGAATCTTCCTACAACCCGGAGTTCTTTTAACTATGATGGCAATCACTGACAATGTGGATCCTTGGCGAACCTGGATTCCACATTGTTATTTTATCATGTATCGCTTTTCAATTGAGATCAAAATAAACCTTGTTTGTGTTTTTTACAAATCCTATTTTTGATTTGATTTATTTCTGTTCAGCCAATATAAATTGTTTTTTGTACAAAGTATTCATTTTCTTAACCCAGTTATGACAATCCTTAGAATCATATGCTGGCAAATGTGTTCATAACTTGACTTAAGTCTGTCACAATGTTATTGTCAAGGTCTATCTTTTTTCCTGTTTCAACCCCTGTTTTATGTCTTTACTGTCTCTGTGTTTTCCCTTCTGTTTGATTACCAGTGGAAGCCAGTTCAACAGACCCTGGATATGTTTGAATTATCTGACTTAACTAACCCTAGTCAAGTCAAAGTCCACTTTATTGTCAAAGTGTCCACATGTGTTATACATAAAGAAAACTGAAATACCGTTTCTGGCAGTCCCACAGTGCAAATATAAACAAGAACATATAACATCAAACGATAAGAGTCTAGAAAAAAAAGGGTGGGTAAAAAGGGGTATACAAAACAAGTAATATATACATATGTTAGACACAATCAACACAGTTTGACGGTAGTGCAAGTAGGTCTTTAGTGCAAAAAATACTTTGTGCAAAGTACATTTTCAGTAGCAGCGGAGAATAGAAAGTGACTGGTGCTGGATGAGGGACGGGTGTATGAGGGAGGGGGAATAAAGTCCTCGTACATTTCCATTGAGGCTGTGGGGAAAGGTGGGTGGGACGGAGGGCGGAGAGGTCAGGGGAGAGATGGAAGCGGGGGTAGAGGGAGATGAGAGAGGGGGAGAGACAGGCAGGGACGGAGAGAGGGGGAGCGAGAGGAGAGAGGGAGGGAGAGAGGGAGGGAGGGAGGGAGGAGAGAGAGACAGGGAGGGAGAGAGAGGATTGAGGGAGGGACGGAGGATAGAGAAAGAGCGAGAGAGGGAAGGAGGGAGGGAGAGAGTGAGAGGAGAGAGGGAGGGAGGGAGAGAGTTCAGCATCCTGACCGCCTGGTGGAAGAAGCTGTTCCTCAGCCTGGAGCTCGACCGGAGGCTGCGGAACCTTCTCCCTTCTCTCTAATAGACTCGATCTCACTAAGTGGTCCTACGACGCTGGTTAACAGCTCGGTAAGTCAACCCAGGGTTTCTCTCTCCGGCTGAGAGTGCGTTCACATGAAAGGAGCAGTTTAATGGCAACTTTGTTTTTTTAATTTTCTTAATTCGGTTTGCAATTACTTCACAGGTGGGGTTGAGTGATCCATACTAGGGCTGGGCGATACAGCTGAAAACTGTATCACGATACAAGTGTTTCATATCGGTCGATATCGATTATTATTGATCATTTTTATGACCCGTTTAAAATAAAGACGAGGAGAAAAATATACTAACTTTGAACATTTTTATTTAAACTTAACCTTCCTCTGATTTTAATCACCTCAGTTATCAAGGCAGATAGGGAAACGAAATGTCAACACAACCATGGAAAACACTCAGATAAATAAATATTAACACAAGTTTAAAATCACAATGAACACTTAAAGGTGCCATAGGAAGCATCTATCTGGTATTTTAAATTGGTCTCTGATGTCTACAAAGAAGGTATACAACTTTGGTTGATCCAACATGACTGTGGTCGGCCTGTCACTAATGATTCCAAGCCCCTCTAAGCTAAGGCCTGCCCCCCACGCAACATCAGGGCCAAAAGTCTGAAACGACGTAGATGTTTTGTAAGCGAAAAATAATCTGCGAGAAAAAAACATTTAAAACTGAAGGAAAAATCTTCTGAATAGAAAAAAATATATTCCCTAATTTGCTAAACTGAATCCAAAATAATATTCAACCTTAAAATACTCATTTTGAGTTAGAATATATCATTGTATTTTTCAAAACTTGAACTTTCAAAATGTTAAACATGTATTTGGAACAAAGCTTTTGGCCCACATTTAGCTCCATATTAAAGACCCTTTACTTAGGGTGACCAGATTTGAGGTGGCGAAAAAGAGGACACTTGCGATTGTTTGGGGGGAAGTCTAAGTACAGTAGACTTCTGTGCAAAGCGCCATTCAATTTAAGTACACGCTTAATGGTCCCATGAAAAACTGTGAAAACTGGACGTTTTCATGAATTTATAAAACCCCCCCGGACGCTCCGGACAGGACATAAAAAGAGGACATGTCCGGGCAAAAGAGGACGTCTGGTCACCCTACTTTACTACGACCACAGCCACCTGCTGTATCAGTAACACCAACAGCAACCCTACAACATTAAGACCTTTCTATAAAGCTGTCCATTTTCCATTCTCTTTGAGCAGGTATGAGAAAGTGTATAATTTATGAAGACATGGTTTGTTTTTGTGTTATTTTTGTGTTATTTTCCATCTTTTTAAAGTTGTTGTACCACTTTATTCTGACTGATAAGTAAAGCTGTGCTGATCTTCTTGTAGCCTTCACCTTTGCGGTGTAAAGAAATAGTTTTCTTTCTCAGGTCTTGTGACATTTCTCTTCCATGTGGTGCCATTGCTAACAACATGAAAAGGGAAGGAGTTTTCTTTAAGTAACACCCTTTCATAGTCAGCTGTCTGCTGGACACCTGTGTAATGAATAACTAGACTCACCTGTGGTTGATTATTGTTAAATTACACATTTGTAGTCTAAAATTTAGCTTTGCTCCAGAGACTTTCAATGGGGTGTACTCATTTTTGCATCGCCCTTATCTGAGTAAAACTGAAAAATGTGTAATCTGAGTTATATTATTAACTTTACTTTCATGTTATAAGTTAAACAGATGTTATATTAAACTTAGTCTTGTCAACATTTTGGAAATAGTTTTTGTGTTCATTGAGATATTGTTTAAAATGTTACTTTTCAAAGGGGGTGTACTCATTTACACTGAGCACTGTATAACGCTCCGAGTGAAAGAACTTGCTTTGAAATGGGAGGTAGACTGATCCACACTCCTGCTGACTGCTCTCATTAATGTGGAAGGAGAATTGTGATCTGGCTTCTAATCATTTACAGGAAGCTAAAGTTTCCTTACAGCTGCAGTGTTCACTATTCAGCTCTGATATTATATGGAAGCAATCATATTGATAATTGATAATTAGTGCGGGATCCCGGTGTGTGTGTGGATGTGTGCATTTACCGCTGTTTAAAAGCACCTCCACACATCCACACACACAACGGGAGCCCGGACGACGAGTGACCGACAGAGGTGCGCCTTCTTTGGACACAGCCGTCGGCTTTTACCGCTGTTTTCCTCGGACACAGTTTCGATCGTCGCGTAATCGTTGTGCGACAGTTTCGATCGTCGCAGTTTGGAGATTTTCCACGATGACAGGTTGCTATAATCACTAGCAGCTTGCTTGTTTAATTACATGCATTCCATTTTTTAACCTAGAACAAATGTATTTCAGATCAATTCCCCATTGATTTTTGTAGATACTTATATTCTTTCATGCTCTGTGTACTGTATAAGGTTATAATTATGCCCACATTTAAGGTGAAAGACAATTTAAGACATTGTTTTATTTTAACCATTTATGGAGATATTACAATATAACACATTAAAGAAATGTGTAATATTGGGTACTTAACTCTTACCTCTGACAAATGAATTTTGTTGCAATGCAAGAAAAGCATAAACTGACTAGACAGTACAGTCTGCTGCAACACGTGTGTGTGTGTGTGTGTGTGTGTGTGTGTGTGTGTGTGTGTGTAAGTGATATTAAATGATCCCTTATTGATCTGGTCGCAAAAGAATCTGCTCGGATAACCAAGGATCTGTTAATAACATAGCCCAATGCCCTAAATTGTATATCTGGATAGCCTATCGGTTAGAGTAGCCTAGAGTTATTTGGTTTTCGCCATGAAAAGTAGGCCTATAATCTTTGTAATTTAAATAAATTAAAAAACAGCAATTAGGCCGTTTCCATTGCAGGAAGTTCCAGGTAATTTTACGGGGCCGGGGCCATTGGTGCCTGTCTCCACTGCAGGAACCAGCCCTGAAAGACATTCTCCCGGAACTTTTACTGGGGCTAACGGAGTACCTGGTCGAGGTTAGGTACTCCGTTAGCCCCAGTAAAAGTTCCTGGGTGGGGCTTGCGGATTCTCGATGCTGAACCGGCATTTTTAAAAGCCAGCAGAAGTCATTTATTAGTCATTATAAATTGATGAATTCCATGTTTAGCTCTTTAATTCGTCATTGTTTTCTGTTATGCTTGTTTTACTTTTAACGCGTCGCCCCAGTGACGTCACAGTCGAAACTGTCGCACAACAATTACGCGACGATCGAAACTGTGTCCGAGGAAGACAGCGGTAAAAGCCGACCGCTGTGTCCGAAGAAGGCGCACCTCTGTCGGCCACTCTTAGTGCGGGCTCCCGGTGTGTGTGGATGTTTGCGTTTACCGCTGTCTAAAAGCATCTCCACACATCCACCACCGAGCTCTGTAAACACCGTCGATGCTATCCGCAGCAGAGACAGGGCGCTGAAGCGTACACATCAGGCAGAGGAGAGAGAGGTAGTTATGTGTAGCTGTTATCCAGCATGCTAGCCAGTCTACTAGGCAAAGGGTTGGATGTAAAGTCGTTGTCACATACACAAAATACATATTCATACGCAAACACAAATAAAGCCTAACGTGTAGGCTTCATAGCGTTCAACAAAACTGAGACTGACACATCCGGCATTAATTGAAATTGAGTCACCAAACAAACTACATAGACATTGTGTTAAATACGTTTTATTTACAAGTCCAAAGCATACTCGAATCCTTGATATTCGGCAGAGGGGAAAAGATCCCTGATACATTTCACTGCACAGGATGGGATCGGAATCCTATTCCTCCTTCCCAAATGCCGCCTCGCCCAAAGAGTGAGCTGCCAGTAAGCTGTCAACCTAAACAATCGGAGAAAAACATAAAATCATAACAAGAGTTGGAGCTGGAAATTGATCGTCTTGTAGGATCGTATGTTGGCCTATCCGGTGGTAGCCAGAAACTACACGTCTGGCCCTTACGGGCTTCAAACGCGTAACCCATTACATTATTCATTTTCGTTAGCTGCCTATTACCAGAGAGTGTCCTACCGTGCCAGTCCATCCGTCTTCTCCCGCTTTTCCGTCAGGGTCGCGGAGGTAACAGCTCCAGCAGAGAGCCCCAAACTTTCCTTTCCCTGGCCACATCAACCAGCTCTGACTGGGGGATTCCAAGACGCTCCCAGGCCAGCGAAGAGATATAATCCCTCCACCTGGTCCTAGGTCTACCCCTCGGTCTCTTCCCAGCCGGACGTGCCTGGAACACCTCCCTAGGGAGGCGCCCAGGTGGCATCCTCACTAGGTGCCCGAACCACCTCAACTGGCTCCTTTCAACGCGAAGGAGCAGCGGTTCTACTCCGAGTCCCTCCCGCATGACTGAACTTCTCACCTTATCCCTAAGGGAGATGCCAGCCACCCTGCGGAGAAATCCCATTTCGGCCGCTTGTATCCGCGATCTCGTTCTTTCGGTCATGACCCATCCTTCATGACCATAGGTGAGGGTAGGAACGAAAATGGCCCGGTAGACAGAGAGCTTTGCCTTCTGGCTCAGCTCTCTTTTCGTCACAACGGTGCGGCAAAGCGACTGCAGTACCGCTCCCGCTGCTCCGATTCTCCGGCCCATCTCACGCTCCATTGTTCCCTCACTCGAGAACAAGACCCCGAGATACTTGAACTCCTTCATTTGGGGTAAGACCTCCTTCCCTACCTGGAGTGGACAGTCCATCGGTTTCTTGCTGAGAACCATGGCCTCAGATTTGGAGTTGCTGATCCTCATCCCAGCCGCTTCACACTCAGCCGCGAACCGATCCACTGAGTGCTGAAGGTCACAGACCGATGAAGCCATTAGGACCACATCATCTGCAAAAAGCAATCCTTAGCCCACCAAACTGCAGACCCCCTCCCCCACCACTACGCCTCGAAATCCTGTCCATGAATATCACAAACAGGATTGGTGACAAAGCGCAGCCCTGGCGGAGGCCAACCCTCACCGGAAATCGGTCCGACGTGCTACCGAGGACCCGGACACAGCTGTCGCTTTGAGAGTACAGAGATTGGATGGCCCTGAGTAGAGACCCCCTCACCCCATACTGCTGCAGCACCTCCCACAGTATCTCCCTGGGAACCCGGTCATACGCCTTCTCCAAATCCACAAAGCGTTAGAGTGAAAAGCTGGTCTGTTGTTCCAAGACCAGGACGAAACCCGCATTGTTCCTCTTCAATCTGAAGTTCGACAATCGGCCAGACCCTCTTTTCCAGTACCTTAGAGTAAACTTTCCCGGGGAGGCTGAGTAATGTGATGCCTCTGTAATTGGCACACACCCTCTGACCCCCCTTTTTAAAAAGAGGAACCACCACCCCGGTTGGCCACTCCTTCGGTACTGTTTCCGACTTCCACGCAATGTTGATGAGACGTGTCAACCATGACAGTCCCTCAACACCCAGAGCCTTCAGCATTTCTGGGCGGAACTCATCCACTCCCGGGGCTTTGCCACTGTGGAGCTGTTTAACTACCTCAGTGAATTCCCTCCGTGAGATTGGAATTGATCCACCTTCATACTCCAGCTCCGCATCTTACATAGAGGGCGGAGTTGTTGGATTCAGGAGTTCCTCAAAGTGTTCGTTCCACCGCCCTAACACACTATCAGTTGAGGTCAACAGCGTCCTATCCTTACTGTACACAGCTTGGATGGTTCCCTGCTTCCCCCTCCTGAGGTGTCGGACGGTTTTCCAGAGCAACTTTGGTGCCGACCGAAAGTCCTTCTCCATGGCTTCTCTGAACTTCTCCCACACCCGCTGCTTTGCCTCGGCCACGGCTGAGGCTGCTGGCTTTCGGGCCCGTCGATACCTTGCAACTGCGTCAGGAGTACCCAGGGATAACATATCCCGGAAGGCCTCCTTCTTCAGTCGGACGGCTTCCCTGACCATCGGTGTCCACCAGGAGGTTCTAGGGTTACCGCACTTTGAGGCACCTAAGACCTTGAGACCACAGCTCCCCGCCGCAGCTTCTGCAATGGAGGCTTTGAACACCACCCACTCTGGTTCAATGTCCCCAGCCTCCACAGGGATGCCTGAAAAGCTCCGCCGGAGATGTGAGTTGAAGGCCTCCTGGACTTGGGACTCCTCCAGACGTTCCCAGTTCACCCACACTACACGTTTGGGCTTACCAGGTCTGTCCAGAGGCTTCCCCTGCCACTCGACCCAACTCACCACCAGATGGTGTTCAGTTGACGACTCCGCCCTGGTAAGCCCAAACGTATAGTGCCCCTACTCTTCACCCGAGTGTCCAAAACATGTGGCCTCAGGTCCGATGATACCATAACAAAATCGATCATGGACCTTCTGCCTAGGGTGCTCTGGTACCACGTACACTTATGAGCATCCTTATGTTCGAACATGGTGTTTGTTATGGCCAATCCATGACTAGCACGGAAGTCCAGTAACAAACCACCACTCCGGGTTCAGATCAGGGGGGCCGTTCTTCCCAATCACGCCCCTCCAAGTGTCTCCATCATTTCCCACGTGTGCGTTGGAGTCTCCCAGCAAGACTAAGGAGTCCCCTTCAGGAGCACCATACAGGACTTCTTTCAGGGTCTCCAAGAAGGCCGAATACTCTGAACTGCTGTTTGGAGAGTTTTCCCTCCCATGACCCTCTCGTCCACTGGGGTAAACTCCAACAAAGCGGCACTCAACCGGGGGCTTGTGAGCCCGCTCGGCGCCTCACACCTTGGGCAACTCCGGAAAAGAATAGAGTCCAACCCCTATCAAGAAGTAAGGTTCCAGAGCCGACGCTGTGTGTAGAGGTGAGCCCCACCAGATCCAACTGGTAACGCCCCACCTCCCCCACAAACTCCGGCTCCTTCCCCCCCAGAGAGGTGACATTCCACGTCCCCAAAGCCAGCTTCTGTCGCCTGAGTCTGGTCTGTCGAGACCCTCTGCTTTCACTGCCACCCTTCTGGCAGCGCACCCGACCCCATCACTGTTTCCCGTAGGTGGTGGGCCCGCGGGACGGGGAAGCGGAGGTGTTGCCCACATTGCTTTTTCGGGCTGTGCCCGGCCGGGCTCCGTGGCAAGCCCGGCCACCAGACGCTCGCTGACGAGTCTTCCTTCTGGGCCTGGCTCCAGAAGGGGACCCTTGGCTTCCTCCGGGCCGGGTATCCTCGCTTTCATGTGTGTTTGTCCTGAGGTTTTTTGAACCAATCTTAATCTGGCCCCTTGCCAGTGACGTGATCAAAATTGGCAGCGTTCTATTACTAAGAAACGCAATTTTTGTGTTGCTTGAAAAAGCTATGTATTGATTTTGTATTTTATTATCAGTTCAGTTCATCTTTAATGTTTAATGCCGCTGTTAAACTGCTCTCATATTAAGAAGTATCAGATCACACTGCATCGTCCAATCAGTGACGGATACACAGTAAGAGGGCAGGGCGAGTGACTGAGGATTTCCCCGGAAGATGGTCTGGTGGTTCCTCAGTTATCGCTCCTCGGTCCTCCTTTCTCCGGCACATATAAGCACCATGGGACGCTCGTTAAGATGGCACACACAAATCAACTTCCGATGAAAGCAAGGAGCGAGGAAATGACAAATAAGAGAAGTGAGAAGTACCCATAGACAGGCTACGGGGCCACAGGTGCAGACAATCAGGGCGGGGTCAACAATCACAGTGGAGGGAAAACACACAGAGGGAGGAAGTGAGGTGATCTGCAACATGGTGTGTTTCAGAATTTCTCTACTGAGTCCAAACAAAGTACTAAGGTTTTAATAAAGATGATTTATTTTCACTTGTGATAAACATGCTCAATATTGAGGTTTCTGGGTTTAGTGAGCCACAGACTGCAAGCAGGTACTGTCTTTCATTCCCACCCAGGGCCTCATCATATGAATGAATACGCTGAATCCATGTGTAGCCTCCGGTGCGGATACAACCTTACACGGAACAGCAGGCTACGGACACTCCGGGACTTTGACGCACGCCAGCGGTGAGTTCCCAACACTCATGCCACCTTTTCTTGGGAGCTCTGAACCGGTAATGCGGCCTGCTAAACACACACTTCAAATGAGAGGTAGAGGTTCCTACAAAATAAAACAGGAAGTCACAAGACTGAATTATTGTTGTTACTGAAACAAAGAACCGTAACTTAAAGTTACTGAAATCAATACCAATTACTGTATTTTATGTTTGTTTCATGCAATTACTTTATTCAGTCTTTGTCTTTTTTAACCCGCGTTTATTGTGCCCCAGCTTGGACCCCCAGTAAAATTGTTCTAGAACCGCCACTGACGTCATTACACTGCTCCACTCCTCGGATCTGCTTGGTGGAACGCAAACTGGTTCTTAGGATGATCGCAAGTTTTACCAACGGAACTAGAAGAGAACTCATTTCAGTGGAGAAGGGAGGGTTTGCAAAGACTGGAAAAGCTCTATATAAATGCAGGCTATTTACCGTGAACAAAGTGTAACGAAGGTCAAAGGGCATATCGAATGGGTCAGCCACAGAGCATGGTCAAACCAATGATGCATACTGCCAATAAATAATACCGACTCTAACAAGGCAATAATCATTTACAGTAAATGTCCGAGACACAAAACTAATCCAAAACTAAAAATATTACATTATTCCCCATTTAACATGGAAAATCCACATAGGCACAATTCGATTTATTACACAAATTACAGTTTACAAAGGTGGACAACAATAAGTATAGTAAAAATGTATATTTTGAATAAAATAAGTGTAACATGTAGAGGTAGTGTGATGGCAGCCAGAAAATACAGTTCTGAAAATACAATGCTATATTGCACAGTTATTACAGATTGTGTTACAGTATTTGAATAGTCTAACTAAGAAATAGCACCCAGTAATTATAAAGCGGTATATACTTACTTTTGTAAAATATATCATGTGACATCATTCAATGAAGTGATAAAACTTGTCATATCCTTGCTTGCTCTCCTTCAGTTTAATTTGTCATTTGTCAAAGGCAGTTCTAATTTGTGATCTTCCCCTCACTGATTTATGGAAACAGAGCTTTGAGACCCATCTGACACTGAGCCACTGGAACTGCTCTCCAGCTCTTTACACAGGATGGGTGTGCTGTAGTTGTGCAGAGGGAGGAAAATACACCATTGCCATTTTTCTCCCCATATTTACTGTCATTTCTACCGCTATATGTCCAATAAAGACAAAAATGCAATAAAATCATCGGTAAAAAAAACAATACTGATAAACGCTGTATAACCCAATCAGCAACCCTCCATCTCGCTCCATCCCTGCAACACTTTAAACCAGAGGGATTGAAGACAGGAACCATTTGAGATCAGAGCAATCCCGCTGCTTACAGCCTCAGCAGCTCTGTTATGTCTTTTAGAGTGGGTTAAAAAAATGCATTTATTCATACGGGCTCCTTTGCATGGCTGCTCACTGCACAATATGCGAGGGGCAACGTTATTCAAATGCACTGAGATGTATTGTACCAGACTCTGAGACATGTGCAATAAATTCCTCATGCTTCTCACCCCGGAGTAAGTGCTGGTAACAATCTTTGCCATCTGGTGCCACAGCAAATACAGAGCTGCTTGGTAAGTAAAGTCCTGCAGTGTGTGAATGTGTGTATGATTCCATGTGCTCTGATAACTCAAAAAATCATGGTGAGGGAGACACAGGAGGGAGGCGATTGGTTTTGTTAATGGCTGGCCATTAAGCTAAATGAAAGCTGATGTGAAATTGATGAGTTTGTTCTGCGGCTGGTTTGCGTATGGAAAGCAAATGTGTTGGAATCAGAATTCTCCATGTGTCCTGCGAGGCTCTTAATCACAGCAAAATAAACCTTTCAGACCAAATCTATTTATGTCACTTTTCATCACACTAGATGAGAGCTGATTCGCCTCACGGTGGGCAGCCAGACACCAATCACTGTTTACCGAACAGAGCAAGGAAAGGGAACAGGAGCAAAAGAAGACAGTCTCAAGCTTTAGCCCGAGCCATCTGCTGCTGTCCTCCCTGACACTGACACCTCTGACCAGTCCCAGATTAAAGTGATTCTGAAATTATCCCAGGTCTCACAGAAGATGTCGAGACATACATTACGATGTGCTAACTGTATAGTGTGGTATACACAGCTGCAGAGCTCATCAGGGACCTGGCTAAGTAAGGAGGTAAATCATTCACTAGACTGTGCCGATCACAGAGGGGACATTTACATTGTTACAGCAAAAGAATAGTGGCGAAATAGTAATTACGAGGCATGCACAAACCTATTAAAGATAAGAATTACACAAATTCCAATTTACAAAAGTACACATCTAGGTGGACAACAATAAGTACAGTAAAAGTATATATTTGTTCATGAAATAAGTGTAACATGTAGAGGTAGTGTGATGGCAGCCAGATAACAGTTCTGAAAATACAATGCTATATTGCACAGTTATTACAGATTGTGTTACAGTATTTGAATAGTCTAACTAAGAGATAGCAGCCAGTACAAATGAATTATAAAGTGGTATATTATTGTTTTTATAAGGGCTGTCAAAGTTAACACATTATTAATGCGTTAGTGCAACTTCCTTTTAACGGCACTCATTTTTTTAACGTGTGTGCGTTCTGGGAACCCCGGCCCACACTGTAATTTGGAAAAATATCAGGAAACCATAGTAACGTTGTGTTTAACAGCAGAAACACACTGCAAATGGAAACGGAAAAGCCCCTCTTGAATGGCAGGTTTGGTTATAAAGCCAGCCAGGTTGTTTTCTCGACAAGACCGAGGTAATATGTACGTACTGTCAAAGTGGATTGAATTTCCTCCGGAGTAAGAAGAGTTTCAAATCTCACTTGCTGGCCAAGCATAGCGCTGATTCACAGATAAATCAACATTTTTTATGTATTATAAACATAATGTATAATTTATTATAAAGCAATCATATTGGTCCACTCACCAAAATACATAAAATGTCCCTTTAAGGTAATTTTAAAATAGATACAAAACTTGCAAATGATTTGCGATTAATCAAAATTAAATATTTTAATCAATTGAGATCCCTAGTTTTTATATATACTGATCAAATTTAACTTGTGAGCTCATTAAATTCTGGACTTCATTGTCATTTTAAATGTAAAACAAGTGTTACTTTCCCTCTGAACTTTATATAAAAGGAACCACTATGTTTTCAGAAATGAATGCAAAAAAATGATAACTGGTGTGTGTTGGACCAACACTGAAGAAACCACGGGCAGAGACGTGTGTGTAAACGTATCATCACAATTTTAACCAAAATATGGCATCATATTGTGATGGTCATATCTGAGATAGGCCCCTGGCATCCTAGAGGAAAAAGAGAAATCCCACCCTGAACAGGCTTCGCTAAAGATGCTCATTATGTCAGAGGCTGCCGGCACAGCGGGGGTGCAGCCTCACATCAATCACAACATATAAATCAAGCAATGAAGAAATCATCTGGGCAGGTGTGGCATCTCATTGTCAGATTAAAGGCTATTAATCACTATGACACTTGACAATTGTGGTCATTACTGTGGTGCATGATGGAACTGTGTTTATTAGCATAAAGACACTCATCACGGTGCAGCCATGCTAAACTTTGCACCATGCAGTACCAATAAGAACTGCTCTCCACACTCATTCATGAGATGTGACATCTCAGGATTTAAAACAGCTTTATTTTATTGATGATGTGTTATAATTGTGAATTATCCAACATTTTGCCCTTGCTGCAAATGAGCTTGTCTGGAACAATAAAGGAACGTGTGAGTTTGCCTCCGTGTCGTGCGTCCCCCGGCTTTATTTAACGTTAAAGACATGTTGGATTGAATATCTATTTACCGCACCGGAGAGCCCATCAGATGGCTTCAGACAACAGGCCAGCGGGTCATTCACGAGTAGGGCCATTTTGAGCACTCAGAAATGTGTGCAGTGTCTGAGCGAGCTTGTGGCCAAGTGTGTAAAGGCAATTGATTTGTCCAAGTGGAAACTGTACGAATAATCAATATATTGTGATGGAACATAAAAGATATAATTCACTGTTTCTGGACGGACCATCTTTTTGGACTGCCGGTAATACTACTACATTCACGATGTTGTTTTTAGCCTGAGACAGCATGTAGCTAATGTTGTATTGTATATATCAGTAGAGGGAGAATGACGCGTGGAGTTACATACTAAACACACCACCTCTACATCTCACTCATTGATGCTGCAAAAATACTATTACATGTTTAATAACTGATAAACCTCAGAAGGATTGCATAATAGAATATCATAGGTTGAAGCTTCATGACTACGCCAACAGGTGGCGACGGTGACGTCATAAGCGCTATGCAGATCTTGCCAAAGACCCGCCTCCGACGACGTCAGCCAATAGACCAGGAAACACCCATGCCACGACAAGGGACCAACAGGATCCAGCCCCCGCTGCCAACCAATGAGAGAAGACGAGACCGGAAGGAACACAGAGTAGAAGTGCCTGATGCTGTGAGACAGCTAACTGCCTAAACGTGGTCTGTGGTCCCGGGGCGTGGGGGGGCCCCGCAGCTGTGTCTCTTTGGAAGCCTACTACACTGTTGCTTGAATAAATACTCTTAAATTGAACCTAGCAGTTTCTGGGTCTACAACTCTTGGTCTTCAAATAACAAACATTTTCCTAACTAAACGAAAAATAAAGAGAGAAGATTGTTTTTTAGCAGAGTTGTGGACTCGAGTCACATGACTTGGACTTGAGTCAGACTCGAGTCATGAATTTGATGACTTTAGACTTGACAAAATCTAAAAGGACTTGCACTTTGACTTTAACATCAGTGACTCGCATTTGGACTTGGACTTGCCCCTTTTGACTCGAAAAGACTTGCTACTTTCCCCAAACCCAAAGATTAAAAAGTATGTTGACATGGACTGCGCTATCTCTCTTTGCACCTGTGTGCATCTGTGTGCATAACGTGTGTGGCACGACATCCAATCAAATGAGATCCACATTGTTTTGATCTGACAGCATCCAACCAATCAAAGTACTGGACAACCAATGAGGCGGAACAAACTACAAGGCGCCAAGTAGGCAACAATGATACCACGGGTAGTTTCGTTTGGATTTAAAAACTTTGAGGTGGTCAACAAAAAAAGAACTGCAGTCTGTAAAACATGCGGGACGAAGATAACAGATGGAGACAGACAACTTCCAACTTCGTTGGACATTTGAAGTTGCAAAAAGAACGGTAAGTTTTGAATGAAAGCCAACACTAGCTTATCGGCTAATTGCTAGCTAGCTACATATGAATGAGACTGTAAACGTCACCTTGGCTTACGAACAGGCTAAACGGTATCTCCTGTGGGTTCATTAATGGATAAGTTCACTATTTTGCACTTTGAGCCCCCTTTCTGGGTCGTCTTGGATGAAATAGAAATGTTGACGATTGGTCCAGTCTCCAGCTTTTGGCTAATTTGGAATCACCCCCTGCTTCAGAATGGTTGGCTACAGGCATTCATAACATTGTCCCTAAAACAACCTAAACATTCATTTTCAAGGATGAGCAACTCACCGAGTGGTAAGTGGTGTTCGTAGTTGTTCTTAAAAAATATATCGGCGAAATATTTGGTTTCCATCCGTGTTATTTGCTACTGTGGAACTGGGTCAGAGCCCAGAGCTGGGAGCAGCCGAAAGGTCTCAGGCCTCAGTTTGTTTCACAGAGAGCTTGTTGGATCGTCCAGCAGTGTCCCAACTCAACCAATCAACAGAAGAAAGGAGAAGGGGCTCAGTTCAAGAAGTTCTGAAACACTGCCTGACAATCAAGCCCCCTTCTTGCATGGTTGACCAGTTCTGTGATGTGTAAATAAAGCGTTTTTGTTTTTCTCCATATATTATTTTAGTTTTTACTGGCAACCACACAGAGAAAACTGAACCTTTCACTTTAATTAAATGTATTATGTCAACAGATTCAACATAACTGTATTAGGATAGTTGAAAGCGATAATATCAAGTTTAAACTCCATAGCACTTTAACAGCACTCATCAAAATCAACAATGACCTCCTTATGGCAGCTGATTCTGGACTCCTCATCATCCTCATGCTCCTCGACCCGAGTCGGGTTATCTTCCATTGGCATCACCCACACTCCCTTAGACTGGTTCACATCTTACCTCTCTGGATGCACTCAGTTCATTCAAGTCAAATCCTTTAAATCCATCCCCTCCGCCGTCACTTCAGGTGTGCCAGGCCTCTGTCCTGGGGCCCCTCCTCTTCATCATCTACCTCCTTCCCCTCGGCAATATCCTCCGCAAATTTAACAATCATTTCCACTGCTACGCTGATGACACCCAGCTCTACCTCACCACTAAACCCTCATCCACTCTCCCGCCCACCTCCCTCACCCAATTGCATCTCTCTCTGGTTCACCCAAAACCTCCTTAAGCTAAACAGTAACAAAACCGAGGTTCTCCTCATTGGCACCAAATGCACTCTATCCAAAACCTCCCTCCCTCTATCACCCTCCCCCCAGGTTAACAGTCTGGGTGTCATCCTTGACAGGACACTATCCTTTCAATCCCACATCAATAACATTACCCAGTGTGCCTATTTCCACCTACGAAACATCAAGCGCCTCCGCCCCTCCCTTACGCCCCCACACTGCCGCCATCCTTGTCCACAGCCTTGTCACCTCCCGTCTGGATTTCTGCAACTCTCTCCTCTTCGGCCTCCCTCAAAAAACCCTCCATAAACTTCAATTGCTCCAGAATTCAGCTGCCCGCATCATAACTCGGACCCCCTCTATCCACCACATCACTCCTGTCCTCCAACAGCTCCACTGGCTCCCGGCACAGTTCCGTATTCAATTCAAAGTCCTCCTGTTAACATTCAAAGCCATCCACAACCTCGCCCCCCCCATATCTGTCCGACCTCCTCGATGTTCTCACTCCCTCCCGCTCCCTCAGATCGTCTTCCTCCATACACCTGTCTGTCCCCACCGCCCGTCTCATGACCATGGGGAGTAGAGCATTCAGCCACTCTGCTCCCCGTCTCTGGAACTCATTACCACCCCAACTCAGAAACATGGATTCATTCCCCCATTTCAAAACACAACTCAAAACACATCTGTTCAAAACTGCTTATTCCACTTGATGCCAATTCCTCTGTCACCGTCTATTGTTTTTATTTTATTCGTTACTTGCATTGTTGATTCCTTTTATTGTCTTAGTGTGTGTATCATGTACGGTGTCCTTGAGTGGCGAGAAAGGCGCCTTCAAATAACATGCCATTGGGAGTAACTAGGGTTACGACCTGTTGACTGTACTGGGCTGGAATTGAACCAACAACCTTTCAGTTGAAAGACGACTGCACTCCTTTACAGCCAAAGCCACCCAAGAACAAAAATACCAGTCACAAGATATCCAGAAATCCCTAGTTAAATAGACAAAAATCTTTAGCAATCTGTTAAAAGTGTAACAAAAGGTGATTCAACAGGGAAATATAATAATAGTACAAATATATTCTGCAAACCGTCCGACACCTCAGGAGGGGGAACAAAAGGAACCATCCAAGCTGTGCACAGTAAGGATGGGACGCTGTTGACCTCAACTGATAGGGTGTTGAAAGGAAGGAACACTTTGAGGAACTCCTGAACCCAACAACTCCGCCCTCTATGTTAGAGGCGGAGCTGGAGTATGAAGGGGGATCAACTCCAATCTCACTGGGGGAAGTTACTGAGGTAGTCAAACAACTCCACAGTGGCAAAGCCCCGGGGGTGGATGAGATCCGCCCAGAAATGCTGAAGGCTCTGGGTGTCGGGGGACTGTCATGGTTGACACGTCTCATCAACATTGCGTGGAAGTCGGAAACGGTACCGAAGGAGTGGCAGACCGGGGTGGTGGTTCCCCGTTTTAAAAAGGGGGATCAGAGGGTGTGTGCCAATTACAGAGGCATCACATTACGGTGCTGGAAGAAGGGTCCGACCGATTGTCAAACCTCAGATTGAAGAGGAACAATGCGGTTTTCGTCCTGGTCGTGGAACGACGGACCAGCTTTTCACTCTCGCAAGGATCCTGGAGGGGGCCTGGGAGTATGTTCATCCAGTCTACATGTGCTTTGTAGATTTGGAGAAGGTGTATGACCGGGTTCCCAGGGAGATACTGTGGGAGGCGCTGCAGGAGTATGGGGTGAGGGGGCCTCTACTCAGGACCATCCAATCTCTGTACTCCCAAAGCGAGAGCTGTGTCCGGGTCCTCGGTAGCACGTCGGACCGATTTCCGGTAAGGGATGGTCTCCACCAGGGCTGCGCTTTGTGACCAATCCTGTTTGTGATATTCATGGACAGGATTTCGAGGCGTAATCGTGGGGGAGGGGGTCTGCAGTTTGGTGGGCTAAGGATTGCACCACTGCTGTTTGCAGAGGATGTGGTCCTAATGGCTTCATCGGTCTGTGACCTTCAGCACTCACTGGATCGGTTCGCGGCCAAGTGTGAAGCGACTGGGATGAGGATCAGCAACTCCAAATCTGAGGCCATGGTTCTCAGCAAGAAACCGATGGACTGTCCACTCCAGGTAGGGAATGAGGCCTTACACCAAATGAAGGAGTTCAAGTATCTCGGGGTCTTATATCGGGGATTTCGAGTGAGGGAACAATGGAGCATGAGATGGGCCGGAGAATCGGAGCAGCGGGAGCGGTACTGCAGTCGCTTTACCGCACCGTTGTGACGAAAAGAGAGCTGAGCCAGAAGGCAAAGCTCTCTGTCTACTGGGCCATTTTCATTCCTACCCTCACCTATGGTCATGAAGGATGGGTCATGACCGAAAGAACGAGATCGCGGATACAAGCGGCCGAAATGCGATTTCTCCGCAGGGTGGCTGGCATCTCCCTTAGGGATAAGGCGAGAAGTTCAGTCATCCGGGAGGGACTCGGAGTAGAACCGCTGCTCCTTCGCGTTGAAAGGAGCCAGTTGAAGTGGTTCGGGCACCTAGTGAAGATGCCACCTGGGCGCCTCCCTAGGGAGGTGTTCCAGGCACGTCCAGCTGGGAAGAGACCGAGGGGTAGACCTAGGACCAGGTGGAGGGATTATATCTCTTCGCTGGCCTGGGAACGCCTTGGAATCTCCCAATCAGAGCTGGTTGATGTGGCCAGGGAAAGGAAAGTTTGGGGCTCTCTGCTGGAGCTGCTATCTCCGCGACCCTGACGGAAAAGCGGGAGAAGATGGATGGATGGATGGATGGATGGATGGATGGATGGATCATAATCATATTTAAAGAAGTCCCGACATTAAAGTGTTTTATATCAATTTGATCAACAAATCTTCTGACAACAGGTTAAAAGTAATAAAGGACTTGTTATGTAAGCATTTTAATTCTTAAATAGCTTGAATATCAGCATTAGCAACAAAAAACAGCTTTTGAAAATTAGCTAGTTCAGTCGCATGTGTTAGCCTGGCACAGAGACATCTTTGACATGTTGTTATGGCAACACAAAATCACATGACCTGGCCCATGACCCCCCATGATGACATGGTATGTTTCACTTGTGCCCCTTTTCCACCCAAACCGGATCCAGTTCAAGATCCGATCTTTTGCTTTTCTGGCGCTTTTCTGGTTCTAGCCTGTAGCACCCCTTGTGTTTCCACCGCTCAGAGGCCAAATGGAGCTCAAGTGGAGCTGCGTCATTGCGTCATC
This sequence comes from Eleginops maclovinus, assembly GCF_036324505.1. NCBI lineage: Eukaryota > Metazoa > Chordata > Actinopteri > Perciformes > Eleginopidae > Eleginops > Eleginops maclovinus. Next base: position 20,454,598 of record NC_086358.1, read on the forward strand.
GTATGCGCTATGACAAAACCGTTTACGTGCCCTCTTATGACTGATTCATATTCACTGTGTGACTGTCACACGACACAAGCAGCTGATGCATAACCCCCCTCCCCATAAGTGAATGTGTTTCAGTCTGAATTGATGCTGTTTGGCATCACAATGCTGTAATGAAAGTGTCTCTGGCATTAGACAGGTGATGTTAGCATAGCAAGCAAAGCTACTCTGACTATCTTCACTACTCTGCTATCCTATTGTGGCATAAGCCGTTTTCTACAGGCATATTTTACCGACGTAGTTCTCGTTATGATTTTACTTCTGATGGCAACCTGTGTAGCCCATGTACTGATTCCATCCGATAGCTGCAATAATACAAAACAACAGGACAATGTCTGCCTGCTCTTCCCAATGATCAATAACACGGATTAAAGTATGGCAAAAACAAACAGCATCACACTGACCTGGTTAGTGTTGCCTGACTTTATAAAGTGTGTTTTTTATAAGTGTGTGGTCGAGTTCTAGTCACTTTGCTCAGCGATACTGTTAGCTACAACTTGTACTCGCCATAAACTGCTATTGCTCAGGTTAATCTCCCCTCTCCGAAGTAAGCGTGACATATTGGTTCGTATTGGATCTTGGATCTTGCCGGGCCGCTAAGTGGGGCCAGAAAGAACCGTTTTTTTGGCACTTAAAGCCGGCGCCGCTGTGGTGGAAACACGAAAAAACAGATCTTTATCGGCTCCAGCTCCGGCTCTGGGATGGTGGAAAGACGGCATCTTCATGAGTTAAAATCCAGGGTAAAGTGCTGTCCAGAACATTTAAATGTCCTGTAACACCTGTGTGTCAGGGGTTGGGGAAACAGGACCCAAGTGCAGTAAATCAAGGGGAGGCAGGTAGGGGTCCAAACAAAAAGCGAGCTTTATTCAAAAAGCTGGTAACGAAAACACTAAGCAAGGGGAACACAGGACATGAAAAACACTTAGCTTGACACATGACGGGCGACAGGAACAGGCAGGTATCATGGACAAGATCAGGTGGGAAATGACGACGAGCGGACAACACATAAAAGGGGAACAGAGACTAAATACACATGGGTAATCACAAGACAACACAGCTGGAGAGGGGAGGAGAAACACAGGGGCAACAGGTGAACACAATGACACAATCAGGCACAAGGAAAACCAAAGTCAGGAAGTAAAACTACACATGACATGAACGGAGGGAAAACATTTACAAATAAAACAGGAAACTTCAAACACAAAACAAGGATCTTTACACTGTGTCACCATTAGTTATTATGGGTTAAAAACTATTACACATTAGGATATATATCTGGATATACCAAACAACTAAATACAGTATACTATGACAAAGTACTCAGAGTAATAGAATGAAATAAAATATGTGGATTGTTGTTAAGGAAAGTGGAAAGCTGTGTAGCATACTGTATAAGCAGCTAGTATTGACTCTGGGGAAATCAAAGCTGATCTGTATTATAAAGCTCAACATGTAGTGTATTATTAATGCTGTAAACCGCAGAGCAGACTCCTGTTTATTAAAACAAATCAACTCTTTCTTGTTTGGAGACAAATCAAAGTTAGTTAATGTTGTAATGACAAGAGAAAAGCATGCGCAGGAATACAAATCTGATATTTGAACCAGCATTCATTCCGGAGGCAGACTCCAACAGCCTTCAGTCCCACTTAGCTCCCCATTTATTCCCTGAAGACAGCCATTAACTGATGATGACAGAAGTCTGACAAAGGTAAATTGATCACTTAATCAGTCTTAATTTATGAATTGATGGGTCCTGATTAAAAAGCAACATGCCCAGGGGTATTCTTGGCAGATCATTTGACACCAACACATTCAGCAGAGAGGAGTGAGTACATTAGCACTGCGTCCAACTGTGCTCCTCAGGGCTTGAAATGGAGAGGTGTATATTATCTTTGTTCACGAGAAAACTCATTTATTTAATTTTTTCCCACACCTCAAAATGTTCAAAAGAAATTTCATTCTGTTTGATTTTTTGTGTTACAATAATAGACCCACTTCTCTCCGTCTCAAGCAACAGGGAGGACAATGATAACTGGCATTACCACCGAGGAGCGGTCCTGAGGACGTTTAAGGCTGCATCGTGGAGAGACATAAAGACAGTGGTATCATAACTATCTGGACAGAACATTCAAATACTGGCTGCTTTCAAAGCTCTCTTTACAGAATTCCGTGCATATCTTTGATCAGTGTTGGGGTATACTCTTTTAAAAAAAAGTATGCTTTACTAAATGACCAACCTAAGCAATTCATTACACTACTAGTTACATTACTTTTGGACTACTCTCTGTAATATGACATGGGATGCAACCTCAGTCAGAGGAATGATAACAATATAAAGTTAAACCTCATGTATGCCTAGATCAGCCCAAATCCATAATTTAATCATGACAGTTCTGAACACAGACCTCTGTTTCTGCTCTTTGTTTAATCATTATGTTTTCTTTGGCTCAGTTAATTATTAATAATAATAATAATAATGCATTTTATTTATATAGCGCTTTTCTAAAAACTCAAAGACACTTTACAGAGATACAATTCATAAAAACATAATTAAAACAACACACTTAATATATTTAAAACACAACGTTCATTTACAGTTTAAAAGCAGTTTTGAAAAGGTGAGTTTCCAGAGGAAGGGGGCAGCGACAGAAAAGGCTCTGTCCCCCCAGGTCCGGAGTTTGGTCCAGGGAGGAAGTGAGAGATTTGCGTCTGACGAGCGGAAGCTGTGGGAAGGAGTGTGGTGCTGGAGCAGGTCTGTGAAGTATGAGGGGGCCTGGTGATGGAGGGCTTTGTGGGTGAGGAGAAGGATCTTGAAGTGGATGCGTTGAGGGATGGGGAGCCAGTGGAGGTTCTCCAGGACAGGGGTGATGTGGTCACGGGAGCAGGTGTGGGTGTCGGTGAGGAGACAAGCGACTGAGTTCTGGATGGACTGGAGTTTATTGAGGAGTCTGGATAGCGTACCATAGAGGAAGCTGTTGCAGTAGTCTAGTCTGGATGAGATGAAGGCATGGATCAGGGTTTCGGCAGCAGAGAAGGAGAGTGATGGGCAGAGACGGGAATTATTTTTGAGATGGAAGAAGGCCGTTTTGGTGATGTGCTTGATGTGGTTCTCAAAGGAGAGGTTGCTGTTGAAGATGACTCCAAGGTTTCAGATGTGAGGGGAGGCAGTCAGCATGGTATTGTCGATGGTGAGAGATAGGTTGTTGTTGTTTTTGGTGAGGGATTTGGGACCGATGATGACCATGTCAGATTTATCACAGTTGAGTTTGAGGAAGTTGTTCTGCATCCAGGACTGTATGTCAGTGAGGCAGTTGGTGAGAGTTGAGATGGTTGAAGTGGTGATGGATTTAGTTGAGATGTAAAGTTGCACATCATCAGCGCAGCAGTGGAAGTCGAGGCGTATGATATTACTGAGGGGAAGGAGGTAGAGTATGAAGAGGAGAAGACCAAGCGCCGAGGAGAAGACCAAGCGCCGAGGAGAAGACCAAGCGCCGAACCCTGGGGGACACCTTGGTGCAGGGGAGCAGAGGGGGAGGTGCATGTTGAGCGAGGTTTCGAGCCGGGAGAGGAGAATGGTGTGGTTGATGGTGTAGTAAGCTGCAGTGAGGTCCAGGAGGATGAGGATGCTGAGGTGTCCAGGGTCTTAGGCGAGGAGGAGATCGTTGGTGATTTTATGGAGGGCTGTTTCTGTGCTGTGTTGTGATCGGAAGCCAGATTGAAAGGTTTCCAACAGGTCGTTGGAGTTGAGGTGGGCTTTGAGTTGGATGGAGACTACACGTTCGAGTATTTAAGACAGAAAGGGGAGATTGGAGATGGGCCGGAAGTTGGACATGATGTCTGGGTTGAGTCCCGTTTTTTTGAGGATGGGGGTGACAGCAGCCAGTTTGAGTGAGGGGGGGACAGAGCCAGAGCTGAGGGAAGAGTTGATGATGTCTGAAATGAGTGGGGAAATGGCTAGGAGACAGTTCTTTACCAGATGGGAGGGGATGGGATCCCGGATGCAGGTGGAGGTTTTCATGCTAGTCAAGATATTGGAGAACTCCGTCGGGGAAACAGGGGAGAACTGAGACAGAGTCTGAGTGGTGAAGGGGGGGGAGTGGGGGGTGAAGGCAGAAGGTGCAGATGAGGTTTTTCAGGTTGCTGTAGATGTTGTTGATTTTTGTTTGAAAAAATGAGAGGAAGGAGTTGCATTTGTCGGTTGTAAAGGATGTTGTGGTGGTGTCACTTGGTTTGGGTTGGAGGAGCTGGAGTGAATGAGTTGGAAGTAGTAGGCGGACCGAGTGTTGTTGAGGGCAGTTTTGTATTCTTGCAGGTAGTCTGTGCATATTTGGTGATGTTCTGTTAATCCGGTTTTCTTGCAGAGTCTTTCAAGTTGGCGTTTTCGAGATTTCATTGTGTGGAGTTCAGGAGTGTACCAGGGTGCGGAGTGAGTGAATGTGACCGTTTTGGTGTTTATGGGAGCCAGCTGGTCGAGACAGGAGGAGAGTGTGTTGTTGTGGAAGTGCACAAGATCAGAAGGATTATCAGACATCAGTGGGGGGTGCGGCGGATAATATTGTAGAGATGGCAGCAGTGAGAGCGTTGGGGGAGAGAGATTTTATGTTTCTGAAGTGTATTTGAGGTTTTTCTTTGGGGGCAGGGACTTGTATGTCAATTTCCATAGTGATGGCAAGATGATCAGAGATGTTGAAGTTGAGGCTGGAAAGTTGGTGAGTTGTAAGACCAGTTGAGCAGACCAGATCCAGGATGTGTCCATGGCTGTGGGTGGGGAAGTTGATGTGCTGGGTGAAATTGAAGCATTGTAGCAATTCCAGGAATTTTGTGGCAGGTTTGCTGTTATTATCATCAATGTGGATGTTGAAGTCCCCCAGGAGGAGAACGGATGGTGAAAAAGCACATAGTTGAGTCAGGAAAGCAGAGAAGTCGGAGAGAAAGGAAGGGTTTGGCTTAGGAGGGTGGTAGATATTTGCAGTGACCAGGGGAGTGGCGCCTGAGAGTTTAAAGTTTCCATCATAACTCTGGTCCAGGTCGATTCAAAAGTATTCCTGTCTGATGACGACTGCCTTCTCGTTATCATCTTGCTCAATATGTTTTGGAAGATGGCGATTGCACCTTGGAAACAGGCAACATTTCTTCCACGATGATCGCTGTTGACTTGATGAAAAGCTTCCTGGATTTGTTCGGTAATTTCTTTATTCAAGATTCAGAACCCAACACTTGTTTGATTTTCTGTATTATTTGTATATATTCACAGATTCTGTAAGCAAGGAAAGTCTGTGTGAAGCAGACCAACTGAAGGAAAAACCCAAAGAATAGTGCCACAGCTCTGTAGAGTTACTAGAATTTCTCCGGTTGTTGTGACATGTGATCTCTGGTTCAGGGCCAGCAGCAACACGATAAGACCGCAGCTTTCCCCCTAGGCTCGGGCCCCCAAACTCTGAAGCAACTTGTAAGTTGTTATTGATTTTGACCCTAGGTGCCCTGCTCATTGAGTCAGGGGCAACACATTCAGTGCCTTACAGTTGGAAGAGATTGCATTTTAGATAAACACTGTCAGCGCCTGTATGCTCAGGTCCCACGCTGATAAAAAGTAGGGTCTGAGTAAATACCTGGAGACACTGCAGATTGCTATCTTCACACTGAATTACAGCGGAAATTCTCTTCAGGGCTAAAAAAGGCTCCTCCTAACCCCACCCCCATCCCTCCATCCTGGGGGTAAGATTAAAAGGAGAACTCTTCAGAGGAACTGGAGTGTCCAATAGTAATGGAGCAAACACACCGGAGAGTCTACCTTTAAAGAAAGCTCCCTTTTGCAATTTGAGTCATAACAGTATTAACGGGTCGCAGAGGTCAAGAGATGAGCAGCTATATTAATCCAGAGGTAAGTCCTTTAATGAGGAGAGGAATTAGTCTGAGCACCGTTTCATTTACCGTCCATAGACGTACATCCTGCTGTGCTGCAGTGCTCATCAGGGGCTGAGCTCTACTACCATCTGTACTCTGAGAGAACATTGGAACTTCTTATATTCTTAAACTTTTAAACCTTAATACTTTGGACATTTTTTTTAAGGACAGAATAAGATGTATAATCATTAGCAAGAGCTGTGTTGCGTTGCTAATTTTTAAAACAGCACGTTGTTCAGTGTTCCACGTAACACTTCAGCATAATGTTTGTGACCTGATGATGATATGATAATAACATTTGAAGTATTCTCTGTTTTATTAAACGTGTTAGATATCTGTTTAATGTTCGTTTTGTGCAGGATATACCTATATGTTTCACACTTTTGAAAACTCTTTTTGACCAGTCATGGGTTTGCAGTATCTTAACTTCACCTTTTATTTTTGGCTCAGCTTTCAAAGAACTTTGAGTATGGTCATAAAACAGAAGTTACTATCCTCAACCATAGCTAATGCAAAACCAAAAAACAATAGGTGAAATTTACCAAAGTGCAACATGAGTTTGTCTGTAACTTATGATGTTACTGATATTGGGCGATATAAATAAACTGTGATTGATTGGTTAATGGTAAAAAGCCATGAAAAGTAATTTCATCATAGTATGACCCATTTAAATCTGACTTTAGTGCATGCACATGCCAACAGTATTTTATGACAACACAACTAGTTTTAAGGACAATCAGGAATTATTATGCTACTAACAGAGTGTGGTGGGGAGAATGTAACCTCCAGGTCACACACAAATAAACAGGCGATAGACTGCACAAGATATGTTCACAGATATGGGAAGAAGTAGGTCGTACTTTTCCTGTGTGACCTTGCCCTTTCTGTATGATGTAATTCATATCCTGAGGAGAGCTGAGACCCAGATACACAGGTTTTTTCTCCAAGTATGTCTTATAAAACTCATAATTTGACGAATGAACAGAACCTGTATTTACCTCCATCAGTCCAACACATTGTATTTTTAGAACAACTTGCCATTGGTCCCGCTAAAAGACATTATTGGTGATTCAACTGTTAAACCATTAGAAAATAGAAGGGAATGTGTGTCAGGAAAGCTATCATATAACATTTCTGTCTGGATTCCTTTTTGTATCATTTTAATTTAACCTGTTTAATCAGGAGAAGTCTCATTGAGATTGCAACTCTGTTTAACAATAGTCCTGGCCAAGAGACACAGTAGCACAGTTACAGACAACAAACTAAAAACAAGAACATTGAACACATCATGGTCACGATCAGAAACATAATCATAAGGAGCATCAAAGCTGCTGCTTCACAATAATTAAGAACTACTTTAGAGTTTCAGCTCATTTCAGCTGGTTCTAAGCAAATGAAGAAGCACAACTAAAAACGCTTTTCCCAGGCTCAGTTTAGTGACAGTTAGTTAAATCAAGTCCTCTGAGCGAAGCCAATAAGTTCCCGTACTTTTCCAATGGATATAAATCTGCAGATAAGGATGAAGAACACTAAGAACAGCCTTATAAATACAGATATGCCAATGGTTCAGTCTACAGGTCAGGGCAGACCATCCAACACGAGCACACAAGTAGCAATGGTTCTAAAGGGTTCTAAGGTTTGTAATAAATCTCAGCGCTCTGTGGTAGACGGTATCCAAACAGCCTAGGCATTTAGAAGATGCATTTATATTAACAACATCAGTGTACACTGAAAAACTGAAACGTTGACTTTAATTAAATGTTTTATATCAATAACAAATAACTATTATGTTAGTGGGAAGCAATACAATTAAGTTGAACCTAATATTTAACTAAATGTTATTGCTTACAACTAACCTAATACATCTATGTGAAATCTGTTAACTTAATACTAGCGCTGCCAAACGATTAAAAATGTTAATCTATTTAATCACAAGGTTTCTTGAATTAATTTCGATTAATCACAATCCTAAATATGATTGAAAAATGTGCATTTTCTGTGTACTGTTCTCAGAACAGAAAGATAAATGACCAGAAGCGGATACAACATTTGTTCATTCATAACATGCAATTTGTTCACAAACCCTTAACACTGAAAGTAATAATCGTGCCTTTTACAAAACAGCATGGTATATCTAATATTAATGACAAATCAAAACATTTTTTTAATTCTAAACAATTTTGGCAACTTAGCCATTGCTTTTTTTCTTTAGCAAATACAGGATAGGTGAATGGAAAGTTTTTCTTTTTGAACAAACAACACTTTCACACAATTACATGTGGCCCTTGTACCTTTTGTGTATTCGTCTTTTAGCCAGTTGCTAAGGCAAACTAACTGGTTAACATTTTTTGAACGTAAAGCGGACCGTTTCTTCTGAACAATATGGCCTGCGACTGAGAAGAGTCGTTCGCACGGAACCGTGGATGCAGGAGTCACTATATATTTGTGGGGCCAGCTTGTCATGTGCTTCTGAATGAGCAGCCCACCACTGCATGGGACAGTCCTCCATACTTATGACGCTCTTCTGTTTTCATTACAGTTAAAGCAAACGACTTCAGTTCCCAGGTTTTAGTGATGTGATGCGCTGTCACACCCAGATAATTGTTGTTACTCACAGAGGTCCAGTGGTCTCCTGTCAAAGCAACATATTCCGCTGAAGCCAAATCCTCCTCCTTCGTTTTCTTTTTAGCTTCTTATAGTTCATGGAATTTAGTCATCACTACCTCTCGACGGTGGCTTGTAGGATGCGTCTAAAGTTGCCACTTTCAAAACTTCTGCAAGGCCCGTGTCCTCGACAATACTAATCGGTCTACAGTCCTTGGCTATCCATCTGGCAATTGTGTCTGTCAGCTTCTCAGACGTAGACTTACTTAATACCCTGCGTTTGGTGAGGGTGGTCTGACGCATGCCAGGCGTAACACCTGAAGTTGAAGTCCCAACAAATGAATGCTTGGCGTTAAGATGATACTAAGGCTTGAGGTGCTTCGGTGAAACGAAAAGTCCTTCCTGCAGTGTGAGCAAACCACAACATGTTTGTTTACTGTTCCATCTTTGTTTTTTTTATACTCGAACTGTCCATCCAGAGGGCCAACGGGTTCCTCGGACTCCTCCATCTTGCTCGTGTCAGCCATGCAGTTTACGTGACGAGGAATGACTCGGCGGGGGTTTAATTGTGTGCAAGTCAGGGCGGGAATGTGTTAAAAAAAATTATCGCCGTTAATTCCAGAAATTAATCATCTCGCGTTAACGTGTTAAATTTTGACAGCCCTACTTAATACATTTATTATTATAAAGAAAAAACTAAAGTAGACAACTCATTTTATCCTTAAGTAAGATGTTGAATTTGGGGCATAATAGCGAGAGAATTGTCAATTAAACCCACGCAGCCCCAGACTCAAAGTCAACATTAAACTGGGCATGACATTAGTGATCACTCTAAACTGAAGAAAGATTTACAAATATCTATTTACAAATGCCTAACCTTTTATAAGGTTCTTCTGACCATCCAACATCTGGCCTATAACACAGCCTAGTTGGATACTAATATTTAACCACATCACTGTTATTTATAACAGACCATTGTTCTGATCATAGACCCCTAAGAATAATTAAAATCTACAGAAAATTGTGTCACTTTTTTGTGACTTCTCTAAAATCCTTTTTGATAATAAATGGCTGAGAGCCTGCAGTCAGTCTGGTATCCAGGGAAATTCTGCACCGGCGCTGTTATTACACACAAAATGAGATGTGCCATGTTTATTTAATAACCCATAATGAAAAATAGAATGAAATGAATATGTATGCGAAATATGTCGTTTTAAACTCCTCTCCCCGAGTCATCTAAAATGAAAGCAACAAAACTGTTATGTAGTTGGAGCTATTCACTCACCTACCAGTATCCCTAGGGATTTTCCAGAACTTTTTCTACTTTCAGTTTCCAGCTTAATAACAGGGTTTTCTTCACAATGAATTAGTTAGCTTAATTAACTCCTTTTGCTTGATCTAAATGGCACAAACCTGATTCCATATAAGTTCACCACCCCGTTGCTAACTTTTTCTATTTATTCGTAAACGTAGTGTACAATGGGTTTAGCCGAGCTGTTTTGCAAAATACATTCTGCAGCATTTGAAAATGACGTTGAGGGGAATGGTGAAACTGAACCAAAACATTAGCTATCATAAAACCAAAGGAGAAGGATGTTAAGAAACAATTGTAGGGCTGACGTTAATTGCCAGTTGGTCATTGTCTATGATTTTTTACTAAAGGCGACACCCTGCACATTACATAGTCATTATTGTGTGATGTTGGTAAATCATATCAAACTATATCAACATTCTTTCTGGCAATTTGGTGCAAACATAGTTTAAATATCTTCCTGAGTAAACAGTTGCATGTCTTTAGTTCTAAGCATGTCAGTGTTCTTTACTTTTTTTCAGTCAGGGTTCATGAGACAATTCAATTAGTTGAATCAATGTAATTGAAGCACGTACGGCAGTGTTTCTCAAAGTGGGGGGCACAGAGGCATGACAGGGGGCACGAGAGACCAGGAGAGAAAAATTGTGATGACAAAAAAAAGAGAGAAAGAAGAAAAATGTGTCGCCATCACCGGCGGAACACTAAACTGTTGTGTCGTGTAGTTACACTTAGAAACCTATGAGGGTGATGTAGGACATACTGTAGGTGTGTCATGTACATAATGAGCATGGAAGGTGAAGGTAAAAGAAGAATAAAGTTGAATGTAAAGGAACCTACAGAATGGAGGAATAGTTGACATGGACGAAAAGAAAAACTGGCGATGCTTCAGAGACAAACAAGTGTGACGGTATCGTTACTCAACCCCAAACCAAGTCAAGAAAATGTGATGAAGCTAATCTTGCTCTTTGCTTCACAGCGAATGTGGTGGGAGGTGAGTAGAGACCCCTGTGTGTTTTATGTCTGAAAACCCTCGCAGCTGACAGTATGAAACCCAACAAATTAAGAAGATACAGAGACATCACACCCCAGTCACGTCAATAAGCCACTCGACTTCTTCAAGACAAAATTAAACGAATACCGTAACCAGGAAAATCGCATGGTAAAAGCTGCATCAGTGAACAGCAAAGCACAAATGGCGTCAAACTTAGTAGCATACAGAAATGCAAAGTGCAAGAAACCACACACGATATAATCCACTGCTCCACTTTTTTAACTAAATATGCTGGAGCTGTCACCAAAACAGTTTTCTGTAACCCAGTTCTTTGTCAGTAATGTATTGGTTTATTCATTCTTCCATTATTTGTGCGTTATTTGACTCTTCTATGGTTTTTCCTCTCGCTGAGTCCTTTTTGTGTTACTGCTGTGGTGGCCTAATTTACCAGCGAGAAAAAACAACGTTCTGTTTATCTCCTCAGCAGCAAATTACAGCACTATTAACTTATTTTCAATGATGACACAAGCAGATGTTACTGCACTACACTGCAATTAATTCCATTACCATATATTACTACATTTCCCGCTCAGTGAGAGCTGTGTTTAGTTGCATCCTGACAAGTAATGAATTTATTTCACCAATATTGCATTATCCCTTGCTCCAGGCCTCAGTGTTGCATAATGCTAAGATGTGCACAATATGGTTAAATGTTATTTAGGGGGTAGTGCCGCACAAAGCACACATCTGCATTCTTTCATTCTTTTATTTGGTTCAGAACTGCGTTATCTTTATGACCAGGTCAGGACCAGGTCTAGAAAGTGACCTTCATAAAGTGTGGCCTCTTTTCAGATCGAATGAGGTTAATACCCCGTTTATCATGGTTATTTTGAAAAACAAGAGACAATTCTCTTCGTTTGTGCCATTCATTTACATGCAAACGGAAAATTCGCCTCTGAAAATGATCCTTTCAAAAAACTCCAGCCAGAGTGGAGATTTTGGAAAACTTTGTTTGCACGTTTGCATGTAAACTGAGAAAATCTGAGTTTCAGGGTTAGGGTTAGGGTGCATAAATAAATAAAATGTATCTAGTAATGGACCAAAATAAAATACCTGTGTCAATCTTTGGCCTAAGTAAAATAAAACATCTAAAAAATAAGGAACTTGTGGGTTATCTGTCGCAACTTTTTTTGTCGCTCTCTGTCAAACTCACGCCTTAACTTGGTCACTGTGCTTCCCTTCATACGCCTGGTGCTGGGAAACATCCTCCATCACATGGTGCAAGCGCAAGCTGGGAATTGGGAAGCAAACTAACTAACATCGGGGGCGAAGGAATAGTGTTTGAGATCGATGAGTCTTCATTAATGTTTGTTATTTTGAGAAATACAAATAATTTTAATAAATAGTAGGCCTACAGCTCCGAAAAAACGTACTTACAAATAATAGAAAAAGAGAAAATAATAATACTGAAGTTGTCTCTTAATTTTTTTCGGGGCTGTAGGCTATATTTTTTTGAAAATGGCGGCATGATAACACATATCTGTAATTAAAAAAAAGTTGGAAAACTAAATTAAAAAGTGACCTACCACAGCGACAGTGATCACAAAGCGGCTCCACGTGTAGTTTAGCCACATGTAGCTTGGCCACATCCAGCCTAGCCACATCTAACTTAGCCTCTAATAAGATTAACATTACAACATTCATATTAGGCCTACATTCATTTTCTGACTTGTTTTGTTATCATGTCTACAATTCATAACCTCATTCAAACGCAATTCAAACCATTTTAAAAACACATTTTGTACAGTGGAGTAGCAAAAACCTTTATCCTAGCAGGCTAACTTTATGCTAATTATTGCTTACTCAACAGGTCAATGCTAACAGCGTCCACTTTTTCCAGTGTTCGAACTATGCTGAGATTTTCGGGGGGTCCCATTTTTCTCTCGGGTGGGGGGCGCTTGCTCTTGCGCTTGACTTGACTGATATTTTAGAAACCCCCCAACATTTCCCAAATCATGTTTTCGGGGGATCTCGTGTCAGTTTCAGGGGGTCTCGGATCCCCCGAGTCCCCCCGTAGTTCGGACACTGACTTTTTCTCCCAAATTTCTCCTCTATCTTTATAGCTATCATACAGTGTAAGAAATAATAATCAAAATGAAGAGTAACCACAAAACTCTCTTATTTTGAAATACAATCTTATTTTGAAATGGTTTATTATTGTAACCGGATGTATATAACACTGATGACGCTTGATGCCGGACGGAAGAAAACTGCGGGTTTGAGCGTTGGTTTCCTTAGCGGACAGAATCTGGATAAAGAGTGAATAGGGGAATTACTCGTGATGTTATACATTAAACACACAATGATTAATTATCCTTATTGACGCTGTAATACCCTAAGGAGGGAGATGACCCTATGCCACGTATTCACTAAACTGACCGGAAGTACTGTTACGACTTGAGGCGACCAATAGGAAGAGGCGACCTCTGGACAAAGAGCAACTAAGGAATCAATCTCTTTTTGCTCTGACCCTCGGACAGTAAACACCTCGTGAACCCTATTAATGTTTTGGGCCTGTTCAACTGTGTTCTGAGCTACTGAGCCACAGCTGTGAAACTTTTGTAAAACCTACTGCTGCATCCTTTTATTAAATACTCCTTTTAAAACTTATATGAGGAGCTTCACTTCGTTTCTTTTAAATCGACTCCTGTGCTTCGAATAAAAGAACATTTCCTACAACAGTCAGGTCTTCCTTCTCTGGAGCACGCTCCCTCTCATCAGTGTATTCACCAATAAAATTATATTTAAACCAACTTTTTATAATTTTGATACTGCCAACTTGCATTTGCTGCTGAACTCCCACGAGACAAGGATCTGTGTGTGGCGTGCCGCATCCGCACGTTTCAAAGTTTCAAGGTTTTATTGGTTATATGCACAGCATATACAACGTATATGTTGGCAATGAAAATCGTATATCCCATGCTCTTCCAACAACTCAACATACATTGGTGCAAATAAGATAAATAGAATAGTGCAAAAAGAGAGAAGAATATTTACAATAACAACAATAAAGATTTGAGGATGTGAAATATATACATATGTGGAATACATTGAAAGTATTTAAATACTTTACACTGTTGAATGAGGTGGTATGGATAGATGCATACTATTTTTAAACAGATGTATATGGCAGATATGTATAATATATATATATATATATCCAGCCAGTCAGGATACTCTCGATGGTGCACCTGTAGAAGTTGCAGAGTATCCTGGAGACCATGTTGAACTTCCGCAGCCTGCGGAGGAAGAAGAGCCGCTGTCGAGCCGTCTTGGATATGACCCTGGTGTGATGTGTCCATGTCAGGTCCTCACTGATGTTTACCCCGAGGAACCTGAAGCTGCTGACTCTCTCCACAGGAGTCCCGTCGATGGTGATGGGTGTGTGTGCCTCTCTCTGCCTCTTCCTGTAGTCCACAATCAGCTCCTTTGTTTTGCTGACGTTAAGATGGAGGTTGTTGTTCTGGCACCAAGATGTCAGGGCTCTGACCTCCTCTCTGTACGCCGTCTCTTCGCCGTCTGTGATCAGGCCGATGACGGTCGTGTCATCAGCAAACTTGATGATGGTGTTGGAGCTGTGTGTGGCCACGCAGTCGTGCGTGAACAGGGAGTAGAGGAGAGGGCTGAGCACACAACCCTGAGGGGCTCCGGTGTTGAGGGTCAAGATGGAGGATGTGATGTTCCCCATCCACACTGCCTGGGATCTGCCCGTCAGGAAGCTCAGGATCCAGTCACAGAGGGCGCTGTTGAGCCCAAGGTCCCTGAGCTTAATGATGAGCTTGGAGGGCAGAATGGTGTTGAATGCTGAACTGTAGTCAATGAACAGCATTCTCACATAAATGTTCCTCCGGTCCAAGTGGGACGTCTGTCTCGTGCTACGTCAGCGAGGCATTCAGGGAACATTCTTAAAATCTATTAACAGTCTAATAACTTGGGTTACTAATGCCAATAGATAAAGCACAGAAACAAATCTGAATTGACTTATCCATATAAATCCAGCTTCCATTGGGGGAACAGTGTTGCCTGGGGACAGACAGGTCTCAGTTATGTTCAATTTACTCCAGATCGTTAGGAAAAATTCATTCATTATTGATAAAAGGATTATGACCATCTCTTATTCAAAAGGCTAATGTCAGGGAGGGGAAATTAGCAGAGTTGTGGACTCGAGTCACATGACTTGGACTTGCCCCTTTTCACTCGAAAAGACTTGCTACTTTCCCCAAACCCAAAGATTAAAAAATATTGACATGGACTGCGCTATCTCTCTTTGCACCTGTGTGCATCTGTGTGCATAACGTGTGTGTGGCATGACATCCAATCAAAATAGATCCACGTTGTTTTGACCGAACAGCATCCAACCAATCAAAGTACTGGACAACCAATGAGGCGGAACAAACTACAAGGCGCCAAGTAGGCAACAATGATACCACGGGTAGTTTCGTTTGGATTTAAAACTTTGAGGTGGTCAACAAAAAAAGAACTGCAGTCTGTAAAACATGCGGGACGAAGATAACAGACGGAGACGCGACAACTTCCAACTTCGTTCGACATTTGAAGTTGCACAAAGAACGGTAAGTTTTGAATGAAAGCCAACACTAGCTTATCGGCTAATTGCTAGCTAGCTACATATCAATGAGACTGTAAACGTCACCTTGGCTTACGAACACGCTAAACGGTATCTCCTGTGGGTTCATTAATGGATAAGTTCACTATCTTGCACTTTGAGCCCCCTTTCTGGGTCGTCTTGGATGAAATAGAAATGTTGACGATGGGTCCAGTCTCCAGCTTTTGGCTAATTTGGAATCACCCCCTGCTTCAGAATGGTTGGCTACAGGCATTCATAACATTGTCCTTAAAACAACCCTAAACATTCGTTTTCAAGGATGAGCAACTCACTGAGTGGTAAGTGGTGTTCGTAGTTGTTCTTAAAAAATATATCGGCGAAATATTTGGTTTCCATCCGTGTTATTTGCTATTGTGGAACTAGCTATGTTTTCAGATACCTCACTGAGTAGGCTATTAACTTCCGCTTGATATTTGGAATACAAAACGGCAAATTAAACACGACAGAAACTGTATTTCGCTAAGACACTCGTTTTGGAGTATCACCACTAACCAGTGAGCACTCGGTGAGTTGCACATCTTTGTAAACGAACGTTTAAGGTTGATTTAAGGACCGCTTTATGAATGCCCGTACATGAAGCATGGGGGACCAATCGTTAACATGTCGGTGTCAAACACACTATTTCATCCTAGACAAACCAGAAATGGGGCTCAAAGTGCAAAATAGTGAACTTATCCATACTCATATTGTAAAAGGATAGTTTAGGATTTTTTGAAGCGAGATTGTATGTACTTAGCAGCTAGTCAGTGGATCATACACAGTAGACTGCTGCCAGCAGCAACACTAAAGCAAAGCCTAGTCAAATCAAGGTCAGTTTAATGTACGTTATATTATAAATATGTGTACCATTTGAGCTTGCTGCCAGACGATTTTTTTCCGATAGAAAACTAAGTATATCTCACTCTCTCCAGCACACCAGATTCCATTGACAAAAATGGCTATTTTACTTTGCAGCACAAAGGAGTTGCTAGTCTACTGCTGCCTCATTGAGGTCGTTTATGTAATTTAGGTAAATCACAACAAAGCTGAACTATCAACAAAGACATAGAATAGCACAATTAAACTTAATCATTGAGCCAGCAGTAGACCAGCAATTTCTGTGTGATGCAGGTAAAATTGCTGTTTTTGCCAGTGGAATCTGGTGTGCTGGAGAGAGTGAGTTAACAAGCATACTTCAGTTTCCTGTCGGAAAGGGCTGCTTGATGGCAAGGTAAAGCAGGAAACATAAATGAATATAGTAAGTGTACACTGAAAATGGAAATGTATTTTATCAATGTAATGTTAAAACAAACACAATCTTACAGTATACAATACAATTCATAATAATACAGAAATAAATATTAACACAATGTTAGCTTTGA
This sequence comes from Eleginops maclovinus, assembly GCF_036324505.1. Taxonomy (NCBI): domain Eukaryota; kingdom Metazoa; phylum Chordata; class Actinopteri; order Perciformes; family Eleginopidae; genus Eleginops; species Eleginops maclovinus. Next base: position 20,471,499 of record NC_086358.1, read on the forward strand.
TATATGAGGAGATAGTTTCAAATGCAATTTGTGTGTGGCTATAAGGGACTTTCTGACATCTGTTTTATATGCTTACCTGTTACAGATTTGAAGAATACCAGATGAGTAGAAGCATCATAGATGAACCACAACAGCCTTCAATCTCACAATTCTTGGACAGTCGTGTAGCGCATTACAGCATGAGTCATCCACAGCAGAAGGCTATCAGTAACGCAATACTGACCAACTTGATTATTGATTGCAACCTTCCCCTGTCTATTGTGGAACACGAGAGTTTTCTGCACTTTCTGACAGTAATTGACAGTCAGTACAGCCCAGTGTCTCGTAGAACGTTGACATCTAAAAAAGAGAGCCTTGCTGGGGAGAGACGTTCAAGATTACAAACTCAATTGAGCAACACTGAGCAAGTTTCAGTCACTGTGGACACTTGGTCTGACCGAAAGATGAGGGGATTCCTTGGTGTCACTGTCCACTGGATATAGAAAGAGAAAGCTAAAGAGAGGATACAGCTAAATACAAATCTAAAGGTAAATATTATTGACTTCAATGCAACTTTTTTTCTCGTAGTCTGATCTTATTGACCGCATCAAAAATTGCATTTTTCAGTCTAACACTGTATCACCAACACCAATGGTAATAAAGGCTCTTTTGTTTCTGCTGTTAAAAGTTTTTCCAGAATTGATCCTGCAAGATGCTGCAGAGACTGAGCAACCTGTGCCTCTGGTTGATGAAGAAGAGCAAGAGGACCTTGGACAAGGAGAGGGGCTGTTTGCTGCATACCATAAGAGGCAGAAGAAGGATGTTGGGACCACTCCAGCACTACAGCTAAGTCACTACCTAGACACAGCCGAAGGACAGAACGCCCTTTTGTTCTGGGCACTGAACATGAAGTCTCTTCCTTCACTCTTCCGAGTGGCCACCAGAGTCTTGGCAGTGCCTGCCTCTAGTGCTCCAGTGGAGCGAGTTTTCAGCCATGGTGGCATCATACTACGTCCCCATCGCGCACAAAGGACTGACAGACTGTGGGCCAATTTGATCTTTTGCAAATGCAATGCAGCATAGGACCCTGACATAGAAAAGCCCATCTCTGTTCATCTAGTCCCCTTCCAGACACACATGATGAGGGCATAAAAAAATTGCCAACAAAACTAAAATTGTGAGCTCTGCAGGCCGACTAGAGTTAATGTTAAGGGTTCTGCTGAAAATGAGATTCTTTACAATTACCTCATGAGTTAAAAGGTAATTGAAATCACATAAGTTCAGCTCAGACAGCTGACAAGATTAACTATCAGTTGGTGAATAGAGGATGAAAAAAAAACAGCGCAGGGAGCAGATCCAGGATGACGGGGACTAGGGCCCCAAGGCAGTGTGGTGTGTGGAAGAAGTTGGTGTCTTGGTTTTAATGGCCTAATTCCAAACTGCCCCTTTCAAACTACAACTCCGTTTGCATGGGGGGTCCGTCACATCAAGTGCCGTTCCAATCAAATAGGTGGGGAGCGGGAGTGTGTAATCAAGCCCTCCAACAGATAATCTGCATCGGTCCAGGTTTCACCTTCTGCTCTACCTGACCGACCCAGCGCTGTTTGTGTCCTTCATCAAAGTCGCTGTTACAAACAGTTCCTGCAAACATTTATTTCAACAATATATTATATGTCTCAGATATATACAAAGCATGTCTCTGAAGATTTTGGCTCAAAATACCAAACAGATCATGAATTGTAGCATGCCATAAACCCCTCCGTTTCAGCCCTTTTCCGAAAGTGCTGATTCTGGTTATGTAGCTTTAAATGCTAATTAGCTGCTACTGGCCATGCCCGTTTGGGGACATGTTTCTGGCTCTCCGCCCCCCACCCGAGCAGCTCAATGGTAATGGTGAACACTGCAGAATAGAAGTGTTTCACAATGTCCCCCGGCAGAAACTCAGCGGTTTTTTTCTTTAGTTTGATCAATTTTATCACTTTTTCTTGTGATGAGTGAAAAATAATGTGTAATGCAGTGTTGGAGATCTTTGCCTGTATACACACACACACACACACACACACACACACACACACACACACACACACACACACACACACACCTCATTTCTGGCTGATAATATCTGCTGCTGAAATTTGATTTTAATTTCTGAATCCTCCCAAAAAGTTAGGATTTCATTTATTTTTATTTGAACCATTCACATTGAATATATATAAATGATTTTTGTTCAACTAAGCTAGCTTGTTTTGTTTCTATGGGTATCTCTCATGTTTACCTGTGCTGCTTTCGGCTACATGAAATGCAGCAGTTATTTCATTGGTTGCGAATCAAAATGTCAGTGGCAATCCAAAGTCAAAGTTTACATAATTTGAACTCTCAGCGCAGGAAAACAAGCGCATGGCCGTTTAACCTGTGATCATGTTAAGGAAGCTTTACACAGCTAATTAGAAACGACCTGGCAGCTCTGGGCATGGCTTTAAACATGTACAGTATATTACCTCCATACATCCTACACATTAGCAGCCATAGAGCTTCTCAATCCCTTTGTGAATTTGCCTCTGACATTTGGATTGAATCTACACAAAGTTTTGTTTCGGGTAGAGTAACATGTTGCTGGAGATGATTCTTAAAAGTATGGTTGAAAGAGGGGGACAGACACAGCAATAATTTTGGTTAAAATGTAGCACAAGTGGGTGAGAGCATGTATGCACCGACATAAGGCCGCCTCATCCATTAATGTATGACTCATAGACAGGCAGGCGATATGAGTCGATGCTCTATCAAATGTAGACAGTCACGGAGTGTTATCTTTCTGCAGACAGATGCTGAACACTGATAGCCTTTGCATCAGGACTGACTTTCTGTTTTCATGAGAATGAGAACATTAAATCCTTCTTTTATTAAACACAATGCTTGATTTCAGGAGTCCAGCCTGGAATTTAAGCTGCATCATTTTGATAATTATAATCACAGATGAACAAAAAAAAAGTTTTCAGTATACAAGGACAGCTAATTTTTTAACGGAAGGTTACCAGCAATTTTCTCCACGTCTGTATTAAGACAATTAGATACAATGCTGGAGGTGGGGCCTCGTTCATTTCTATGAGAGTTTCTTAGTGACGCATAAAGCCAAAATGGCCTACTGATTGAAACAAGGGCTATACAAGTGTTAGTGGATAGTTGAGTTGGATAAAAAAATGCTGCTGATCTACTTCTCTTTCCCCATGTAAGAAAAAGTATTTTTCAGCCCAGTGAAGTTAGAGACTGATGGAAGTTGTAGTATCATGGTTTGGCCACTACCAACATTTGCTTTGATACCAATGTCCACCAGACGTTTGATGAGTAGTGACTGAGAGTGTAAAAGGCAGCTGTGAGGTCAAGGAGGATGAGCAGGATGAGCAGTCCTGAGTCAGCTGCCCAGAGGAAGCTGTTGATCATTTTTACCAGGGCCGTTTTGGTGCTGTATTTTGGGTGGAAAACATATAGAAAGGGTTCATGAAGGTTGTTTTAGTCACAGCGGCGCTGAAGTTGGGCAGCAACTATTTTCTCAATGGTTTTTGAGATGAAAGCTTGGGGATGGGCCTGCAAATGTTCAGTTTGGCTAGGTCAGCACCATGCTTTTTGAGAGGGGGTGAGGTTAAGGGAGTAATCATTCTTGTGATCATAGGGGAGGTAAGGGCAGACAGGCTTTGACAGGGAAAGTGCGGAGGCAATCGAGCTGACAGGCGATGTTTGGATTTAAGCAAAGGTGGGAGAAGTACTCAAATCTTGTACTTGAGTAAAAGTAGAACTACTCCGATCGTGTACTCGAGTAAAAGTAGAAGTACTCAGATCCTGTACTTTAGTAAAAGGAGAAGGAGAAGAATAAGGAGACTTTTTGACTTTTGCAATAACACTTTATTACATGTTCAACAAAAGTTCAACTTGTGTAAAGTGCAAATCCTCATTCACCACAGAACATACAATGTCTTCATAACACCACCGTTGTTTGAAAGCTTCCAAGTCCCCGATGTGTTTGTAAAAACGATGCTCTAGCCAGAGTCTGGCTCTGATATTGCACAGCCAGATCGCTTTTGCTTCTTGTCCCTTTCTGTTTTCCACTCTGTTCTTCCTACTTAGATAGATAGCCATTTTAGCCTCACCAGAGAGGTAGTTTAGGAGCTGCCACTTTTCCTTGCTTGTCTTTCTGTATGGAGCCCCCATGCTAAACACGCTCTCGGTAAAAGCTATACTAAAAAGACTAAAAACCAATGTTAAAAGAGAGAAGAAACCTGTGAGTCTCTGGCACTCTGTAAAAACATGGAAAACAGTCTCTCTAAAACCACAAAATGGACAGTCGTTACTGACAGCAGGATTGATGACAGAGATAAAAGAATTGGAGGCGATAGCGCCGTGTAAAATTCTCCACTGGAGGTCGGCAGTACATTTTTTAGGGGAGGTTTGTACAGAATCCTGGAGGCCCTGTCCTTCAGTCCATTTTTGTTAATGGTTTTGACAATGTTCATGTATATAGTCTTTTTGTCAGCTTTGTGTATGGTCATTTTCTCTGGGTTTGCAACCTTGAGCAGGGGGCCCGTCAGCTCTCCGAGCCCTGGGCTCATGTATATCTCCGGGAAAGGGTCTGTTGGGTCTGGTTTGGCTCTGCCCTGTCCGTAGCTCCTTAAAAGCCTCTGTTCCTCAGCGCAGAGGCTCCGGCTCCAGAGTTGCAGGATCCTCTGGGCCACTCGGACAGAGTGTAGACCCAGCAGAGAGCCCAAGGCCCGGGCATCGCTCAGCTCCGGCCCCACTACATCCACCACCTGCTGAAGGCTCAGGGTCCCAGATCTGCGCAGCACCACCGCCAGTCCTGGTGTCTCGCTGCAGCTAACGTCCAGCCTGGCTCCATGAATCAGAGGCTCTTTTAACAACCAGAGCAGAGAGTCAGTCTTTGGACACCTTCTATGGTTAAAAAGGGCCCAAGACTTAAAAGCACCTGATAAAAGGGAGGTAACCCACTTAACTTTAAAATGGTTAGCTAAATCAGTTAAAAACAGAGCAGCATCCAGCCCCAGGTTACTCACGCGTCTTAGAATGCAGCTGCTCACATCTCTCCACACCAAATCAGCCGGGCCGGTAAGATACCTTTGCAGAAACTGCACTCTAAAAGTGGCTGTTCGGCTGGCCAGGTGGACAAGGCCCTGTCCCCCCTCCTCTCTAGATAAAAGGGTCATTCTACAGATTTGGTGCCAGTTGTGATTTGGGAGGATGAAATACTGAACATTAAAATGTTAAACTTTTTTTTAATTGATGTGACAAAGTAATATGTGTACTTAATAGAAAATACCTTTTCCCATCTTAACATAGAGTATTAAGTTATTATTCTACATTATTTTCTCAAACAAGTCCCAATTTAATTCAACCCCATCACAGTCATTTTGTTATTCAACTATTCATTTTTCCACTAAGCTTGAGATCAGCTTCTGGCATAATCTCACAGTTTAGATGTCCCTTGTAAATAACGGCATATTGTAATTAAAGATTTTTTTTTTTTAAATGAAAAGCACCATCCTTTCCATCTTATGATGAAGAAATTTCGAATCTAACTTCACATTTTCGCTAGAAATGTCAAGAATGCTGCCTAATTCCTGACAAAATGTAAATAGACATATTTACCCTGATTTAATACACACAATAAAGAAACCATTGATATTATATTTTGTGTATTTAATACAAAAATGTAAAAAAATGATCTCATAACAGGGATGAATGCATCGTAACAGGGTTGAAAATCATGTAACAGGGTTGAGTGAAAAGTATCACGTGTCATATGTTTTATCTTTTTTTTTGTGAGATCACTCACATGTTGCCATTTTTTAAACATTTTAAACATTTGTACATTCTTACTGTCAACATAGCTTTTAAAATCTAAACAATCTAGATTAAATCTAGTCATATTAAAACACATTAATGAACTAATAGTGTTTGTGATATCAATAAGCTTAATTCATAAAATATCCATCTGATAATGGCAGGAATGTCTGTTTGAACATTGAGCAAACATCTTCATATTAATAATCTATAGGTAAGCCTACAACTGTTCATGATTTTAACTGAGAGAGCCTAGCCCACACTTCCGTCTGTATTTCCATGTGCCTCGAAGTCACCGGAGTAGGGGGATCAATGTGTTCCAAGATGTCCTCAAATGGATACCACAGGACATCATCAAGAAGTGGCCAGAAGTACCTATTTGGTCCAGCACAACACATGCATTTGACCTGCACATGGGATTCATCAGTGGCTAGAATCATTCCTGGATAGAAATCATCATCATATTTGGCTACACACCAACTCCCGCATATGTTTGGATTTGCCCAATCAACCTCCTTCTGTGACACGATTGATGCAACTTTAGGGGTAGGCCTGAATGTGAAATGTTGTGTATTGTAACACTGGCATTCCAGTTGCTTGCTGTAGACTGTGCACATACAGCTCACATCACGGTAGACAATTTGCCCTGCAGCCACACAAACAACTTGGTGGATCCGCATTGTGGATGGAACTACTGGCAAATTGGCCGGCATATCTTGAAGGGCTTTCTCGATGGCCTCGTCTTCAAGAAAGTAAAGCTTGATGGCAGTTCTACTCTCCTCTAAGACCCTGTACAGTGTTTGAGCATTTGGGATGTCACATCCTTGACTTATCAGCCTGTCTGCAGTTCTTTTAAGGGTTGCACCAACACCATCTGGTGCTCCCTTCCCATGCCCTGCCTCGAAAAAATTCCAAGACCCTGCCCTGAAGCCCCTCTTGGCCAGTTCTGTGCTGAACAGAAAGAAATTGCCTTTTTGCCTGTACTGGGTACAAGGGCCATCACTGAAGAAGTGTACTGTTGATATGTTGGGGTGGGTATGTTGCAGGTCATCAAGCACAGGCTTGAGGTGTGCCCAGATAGCAGGAGGAGCCTTGTGCCGTGATGGAGATATGGTGGTGAAGCAAGTTGGTTGCTCATTCTGTCCAACGTAGAGGACACCTGTGTGGAGGACGGCCTGTTCATGAGATGCGCCAAAGTGAACTGATTGTATCTCTGCCCCATATCCGCAGGTGAAATTTTCCGAAAAATCAATATGGATAAGACACTCTTCTGCAGACATGTTTTTCTTGAGCTCACGACAGTAAGCATACTGCTGTTTGATGTTGAAGAGATGTCTCCGAAACCTGAACAGGAGTGAATGAAACAACTCAACTAGTTGTTCCTGCGTCTTGTTGACCTCATCCTTCACAGTGACTTTTACTGTTTGACTTTCCTCGTTTTTTCTTTGCTTTTCTTTGACCATCCACTGGAGAAAGACCACGTTTTCATCTGCAGCATACAAGCTTGACACTGATCTGTTTGGTTCTTGCATAGTTCACATTCACCGTACATACACTGCTTATTCAAGGAACTACAACACACACTTTCGACTAAATCTTCAAGCACTGACGATTCAATAAGCTTAATTTGTTTCAGCTTCTCTGCGACAAATGTCAGATTTTCGTGAAGCTTACACATACAAGTGTCCCGATCAGCAAGGGAAGGGTAAACCACCCAAAAAGGACGGAGGCGGCAGAACATGGAGTATGACAGCTCCTCTGTGTTCTCTGCAAGAAATTTCCTGTGCAGATTTTTTAACGTGTCAAGGAGGAACCTCTTCTGCATCTTCTGTTTGTCCTTTGTTTTAGTTTGCTTTTTGCCAGTGGTCTTTCTACTGATATCATCACGTGTGAAGAAATCCCTCACCCTATTCTTGATGTCCACAAAGTTTGAGATTTCCTTCCTTTGAAATGTAGATACACTGCCGGTGAGCTTCCAGCGTTTCTTTGAAAAACCCAACGCAGACTCTGTAAATGATTGCAGTCTGTATTTCTTAATAATGTTACCTGCCACTACTCTAGATATCATTTGCCTCTCTCTTTCAGTTTTTGCCTTTTTATAATGTTCCTTTATTTGAGCAATGAGTGCTATGTGATGCAGTACAGATCTTCTGACATCACTTGGAACAGCTGTAGGTTTTGTCTTCTTTCCTAAACGCTGGAGCCTTTTCTTGTATTTTTCTTTGGCCCTCCTCTCTTCATTAAGAGATTTCTGTAATTCAGCTATAAAGTATTCAGTATAAAGTTACCAGAAATCATAGTTGTATGCACTCTCTATTGGTCTCTCTCTCTCTCTCTCTCTCTCTCTCTCTCTCGCTCAAACCTACAATCACTCACACTCTCTCTAGCACACAGACACACCTGATAACTAATTCCACATGATAAATATATTTTCCTAACCTTGTGGGCTCATGTGATATCACCATGTCTCTATCAGGGCTTTGTGGAGGGGTGGCAATACTGCTAACCGCCATTTCTCTTTGCTTTTGGCGCTCCTTCGCTTTTCTCCATCCCTTTCTCCTCATCTTTTGACCTCTCTTGTCTAGATCTCCAATTCTTTTCTTCTTCCCTGCTAAAACATCTTTTCCCCATCTCTTTTGTTCACTCTTGAGGTATCTTTCCCTTCGTTCTGGATCAGCATTTCGTCTTGCCCTGTACTCTCTTTGCCTTTCTGCTGCTGTTTTTGCCATTGATGAATCTGAAAGCATAGACAAGTAAATGGCCTGCTAATTTTCTAAGGCGATTAAATACATTCTTTGAATCAGTATATAGTAAAATGAACCTGAACTTGAAGGTAATATTCCTTCATTGTGACGAACAAGAGAGAGAACAAGGTCGTTGTCACTGCTGAAGCTTATTCATTTAGAAATTATTTTTTTATTTTGGTTGATACTATAAAACTGCTCACAACAAACATTTACAACAATAACAAAACATCATGTGTATCAAGCAATATACATTAAATATAGCAAAGATGTAACAGCAATTCAACCCCGTAACATTGAAAAATGTGACGGGGTTGAGTTTACTCCAGTTGAGTTCAACCTCTCTTTTTGCTTGGGCTGCTGCCTTGAAACCTCTGAAGGACGGAATCTGTCCATCCCTAAGCTCCTGGCTCTTCTGTAAAATTATTGACCTACTGACTGCGTTCAGTGTGCCTAGCTTCTTCAGTCTGTAGTCCACCTTGCCACATTGTCTCTCCATCCCAATGTTGTGCACAGGGGTGCCATCAATGTTACTAGCCTGTTCACTGACAGGGTAGTCCATTGGGAAGGTCTCCTCATCAATCCCATAGTCCCTCCTCTGCCTGGCCAGGACAGTCTTCAGATGGGGCTGCATGAGATCTGTCAGCTTCTTCACTTCATCCAAGTGTTCGGCAGCCACGTCTGACACTGAGTTCAGGACCTCTTCCGTGTAGGTCTTCTTTACGCTACTGAAAAGCTTGTCAGGCACTACAGGATACTCAGGTGTTGTGAACGTAGTGTAGTTGTCGCTGATTGGCTGGCCCAAGCCTGTATGCAGTCCCTTGTAGAACTCCCTGAGCTGAGTATGGGTAGCATCTTTCTCTATGGTTCTGGCATAGAAGGGCTCCACCAAGTGCACACCCAGGCAGGCAAACACCAAAAGGGCCACTTTGAGGTAGGGAAGCTCCATCACTTCTCTGACGAGGCAGGCCAGGCGGTTGTTTATGTGAGGGTTCTGGCTCAGGAACTCTGTCAGATGGCCAAAGTGGTATATTAGGACTGCTGCTGCCCTGGAGAGACATCCAAACCTGCTGTCTTTGTAGGAAAACAGCACACTGGATACCTGCCTTTGCTCAAGGAAGAGGAGGAATTCCCTGTAGCGGTTCCAGGGTTTGTTGCACTAAGCTAGCTAGCTAGCTAGCTAGTTTGAGCTATGTTCTTAACAGATAGAAAGCTAAAAGTGTGACTAATATTGGAACCTGACACAAACCAAGCTAAATTATAGTACAATAAATCATATAATAATACAATTAGAATATAATAATTTTGTTTAAAAGGAAAAAACATACCTGGGACAACTTTGTTTAACTGCTTGTCTGATGGTGTGTTGAATATGACTGTCTGCTTGGGGATTTCAACGGTTTGCTTGCAGTCAACCAGCAGCCACAATGTATTATGTAAATGTCCTTTATCACATTAGAACATTGCAACATCTGACAGGTGAACCAAAGTGTTCTCTTAAGATTTTATTTTATTTTTAATGATAAAAGGGGGGAAAAGGGGGCAAAAAACATGTCCGGTTTAGTTTTTTGGGTGGGGTGGGGGGTTTATTTCATGATAGGTACCAACTTCCAATACAAAATATCTCCCAAATGACCCAATGCACCATCACTGAGGTGGGCGTAATCATTTTCCAATTTTTTTATTTTTAGGCCATTTATCCCCCCCACCCCTAACGTGTGTCCATTAAAACCAGGTAAAAACAGCCCTTGCCATTTGGAGCGTATTTTGCAGAGGAGGGGTTCTAAGGAGAGTGCAAAGAGCATCCCAGACAGAGCACAGCCCTGCCGGACCCCTCTACAAACTCTAAAAGGAGCACACAGCCCACCGTTGAACTTCAGCACACTCTCAATCTTATTGTACAAGACTTTGATCTTAGCTATGAAACCAGCGCTGAACCCAAACTTCTCCATTACTTTCCAGAGGAAGCTGTGCTCAACGCGGTCAAAAGCCTTTTCCTGATCTAGAGAAATCAGACCAGTATCAATGCCCAATGAGCTGGAGACCTCCAAAACATCTCGAATCAGGTGAACATTGTCCACCATGGACCTGCCGGGCACACAGTAGGTCTGGTCCCGATGGATGACCTGCTCAATAGCTCTCCCCAACCTGGTGGCCAAAGCCTTGGACAGAAGCTTGTAATCCACACACAGCAAAGACACAGGGCGCCAGTTTTTGATGTCCTGCAAGTTCCCTTTTTTTGGCAGCAGCGTGATCACCGCTCTGCTGCAGGACATTGGCATAGAGCCAGAGGCCAGACTCTCATTAAAAACGTCTAACAGGTCATGAGACAAGATGTCCCAATACGCTTTAAAAAACTCAACCAAGAGGCCGTCGATACCAGGAGCCCGCCGTCCCTGCATGCCTTGCAGTGCGGCCTGCAACTTCTGCATCGTTAACGGCCCTGCGAGCTGTGAGTTGGCCTCCTCAGAGACCTGAGGTAGTTCTGCACAAAACTCCTCCGAGAGTGTTTCGTCCTCGTTGTATTCACTCGTGTAGAGGGTGGAATAAAAACTCACAGCTCGTCTCCTGATCTGGCTTGGCTCTGTTAATTCCTGCCCTGTGTCTGACAGCAGTGAGTGGATTACCCGCCTCTGTCCATTCTTTTTCTCCAGGCCGAAGAAGAAACTAGTGGGGGCATCCATCTCGTTTATGTTTAAAAACCGGGACCTGACCAGTGCACCCTGAACTTTAACGTCCAGCAGGCTGGCTAGAGCCATCTTTTTCTCTTTGAGGATTTCAATATATCCTCGATCTCCTGTGGACTCGCTTATTGCTTCTAGTTCCACTATATCACTCTCCAGGTCTTTCATAGATCTGATGATGCTGTGTGACATTGAGGGTGTGCTGTTGACAGAGCATTCCTATCTCAGTCTTACCATGGTCCCACCACTGCCTAAGACTGCTAAACTTTCCCTTCCTCTGTCTAAAAACACTCCAGAAATAAGTAAGGGCCTCTTTAAAATGTTTATCAAATGTTAAAACCGAATTAAAATGCCAATAAGCACTTCTCTGTAAAACATTTCTAATAAAAACATTACATAGAAGCAAAGAGTGATCTGTAAAACCAGCAGGGAGTATACTGCACATTTTAAAAGTGTTAAAATGATGCTTAAAGCAATAAATGCGATCTAGTCTGGCTGATGAAATCCTATTCTCTCGGATGTGGGACCAGGTGTACTGCCTATCGTCTGTGTGCATCCTTCTCCATACATCCACCAGGCCGTGGGAGTGGACCAGCTGCCTCAGAGCATGCTGGGATGCTGGATGCGGCTCTGCATGGTTGCGATCTAAAGATGCATTCTCCGTACAATTAAAATCCCCACCCAAGAATAAAAAGTCCTCCGTGGCACAGCCGTTTAAAACCTCATTCACTTTTTGTAAAAACAGCTTCCTCTCTGCACCGTTTGTTGGAGCGTACACATTTATAAAAACAGCCGTAAAAAGGTCAAACCTTGCTTTTATTAAAAGCAACCTCCCCTTGATAAACTGCTCAACCTCCGGTGAGACAGGATTAAAAGACTTGGAGAGAAGGAAGCCCACCCCTCCACTGAGAGAGGTGCTGTGGCTTGAAATGACTTCCCCCTCCCACTCTTTTTTCCAGTCATTCTCGTTACCAACGTCGCTGTGCGTCTCCTGTAAAAAAAAGCACGTCGACATGTTTTATACTTGCTGTTTGATAAATTAAAGCCCTCTTTCTTAGCTCTCTGGCTCCATTGACATTCAGGCTTCCCACTCTAAAAGTGTCCATTGTGAGTGAGGTAGTGCATACAACAATAAAAACAAATAAGTTAAATAAAACACACATAAGGGGTTTTAACCTCATTGCTGCTTATTTGTTTCCTTACTTTATACACAAGTTTTTTTAATCTCCAAGCTTCCTGTTCTGTGAAGACAGACAGAGAAGATGGAACTTGGCCGAAGAACAAAAAACGACCAAATCAGGGAAATACTCTTCCACAACTACCCCATGCTGGTTCTTTGTCTGGAGTAGATAGTTTTTAATCATTTCCGCTGTGTACATTTTTTCCTTTTGACTGTCACTGAACCCTATCACGTCACTGCCGTCCGACACACACTCATCCCCACTCTCATCTGTCTGCCATTGCTCTCTTGTTTTCTTTCCCTTGCTCACCACTTTGCTGCTCTTTCTAACAGTAGGTGCGTTGTTCCTTTTGGTTCTACGTTTATTGGCGGTCTTTTTTTTTTTTTTTGCTACTATTGCTGTTGCTGCCTCTTCATCCTCCATCTCAGCAATCTCCACCTGCTCACCCCATGTTTTCCTCTCCTCTCCTGTTCTATTTCGTATGCGCTCTGCCCTCTAACGGGCTTTGCTATTGGTTTACCCTCTCGAGGCTCTGCCTCGGCACCTGAGAAAGATTGACTGTACTCTCCGCGCAATCAGAGGGTAGCATCCTCCCCTATAAAAGCCCAGTAACTGCGTTACTCGTCTCCCTTTTTTACTCAGCAACTTGAGAACTGGATTTCTTTCCTGCGATTTTCGTTTCACCATTCGGTGTCGCAGTTTTTTTGCTATTTTTTTCCCCATGGATGCTCACAAGGTCTGTTCCACCTGTGCCTCGCCCATGTTGGCGCTCGACCCCCGTGGAGCGTGCTTTCTCGGCCTGGGAGCACGACATCGGGATGAGGCCGGGTCCTGCCCCTCCTGCCTTGCGCTCCCCCGGGAGGAGCGCGCGCGGAGGCTAGGCTACGGCGAGACGACCCATGCCAGCGGCGACGAGCAGACCACCGCTACCCCCTCGACGACCTACCGGCCCTCTTTGCCTCAGCCACCGAGAGGATGGGGACCCCTCTGCCTCCTCCGCCTTCCTCGGCTCAGGCCGAGGATTTCACGGTAGGCTGCCGTGCCCAGATGCGGGGTAGGCCGCCCCCTCGTGGGGTCTCCTCCAAGATGGCGCCCATCTTTGATTATGCGCGGCAGGAGTGGACCTCCCCACTGAGTGCCAAACCCCTGGCGGTGACGTACGGACCGTACTCCGCGGTCGGAGGCTGGGAGTGGGACAAGGGAGTCCCTCCCATCGAAGATGAGGTGAGGGTCTGCCTCGTCCCCTCGGCCTCGCTTTGGCCGGGCCAAGGTCGGCCGTCGCTTCCGTCCGAGAAGGACAGGGTGACGGCCAGCCTCTTCGACAGGTGCTACGCCGGCGCCGCCCAGGGAGTGGCGCTGGCGAGCAACATGTTGCTGTTGGTCGGCTCACTCGATGCTCTCACTGACAGGAGGACCGAGCTGACGCCCGCGGAAATCACGGAGGTGTAGAGGTCTGCGGCCGCCCTCCTCAGGATGTCCTAGGCGTTTGCCATCAACAACGGTCGGTCTATGTGTGCCGCTCAGGTCGGGCACAGACACCTGTGGCTTGGCCTGTCCTCCTTGAAGGAGAGGGAGTGGCGAGCCTACCCGTGCTTCTGTCTCGGGGAGAAGACAGCAGCACCAGCAGCCATATGATTTCCATATAGAGTGTACATTTTATATTGCTTCCGAGGGTGTTTTTCCCGGCGCTACACATTCTGATATTCAGGTTGGTACAGATGTTAGCAATGTTAGCCATCTTGTGTCAGCTAATGGGGTTTACTAAGATGGGGATAATAAGGGGAAAGCTAAATCTGCTTCCTCGGCCTCCACCTCATTAACAGGGCTGTTAGCAAGCTATTCATGTCACACTGATTAGCTAGCCGCCGCCCCGTTCAGCGCACGTCGCGTGTGCCAGCGGGCAGCGCCTTTCATTTGGCAGCTCATGTTAGTGACGCCGCCCCGACCCTCGGCGGCGGGACGGTGTCACTGCATGGGTGTGGGCCCCCCCCTTTTGTGGCTAATACACAGCCGGTGCTTGAGTCGTCAGTGCCTGTTAGCTTTGTCAGCTCTGGTAATGTTGTGAGCTCAGCTAGCTTGGTCAACGCTACTAGCCGCCGCCTCCTCGGCCCCCCCATCTCTGTGTCAGCGCGTGACGTCAGGAATGAGAGCTGTGTGGAGGCAACCCCGGATCTGCAGGTGATTGTTTTCCTCACCGGGCCAACATGGCGGGGCTGAGCGAGAGGTGAGCGACTCCACCAGCCCTGAGTTTGATGTATCCCCGCCGCCCTCTGCAATTGGGTCGTCGGAGGACGAAGCGAGGGATGTGGCTACATCATAATTAGCCTTAGCCTCCTCGCAGCCCTTTCGGTCGGCGCCCCCCGTACATTCCCTCTCGAGACGAGAGGTTTCCAGCACTGTCAGGCGGTTCCGTCCCCCGGCTGCTCACTCACCGTTACATGGAGTGGGTGCGGCTATGCGGCCCGCTCCCCGCTTGGTTAAACAGGACGTTACGGAGGGGCTACGCCCCGCAGTTCTGCCGCCAGCCCCCGCCTTTTAGCGGCGTAATTCAGACCTCTCACTCCATCCCAGTCGGGGTTTTTCTCCCTATACTTCCTGGTGCCCAAGAAGTCGGGGGGCACGAGACCAATATTGGACCTGCTTGTAACACCGCATTATGTTATAACACCGCATTATGTAATAATGTAATAAATGTGCACGCCATTATGTAATAACTGCCACATTTTGTAATAATCTGCCGCATTATGTAATACAATTCTTAAACGCAATATGTAATACATTTTGCCGCATTATGTAGTAAGTTACAGGCCCGTAGCCAGCATTGTGGTGGGGGGGGATCTTTTCCCCCCGAAAGTGGACTTCATTTGGCTCCCTACTCCAATGCCCCCTAAATACACCAGCACACTTCAAATCTTTTAATTTAGACATATTTTATTCATCGTCAAGTTTGTTGTGAGTCTGTTGTTGCTGTCCTTCATTTTTTGTCTGTTGCTCCCCACTGTTAACATAAATGGACATGAATTGCTTCAATTGAGCTATCTCTATAGTCATTAAAACTTTAACAAGAATGAAGAATTTGATATAAATGTAAGTGTTACTCAAACTTCCTACATCTGTGATTGTCTGTCTCTGTTGCTCACCTCAGTTGTCTGTTGCTTTCTTCCATTGCCTGTCTGTTGCTGCCCTCCATTGTCTGTCTCTGTTGTTGTTCTGTCTGTCTGTTGTTGCTGTCCTTTATTGTCTATCTCTCCACTGTTGACATAAATAGATAAGAATTACTTCATGAAGTACACTATCGGTATGGTCATTAAAACTTAAACATGAATTAATAATGATATAAATTGAAGTGTTCCAGAAAAGAGCTTTCAAACAGCATCAAAACCATCTCTTTGTAATTTAAATTGACATAATCAAGGTTGAATGTGTAGTGCCCTACCCTCTTACTTAAAACATTCTTAGTCCATTTCTCCCTTATATTAGTGCCAGATTCATGCAAATGCAGTTCTGGGGTTCTACCTTACCACTAAGAAGGCACACAAAGTTTGATTAAAATCTGTGTCGGTTGGGCCCCAAAGTGTCTGATTTCACGTGAAATGACCCACCCCCCATGTCCTCTTCTTCTTCTATGGCTTCTATTGCATCAGAACGCTCATCAGCTCCAATCGTCTTGGGTGCATTTTTGAGTATAGATCGACAGCTTCATCCAGATCCAGAGCCATGTCGTAGTGGGTATGGATGAGAGCCAAGGATGACATGCGGTCCTCTCCCATGCTGCTCCGCATGAATGTGTTGAGTCTCCGGAGAACACTGGCAGACCTCTCACATTCGCAGGAGGTCACTGGCAAGGTGCATGCAATTTTCAGGAGTTTGAAGATGTTCGGATACATCATCTCATCACACTCTTTGATAGCTGAGGCACATGAGCTTGGTCTTTGGTGTAATGCTTTGACCTGCCACTTCAACTTCCACCGTTCAGCTCCTGTTCAATGACCTCTGGTGATGGCAAGTCATCTTGGTACAGAGCGACTGCTTCAGAGATGTCCACCGTTACATCTGAGTTGCACTGGACAGATGGAATTAGGCCCATGAGCCTTGATGCGGTCACAGAGAGGGGACTAAATCTGGACTCAAACTCTGAAATGACATGGTCTAAGAAGGGTATCGTCATGTTCCGGAGATAGTACTCCTTCACTCCTTCAGCGGGTACATTTTCCCTGTGTTTCTGCCTTCCAGCTGCTCTCGGCTGGGTTGGTTCCACGTTGACCTGAGCAGCCATCCTAACTGCTTGTTCGTAGATTTGATTGAAGTCGTCGTCGATGGTCTCGCGGAGCTCCTTGTAGACAGACTTCACCTCATCAACCATGCTAAATGCCTCGATGATGTCGAGTGAGGTGCTTTGCAGTTTCACCGTGATGCCCGCCAGGTGGGATAAAACTTGGTATACGGTGAGGAATGTGAGGATGAATCCAAAGTTTTGTAGCCCACTCAAGAGACCATAGGCCTCTGCTTTGTACTTGCCCTCCCATCCACTGGTGACATCTTCACTGTACTCCTCTGTATGGAGACCCTGTGCCATGACTTCCAGAGCCTTAATAATGAAGACAAAGGCACTGTAGAAGTGACTGTAGGCATCATGCCGTGCTGCCCATCTTGTGCGGCTGAGGTCAATCAGGGGCTTCCGCTTTCCGGTAGAATGTGCCTCCTTATCTACAACCTCCTTGAGAAGGTGTTCCCTCTTCGGGCTGCAGGTGAAGAACATGACGATGTACTTCATCTTATCAATCATGTTGCGCACAACTGGAAGAGCACAAGAGCGTGCAATGACAAGGTTCAAGCAATGCCCATTGCAGTGCATATAAACTGCCTTAGGCGCATCCTTTTTTATCAAAGCTTGAACGCCAACATTTTCGCTGCTCATATTGCTGGCGCCATCGTACCCCTGGCCTCGACAGTCAGCAATCTCTATGCTTAGATGACTCAGCACATCTTTGATCGCGCTTGCAATGTGGCGACCTGTGATCCGTGGCAAAGTACAAATCTCAAGCAACTCCTCTCTGATATTTAAGTCTTTGTCCACGAAGCGAACACACATTGGCATCAGCTCTTCATTATGGGATGTGACCTCATCAGCTAGGACTGTGTACATCTGAGCATGCCTGACCTCTTCCACGATCTTGGCCTGAATCATGTGCTTCCCTATTACATCAATCATTTCATTTTGGCTTTGAGGTGATAGATATGTGGCATTTTTTAGCTTTGGTTTCTCCAAATGCTGCTTCAGCTTTTCATCGTGATTTGAAAGCAGTTTCAATAGGGCCAAGAAATTCCCAGGATTGCCACTACAATGCTGCTGCTCAGCTGATCCTCTCAGTGCAATGCATTGACGGCCACAGTAGAGAACAGCCTCTGCAACGCACTTGAGAATGTGCCTGTTCTCTTTGATGTTGGTCTCCTTTGCACTGTCCATACGGACTGATATCCGGGTATTGGGGTTTTCATGTGACTGTCGAAACAGTTTTGCTCTTTCAAATGCCACTAAATGGTTTGCTTTCGATTGGTGGCTTCCAATTATCTTCGTTTTCTTATGCCATTTACTGAAGGGCGCATTTATCAGTGAAGTTGACTGTTTCCTCTCTGTGGCATTGAGAAAGAGAGCACAGCATATGCAGAAAGCGCCATCGAGTTTCATGCTGTAAACCAGCCACCATCCATGCTCCTCAAACCAATCATACCTGAATGCCCTGTTGCACCCACCAATAAATGTAGTTGGGAAAATGAAATGTTTCGAAGGTCTGACGTGGTTTTTCACCAAATTGTACTTTTGGCCATCAGACATCTGACACACAGCCTGTGCTATTTCCTCAATAGATTTGGTTGCATCTATGAAGAAGCCAAGGTCACTGTCAAGTACAGAGCTCGGCTGGGCTACCTCACATTCTGCTGCCTGTCTCACTCTCACATCCTCAGCCACTTCAGGAGCTGCTGCATCTCTCTGCTCTTCCACTGCACTGTTACCTGGCAAGGCTGTTTCATTGCTGCTACTACTAGCTGCTGGTAGCTCACCCTCCACATGCTGACTCACTAAATAAATACAGCAAAAGAAAGACATTTAAGTCAATTTTAGAGTATTTCAAACCAGACATAATAATAATTTTATTCTCTGAATTATTTTATTTTCTATTGTGCACATAGAATTGTGAGGGTTTGGGTAATTTCATCAAGCAGATATATTGCATTTGTCATAAAACGGTTTTAACAAAAAGCACACACAACAAACGTCTGACAACAAACATCTGCACCTGAAACACAAACATCAGGTGCAGGGAAACTACACTGATTGACTCACATACACCCTATCCATGTTTAACCCCCTTTTTTTTTTACACCTCTATACTGTATTTTATTTACTATGGCCTTAGGAGCAACAGGCATGGTGACAGTAAAATACAGCCTAGCTGGAGCAACAGGCATGGTGACAGTAAAATACAGCCTAGCTTGATCATCAGCATTGCAAAGTGAGTTACTGAATGTTATTGTCACTTACATTTCTTAAAAATCAACTAATGGGCATAAAATAATTTGGCTTTAGTGTGGGGGGAACCCCTCATAAAATCCGTTTCACTTTCAGGAAAAGGTGGAGAGGCACCAATAGAGACCGAGGTCGAAACTGCACATAATAAGTTCTGTCATAGACATCTGAAGCCGCGAGCACAAAATGGTAACACTCTGCGTCAAGACAGTAGACTCAGGAGACAGACACTAGTCTAAAACAGACGGGGGGAACTGTCAGCTATGTGGCACTTGCAGAGCACAAGCATAACGAGATGGAGGGGGGGAGACATTGAAGCACCGAAGTCACGTTAACACGCCAAGCAATACACTTTTAACAATCCCGAAAATAGTTACTGTTACGTTCGCTATGTTTCCTACAAAATTGACAGTGGTATTTTCTGTGTTCGGCGAGGGATGGGGCTAGCATATAGCCTAATGGAGCTAGGCAACCACTGACAAGTAGCCTAGGTCAGTGAGTGTTCAGATGCAGCTAGGTCTAGCAGCTAAGTAGTAAAGAAATAGAAGCCCTGCACTCAGCAGCTTACCGATTTTGGTCCTTTTCTGGAATAAGTCACCAATGTTTTGGGACAATGTTGCCGCCGACTTCTTTCGTTTACGTTCCTTGTCTTCTTTTTTACCCATTTTCGCTATTCTTCTGATTCTTCTTTGTTCCTATGTAATAGGCGATTAGGCTAGCTACCAACAGAAATGGGGGCATTACCGCCACCGACTGGATTGGTGTAAAACAGTCTGAACAAAATGTGTAAACAGAAATATTAACCATTTTTCTTACTCGTCACTTCTCTGAGTCTACTTTTCTTTTTTATTAGTCTGGATTTTGATATTGTAAATTTAGATTTGAATCATGTATATTCACCGGAGATGAACAATTCATTCATTGAATAGCCCACATATCTTGAGGGGCGTGTCTGTGTATGGGGGGAGGGGGGGGGGGGTCGAGTGCGGGAGGGGGATCGAACGAACCCTTCGATCCCCCCTGGCTACGGGCCTGAGTTATTACATAATGCGGTTGTTACTACATAATGCGGGTGTTGCGATTTTTTTTATAGCAAAATGTAACAATTGGTGTATTATGTAATAACCAACCGAAATTGACATTTTCATTGACTAAAAACAGCATGATAATGTGTATTTTACTCAAAAATAATAATTAAGAGGACAGTATGACAACTATTGCTCAGCTTACATTGTAACAATCCACCTTTTAACTTTGGTTGTGCTCATTTAAACGCACAAGGGGTTATTTTCGATTCATATTTGCAGTTAGATTAGTCATGAGACCAAGTTTGGAGGTAAGTGCTTCTGATAGTTAACCAATTTAGAAAAACTAAATCTCTGTCTATGGTCAAGCAGCAGTAAAGAAAAGACATACAGCACCAAATAATTAAACATGGGCTTTGCACAACAGCACCATGTAGTCTAGCCTATTCAATAAATGTCATGTTCCATGTAACCTTAACATTCCTTCATGATGCATATTTCCAATAACACAGTAATAGTACCTGCATTAATGTAGCACTGGCAGTGTCACAAAATTATACTAAGTATTATTCTGACACAAAAATGTAGGATAGCCTATATTAGGCAAACCCAGAGTAAGAGACAAAAAATAGTTGCAGAACAAATGACGTCGAACAGTTAATTATTTCAAATTATTTATTCTCTAAATGCCCAATAATGCCTTGTTTAGACAAAGAACAGATACCATCCTGTAGAGGTACAGACATCATGGATGAACAATGTGTAATGAACAGCAAATATTATGGCAATCTTTGATAATAGGCCGAATATCTCAATCAACTAAATGAAAAACAATCCAGCCACAGCATACAGCCTAACACACACACAATGGAATTGTAGTGGATAATAAAGTGGAAACGTAAAATTTAACAATGTTCTAGACATATTACAGTCCATGGCACACATATAACCACACAACTAACCCATCTAAAAATCTGCATTTGAACTAGGGAGACTCAAGAAAATCTACCTACAATGCAAAACAAAATGTAGCCCTAAGGTTTCCAAAAAATGTCCTTGATATTAAAATGACCATGGCCAATGTGCTTAATCAGAAGCCAGGCCCTCATCCACCTGCTATTTTGGCTGAATAGCTCCCTCAGTCTAATAGCAAGACCACTACTGCGTCCAGTGGATTTATAGAGCCTCATTATGCTTATGGAATTGTCATGATCATAATCCAACTTTAGGGTGTCAGCTACAGTTTCTCTGATGTAGATTTGCGGATGGAACGGATTTGCAAGATCTCGAAAAAGTTTAGAAACTCTATTGAATGATCATCATGTGGTCCATCAGTAAGAGTTTCATTGTCTGTGTTGTCGTTTGATGTGAGTTCTTCATTTTCACTCTCTTGGTCTGATTCATTTTTATGTTGAATTATCCTTTCTCTCTCTGCTTCTAAGATGTTTTCAATAAATGAAGAGACTGATCCTTCCAGACTTAAGTAATGTTCTCCATGTCCCTCAGCAATGTGTCCAAGGACTAACAAAGGACAACTGTCACAATATCTATTAGACTGAGATATTATGGAAGATGCATCAACACCTAGTGAGGAAACAATGAGAAACTGAACATTGAAAATCTCAGCAGCCCTTTGTAGAGTTATGTGGTCGCCATAGGTCCCACATTGTGACATACTATCCAAGTAGCCATCCAAGTCATTCCCATCAACAAAATCTAACAAAGGTGTTCCGTTTGCAGAAATCGGATTAGATCTGAGATCTTGAACAATTTCATCTCTTAAATTTTCTGCTGATCTGAATATTCCGTGTGTGGCTAGCTGATCAGATATGGCTGAGAACTGGCAATTTCCGTCTGGTGCTGGGTCAAACCGTATCCTCAATTGCATTGACACAAATTCCTCCAGTCTGTCTCCATGTGTGTACAGTATCAAACATGGATGTAAAGGTTTTGCGGACTTTAAAGATTTAGAGCGTTTTCTTTCTTGTAATCGTGTTGTACTTGTCACATCAGACACAAAGAACCATTTCACTTGCATTTTGGGGTCACCAGGGATCTGAAACTGAACTTTGTATTTTGGAAACTTTAAATTTCGTTTCACAACTGTGCCAGTCAATACCCGAAACCTCTTTGAAACTCGATGGGCACCATCTTTCACCCTGACCAAAACAGCATCACCAACATAATAAATAGATGGTGGATTTTGTTTAGATGCATTTCTGATCATCCGATTATGACAGCGCTCAGTGGCTTTCTTTGCCTTTTTTCTCAGTCTCCTCCGCTTAGCCTCAAAGTTGCCTCGCTGTTTCAGGGAGGGTACATTTGGTTGTGGATTGTTTGTAGATTCCTTTCTGACAGTGGATGGAGACCCTGCTAAGGGATGCACTACTCTATTGCTTTTTCTGACCATAATAAACATCAAATGGAGACATCCAACCTAACACTTCCTTAGGGTCCTCATTCATCACTCTTGAATATTCTGGTAGATGCTTAACCCAGTTAACCCCACCTTTCTGAAAATTCACCAGATCATACATAATCTTTTTTCTTAGTATTCTGTGTGACCTCTCTACCTTGCCTTGGCTTTGGGGATGGTATGGTGAACTCTCTATTATTCTGACTTGCATGGATTCCATCAGCCTTCGAACTGCTCCTTTAAATTCTGCCCCTCGGTCGTGTTGCAAAACTTTGGGAGGGCCATGTTCCAAGTAAATATCATGAAGATGTTTTGCAATCTCTGCACTCTCTTTGCCCTTTAGTGGTCTCAGCCATACATAGCGGCTAAACACATCAATTACTGTCAGAATGTATCGATATGTAGAACAACCATGACTAATTTTCATTTTCCCCATATCCAGGAGGTCAACCTGATGGCGACCCTGCGCCTCTTTGGCCCTGATGGGTCTAGGAATGGGTTTGTTTGCAAACCTAGCCTTATGAAGTTGGTAGATTTTGGATCGTTCCAGGACCTTTTGAATCTTTCGTTCACTGATGCCTGAATATTGCTCATTCATTCGTTTATTTAACTTCCTGGCACCAGATCCCTTTGTGTCATCCATACCACTTTTAACCATTTTGCCAACTTCAGATGTTCTAGTGACTGGTTTGCCGGCACACAATAATGTGTAACCATCATTGCTGATCGAATATATATCTCTATTCCTCCACAGCCTCACTAAAGCATTTTTTTGAGCTCTTGTCCGTTCAGCTACAGGTACATTGAACTCTCCCCTTAGCTTACTAACAATGACCTTGTAGACATCCTCACTCATAGTCTGCTGCTGCCCGTACCCAGCAGATGAGACCCAAAGGGTGCAGGTCAGCAGAGTGGTAAATAGAAGATCTGTGGGGGGAGGAAGTCATAATTAAATAGGGAATGTTCTACTGAATATATATTCCATGGTAATACTAATTCTTAATAAGCTCTAATATAGCGTTACCAATATGGGAATGTGGCCTATTAACTTATGATTTCTGTGTTGTTAATAATAATAATAATAATAATAATAATAATAATAATAATAATGCATATAATGCAGCTCAAAGTGCTTTACATCTGGGACATTTAATACAATAATAGATGAAAATAACAATAGTAGACGAACATAAAAATGACAATAATAATAATAATAATAATAATAATAACAACAATAATATATTTGGAGGCTAACACAGCAAGTTAGCCTTAGTATTAGTGGGGCAGTTGCTCTGTCGCTAGCTTAGCCACTTTTTGGAGTTTAACACGGTTTTAAACTCGTCGGTGACGCAAGAAGCTCCATTGCTGTGTCATTTGTACCTGTGGTTTAACCTGCAGCTGCGTTTTAGCTTGATCTCAAATGCTGTGTCTTCAGAGAAGTTCACATCAGACACTAGAGGGCGTATTTCTAAGGTGTTAGTCTAATCTTGAAACTGACGTGGTTTTAGAGGAGACTAAACCAGTTTGCAGGATGAAACAAGGCTCCATTATAGCCGACACACTAACAGAATTAGTTTTATGAATTATTATTAGTAGTAGGCTATTAATAATAATGTATGATACATTTACACTTATTACACCAGATAGGCCTTCAGTACAATAAAGGCTACAATATAGGAGTTGCTTAAATAGGCAAGTGCCCATCTAAAACTCGACAAAGAACAGATTATTTGTATGGGAAAAAAATCTAGCAATCTAACACTATCACTGTCGTGTACACCCTCTATTGCACTTAGTAGATTTGGAATAAGCAGTGATATTTCACGGCTCACGGGGCCCAGGGTCATGCGTCTGCTCAGCAATCAAGCAATTCAAGCGCTTCCATAGATTTTTAAAATGTGCCGGGCTGCTCGGTCTTCTGCTGGGAAATCTACTGTTAAATGTTTTTGCGACATTATCCTAAACAGACTTTCTTCGGAGCGTGGTGGAGGTGTCTTTTCTATAGGATCTTCCACCGTGTCCACAACACCTCGAATGCAGTGCAGCAAATATAACTTTTGCTTCTCGAGTTCTCTGTCCGCGACATGTTCACCCCCTCCTTTCCCGAGAATTTGCGTGATATCACCCTATTACTCACATATTAATTTGTCTTCAAATGATTAATTAATCACGTTTAGATTTCCACAAAAAGTAGCCTACACTATTTAATAATATATTTCAACATTATTTGCGTTTTATTATACTAAAGTTCACTTTACATTCCTATTAAGCTTTTGTTGGTAATTATGGCACAAAATGCATCCACCAGACTGCATCTGTTGAGGTATAACTAGAAATAAGACTACTTCCGGTTTCCAAGCAGTTTAACCAGAGTTTAGCTAGGAATCAGCTGATCCTGTGTGCATCGTTACACAGCAATCACATTCAACTTCGTGCGCAGCTGCATGTTAAACTCAAAACCTCCGTTTTAAGGAGCTAGCGCAATGCTAACTGACAGAGCAATTGTCCCAGCAAGTTTAGTCTAGGCTACTAGTCTGTTAGCCTACTGCTAATTCTTTAAAATAGTCAAATATACAAAAAGGTAGCTTACTCAACTTCAACTTACTCATAAATGACTCAATAAACATGGACCTTTTAAAAATATTTGCTTTGTTCCTATCAATAGATTCAAATGTATAAGAGAGAAGGAAACAGACGAGGAAAACAGATTTTCCTGTCAGATATTATTATATTATTGGCTAAGTTAGCTGGTGTTGACATAGCCAACCATAAGCTAAGCTAACACATATTAGCATAAAAGGTTTTCTTTTCATGTTCATTGAGGACACAGTATCTCAGTCTAAATCCTGCTTAGTTTGTAGTACAATCAAAACAAAGTATTCATAGATAATAACTTACGTTTAAACATTGCCTTTCCACTAGCAGACCTAGCCTAGCCAGTGAAAGACACCATGAGTCCCAATCAGTACCTTGTAGGAGGAGCAATATCAAGTAGTGGCTTAGGCTAAGTGCCTGAACAGCATAAATCAAATGGAATTCTGATAGGCAGTACCCTCCATACTGATAGATTGGCTATAAGTGTGTGAAATGTGAGTCATGGCCTGTTTTACTATAGGTAAAGAACATTGTTAAAATTCACTTTATTATTCTGCAGTTCCATTGTGTGATCAGTGTATTAGGCTGTATGTTGCAGCTGAATTGTTTTTCATTTAGTTGCTTAAATATTTAATTGCATCGTTAAATTAATACTTATTTGTAAGCATTCATTTTGAGTAAAATACACATTATTTTGCTGTTTTAATGTAAATTTTGTTTGGTTATTACATAATGCACCAATTGTTACATTTTGCAAAAAAACAAATCGTAACACCCGCATTATGTAGTAACAACCGCAATATGTAGTAACAACCGCAATATGTAGTAACAACCGCAATATGTAGTAACAACCGCAATATGTAGTAACAACCGCAATATGTAGTAACAACCGCAATATGTAATAACTTACTACATAATGTGGCAAAATGTATTACATATTGCGTTCAAGAAGTTTATTACATAATGCGGCAGATTATTACAAAATGCAGCAGTTATTACATAATGGTGTGCAAATTTATTACATTATTACATAATGCGGTTTTATTACATAATGCGGTGTTACACTGCTTGTACTGAATGGCTACATCGCGCGGAGACCTTTCCGCATGTTGACGGTCATACAGCTCTTGGAATGCATCAAGCCGGGCATTTGGATGACATTCATAGACTTGACTGACGCATATTTCCACGTTCCCATTCTACCCCGTCACAGGAAGTATCTGGGGTTTGCGGTGGGAGGTCAGAGCTATCAGTACTGTCGGCTCCCCTTCGGTTACTTGCTAGCTCCACGGACGTTCTCCAAGTGTGTGGAGACGGCGCTGGCACCTCTCAGAGAGAGAGGGGTGAGAATCCTGACCTACAACAACGACTGGTTGATTCTCACAATGTTCAGACAGGAGGCGGAAGCCCACACAGCACTGGTCATCCAGCACACCACACAGCTGGGCTTCGCCATCAATTCCAGGAAGAGTGCACTGCAGCCGGCTCAGCAGATGTCTTACATGGGACTAATTCTGAATTCCCACGCTATGTCTGTCGACTGTCAGAGCGGCGTGTGGGGGCAATATTACAGCTGACACAACGCATAGGGTCCATGGCCTCAGTGACAGCGGGATGTGTCATGTCACTTCTCAGGATGATGTCACATGAGAAACCTTCAGCGTTGGTTTGCAAGACTCCGGTTACACCCAAGCCGAGACAAACAACGCAGGCTTCAAGTCCCGCAATAGCAACACAGATATGGCAGCTGTTTGGGCAACCAGTGGCCGATCTGTTTGCAAGCAGGGAGAACACTCAATGCCCTCTTTGGTTCTCCCTGAGGCCCTCCTTTGGGCGTGGATGCACTAGCCCACCAGGTTTGGCCAACCGGCCTTTTGTACGCCCTCACGCCTGATGACGCAGCTAATTCTCTGAGTCCGGACGCAGCATCTGTCCGTTATTGTCGTGGCTACAGACAATCCGAGCGCCAAGTGGTTCCCGGACCTGGTCCGACTAGCAGGGACGAGTCCGTGGCCGGTGCCGGACCTTCACTCAGCTCTGTGGCAAGCAGGGGGCGCCATAACCTCGCGTCCAATCCTGGGACGGCGCCTTATGGTCTGGAGGTTGAGAGGCTGAGACTGAGTGGATTTGGCCTTCCGAATGCACGGGCCCCGTCCACCTCTTGGGCTTACACAGCATGTTGGCGGGTGTTTGCAGGCTGGTGTGAGGCTAGGGACTTCGATCCGTGCTCCTGCTCCTTGCAGGGTATCCTGGACTTTCTGCAGGGCATGTGTGACAGTGGTCGTGCTGCGTGTACCTCAGGTGTTTTTGCAGCAGCAATTACGGTGGGTTACAATGGTCTGTATCGGTTCACGGTTAGCAGCCATCCGCAAGTGAAGCGCTTCCTGCTGGTGGTCCGCAAGCTGAGGCCCCCTGTGCGGCTGTCCGTCCCTCTGGGATCTGCAAACAGAGCTGGACGGTCTTACTGGTCCTCTTTTTGAGCCGTTGGATCAGGCAGACCTTGACATCTTATCACTTAAGACGGTGCTTCTTTTGGCCCTCACGTCAGCCAAGAGGGCGGGGGATTTATGCGCCTTGTCTGTGCACCACTCCTGTATGTCTATTAGTGATGACGGGGTCGGTGGTGTTTCGGCCAAATTCGTTTTTCGGCCGAAGGTTATCACTTCTTCAGTCAGGTCTAAATTGATTCACCTTAGGGCGCTCTGTCCACCTCCTAAGACGGACGGAGAGGCGGAGCGCCTTCACACCTTGTGTCCCGTACGCGCCCTCTGTTGCTATGTCGGACGCTTGGCGGATTTCAGACGGTCCGACTGTGCCACGGTGGTTGGATTCAGGGAGCTCCTGTGTCTTCACAGAGACTTGCTCACTGGACTTGTGATGCCATCCGCAGATGCTACGAGGTGAAAGGCCGCGTTTCTCCTGCTGGTCTCAGGGCACACTCCACCAGGGGCCTTTCTGCATCAATGGCGCTTCTGAGGGGCGTTTCAGTGGAGGACATCTGCCTAGCTGCGTCTTGGTCTTCCACTTCGACCTTTGTGCAGTCCTACCTCAGGGATATGACTGCTGATTCTGTGTCTCGGGGGACCTCGTCTGGAGCAGACTGAGGTGCGTTTTTTGGTGTTCGACAGAGCTTCTGACGTGGTCGCAATTCCGGTGCGATGCCCCCAGGCAGGCGGTGCACGACCGGTGCATTGCTATGGAATTCTTTTGTTATTCCTGGTTGGGTTTAGGGTTGTTTCGAGCTCAGCTGGGACTACATCTCATCCTTACGGCCTTTGCCTCAGGTTTTAACCAATAGCGAAGCCCGTTAGAGGGCGGAGCACATGAAATAGAAATAGTAGTTACCTGGATGTAACTCCAGTTCTATGAGTATGTGCGGAGCCCTCTAACTACAAGCCCAGCTGATCCCGGTTGTTGTTGCCGAGTGTCAAGGGAGACGAGCAACGCAGTTACTGGGGTTTTATAGGGGTGGATGCTACCCCCTGATTCAGCGGAGAGTACAATCTTTCTCAGGTGCCGAGGCAGAGCCTCGAGAGGGTAAACCAATAGCGAAGCCATTAGAGGGCGGAGCACATACGAAATAGAACTGGAGTTACATCCGGGTAACATCCATTTTTTTCTTTTTTTTTTTTTCTTTTTCTCTCCCAACCTGATTTTCTTCACCTCTACACAAAACCACCTCCTCCCTTTCGTGAACATCTTTACCATCACCCACACCCTGTGCAACACCACCGCATGCCCCGTCGGACACAGCAACAGCAGCGGCCGGCTGCTCAGGAGCAGTGGCGCTGTCAGCAGCAGCGGACGCCTCCGGAGGGGAGCCCCCCACCGCCACAGTGGCCGCGTTAACGGCCACCGCCGCTGGAGACAGCCGACTGATATTTTAATGCTTTGATCCGCGTGAGTTTGGCAAAGTCTCCATTTACCATGGGCATGGCGTCAGACACCCCCCGGCGAGACACCGGCAGGAGAAGCCCGCAAAACTCCCCAAAACCACCACCAAAAGACACAAAAAGTAAAGCAAATTAAACCTATCACCAATAAACTATATTAAATTAACACCCATAACAAAAACAAACGGAAAATATAACACAAAAAGTGTTGTTCTTTTCTACCGCTCACACTCCAAAATCTCCCAGAATGCACCAGAAGAAGAAGTACTCAGACCTTGTACTTGAGTAAAAGTAGAAGTACTCAGATCTTGTACTTGAGTAAAAGTAGAAGTACTCAGATATTACTTGAGTAAAAGTAGAAGTACTCAGATCTTGTACTTGAGTAAAGTAGAAGTACTCAGACCTTGTAGTTGAGTAAAAGTAGAAGTACTCAGATCTTGTACTTGAGTAAAAGTAGAAGTACTCAGATCTTGTACTTGAGTAAAAGTTAGGGATGCTCCGATCAGCATTTTTGGGGGCCGATCCGATCACCGATCACAGGAATCATATATCTGCCGATACCGATACCGATCACCGATCACAGAATAGATGGGAGAATAATAATAATAATCCTCAATGTCCTGTATTTACAATGTAGCCTTGTGCACCACTTAAAGTGGTAAAACCATTTGTACTAAAATAAATAATAAACACAATCAAGATCTTTATGTACCACAATCAACTTTTTATTTGTGTAAACTGTACTAGCTGTATATGTGACAAATAAAGTACCTTTAAACCCTGCCCTGTCAAGAGCAATAGATTAAATTAAATTAAAATAAATAAAATTGACCATAAGGAAACACAATTGATGTCCATTTGATGGGAAAAATAATAATATTTCTCATTATTCTCTACACGAGAGTAGTTCACAGTCTAGATAACCTTAGCACAAACAAACAAACCTTAACTATGAGGCAATAAGCAAGTTCCATTAATGGAACAAAAAACCAAATGTATTCCAATAGATGAAACAAAATAACAGCCTTCCCAAGTTATGCCAACAAAAGTCAAAGACCAAAACTGAGAAAAACAGACTCCAGGGTACTGCTTAGGCTACCATATTTTCTTTTTAAGGTGAGCCTATCTTACTTAATTCTCAAGCATAAATGGCAAGTTTTTCTTGATAAATATGAGCATCTCTGCATTTTTGGAGGTTAACCTATTCCTTTTCTCATCCACAACATGTGCTGCGGTGCTGAATAGTCTTTCGGAATCCACACTGGTGCACGGTGTGCACAAGTAGGCTCGTGCCACTTCTGCAAGTGCGGGGAACCGCTCCTTATTAGCCTGCCAGTAAGCAAGTGGCTGTCCACTATATGGTGTCAGGGGCTCAGAGAGGTAGAGGTTTATCTGTGAGGTGAGTGGAGACTCCTCAGCTCTCAGTTCCTCATTTTCATCTACTAGCTCTGCAAACATAGCTTGTAGAGAGCTGGCAGCTGATTTCTTTTTTTGTGGTGACTTAGACCCACACGCCTCCAAGCTGATGGGTTGTTCAGTGCTGTGGCCTGGAAGGGCAGCCACAACATCCCGAAGCACATCACGCAGGTGTGGCTTGAGATGGTCAGGGAAGTATCGGTCTTTGTATCTTTAAATTGAGAAAAAAAAATCTGAAATTAATTGCATGTTCTGTAGGCTACACAGATCTTCATTGCTAAACACTTAGAACTGCACATCTGAACTGCCACATGGCAAGTAACAACAGACAAAATGTAGAAGAGTGGCAGTGTGTACATTGATTTATTTATCTTTAACCATGAGATCAATCACACATATTCCCCTGGGAACCCTACAGATGCTAAACATGAACCATCTCATTTAATGTAACCTCTGTGAGACTGTAAGGAATTTAGATTATTTAGGCTAAGTAAAATAAGTTTGTCTCACCTTGGATCCATAATGGTTGCAACTACATAGAGGTTTTCAGATCCAATGTCAGCAAATCGTCTTCGGACTGCTTCCAGCAATGTTGTTTTTGAAGTTTTCACTCCGTGGTCAGAATCAGCTGTTTTTTCCAGGAGACGTGTGAGGGCTTTAATGGACGGAATAACGTCAGCAGCTGTTGCAGATGATGAGCTGATCTGTTGCGTGAGCTCCTCGAATGGGGCGAGGAGGGATGTCATATTCTCGATTAGTTTCCACTGGTTACTAGTGAATGAACACGGCAATTCATAATCAGCGGCATAGGCAGAAAGAGACAGTTTCTGTTCCAAGAGACTCTGGAGCATGTACAAGCTGCTGTTCCATCTTGTTGGGACATCCTGTTGAAGTCTTTTGGTTGTCTGGCCGAGTTGCTTCTGAATATCATGAAGACGGGAGTACGCTAACTGGGAATGTTTAAAATGCCCGACGATGCGTCTCCCTGAACTGATAATATCCGAAATACTTCGCTGTGACAGTACTCCCTCAGAGACAACAAGCTGTAGCGTATGTGCCATACATGGTAAGCTGGGCAAAGCTGCGTCTCTCATGGCTTTTTCCATGTTCCGTGCGTTGTCCCTTAAAACAGCACGGACTTTCTCTCTTGGGATGCTCCAGGACTCAAACATACGCCCGAAGACTCCTGCTAAAGCTTCGGCTGTGTGAGACCCCGTGAATTCTTGGCAGTGCAGTACGAGGTTGTGTCGCTGAAAGTTCGGGTCGATGAAATGCGCTGTTAAACTTAACATCGACATAGGACATGCACTCGCAGGCCCGTAGCCAGCATTGTGGTGGGGGGGGATCTTTTCCCCCCGAAAGTGGACTTCATTTGGCTCCCTACTCCAATGCCCCCTAAATACACCAGCACACTTCAAATCTTTTAATTTAGACATATTTTATTCATCGTCAAGTTTGTTGTGAGTCTGTTGTTGCTGTCCTTCATTTTTTGTCTGTTGCTCCCCACTGTTAACATAAATGGACATGAATTGCTTCAATTGAGCTATCTCTATAGTCATTAAAACTTTAACAAGAATGAAGAATTTGATATAAATGTAAGTGTTACTCAAACTTCCTACATCTGTGATTGTCTGTCTCTGTTGCTCACCTCAGTTGTCTGTTGCTTTCTTCCATTGCCTGTCTGTTGTTGCCCTCCATTGTCTGTCTCTGTTGTTGTTCTGTCTGTCTGTTGTTGCTGTCCTTTATTGTCTATCTCTCCACTGTTGACATAAATAGATAAGAATTACTTCATGAAGTACACTATCGGTATGGTCATTAAAACTTAAACATGAATTAATAATGATATAAATTGAAGTGTTCCAGAAAAGAGCTTTCAAACAGCATCAAAACCATCTCTTTGTAATTTAAATTGACATAATCAAGGTTGAATGTGTAGTGCCCTACCCTCTTACTTAAAACATTCTTAGTCCATTTCTCCCTTATATTAGTGCCAGATTCATGCAAATGCAGTTCTGGGGTTCTACCTTACCACTAAGAAGGCACACAAAGTTTGATTAAAATCTGTGTCGGTTGGGCCCCAAAGTGTCTGATTTCACGTGAAATGACCCACCCCCCATGTCTCCCTCTTCTTCTTCTATGGCTTCTATTGCATCAGAACGCTCATCAGCTCCAATCGTCTTGGGTGCATTTTTGAGTATAGATCGACAGCTTCATCCAGATCCAGAGCCATGTCGTAGTGGGTATGGATGAGAGCCAAGGATGACATGCGGTCCTCTCCCATGCTGCTCCGCATGAATGTGTTGAGTCTCCGGAGAACACTGGCAGACCTCTCACATTCGCAGGAGGTCACTGGCAAGGTGCATGCAATTTTCAGGAGTTTGAAGATGTTCGGATACATCATCTCATCACACTCTTTGATAGCTGAGGCACATGAGCTTGGTCTTTGGTGTAATGCTTTGACCTGCCACTTCAACTTCCACCGTTTCAGCTCCTGGTCAATGACCTCTGGTGATGGCAAGTCATCTTGGTACAGAGCGACTGCTTCAGAGATGTCCACCGTTACATCTGAGTTGCACTGGACAGATGGAATTAGGCCCATGAGCCTTGATGCGGTCACAGAGAGGGGACTAAATCTGGACTCAAACTCTGAAATGACATGGTCTAAGAAGGGTATCGTCATGTTCCGGAGATAGTACTCCTTCACTCCTTCAGCGGGTACATTTTCCCTGTGTTTCTGCCTTCCAGCTGCTCTCGGCTGGGTTGGTTCCACGTTGACCTGAGCAGCCATCCTAACTGCTTGTTCGTAGATTTGATTGAAGTCGTCGTCGATGGTCTCGCGGAGCTCCTTGTAGACAGACTTCACCTCATCAACCATGCTAAATGCCTCGATGATGTCGAGTGAGGTGCTTTGCAGTTTCACCGTGATGCCCGCCAGGTGGGATAAAACTTGGTATACGGTGAGGAATGTGAGGATGAATCCAAAGTTTTGTAGCCCACTCAAGAGACCATAGGCCTCTGCTTTGTACTTGCCCTCCCATCCACTGGTGACATCTTCACTGTACTCCTCTGTATGGAGACCCTGTGCCATGACTTCCAGAGCCTTAATAATGAAGACAAAGGCACTGTAGAAGTGACTGTAGGCATCATGCCGTGCTGCCCATCTTGTGCGGCTGAGGTCAATCAGGGGCTTCCGCTTTCCGGTAGAATGTGCCTCCTTATCTACAACCTCCTTGAGAAGGTGTTCCCTCTTCGGGCTGCAGGTGAAGAACATGACGATGTACTTCATCTTATCAATCATGTTGCGCACAACTGGAAGAGCACAAGAGCGTGCAATGACAAGGTTCAAGCAATGCCCATTGCAGTGCATATAAACTGCCTTAGGCGCATCCTTTTTTATCAAAGCTTGAACGCCAACATTTTCGCTGCTCATATTGCTGGCGCCATCGTACCCCTGGCCTCGACAGTCAGCAATCTCTATGCTTAGATGACTCAGCACATCTTTGATCGCGCTTGCAATGTGGCGACCTGTGATCCGTGGCAAAGTACAAATCTCAAGCAACTCCTCTCTGATATTTAAGTCTTTGTCCACGAAGCGAACACACATTGGCATCAGCTCTTCATTATGGGATGTGACCTCATCAGCTAGGACTGTGTACATCTGAGCATGCCTGACCTCTTCCACGATCTTGGCCTGAATCATGTGCTTCCCTATTACATCAATCATTTCATTTTGGCTTTGAGGTGATAGATATGTGGCATTTTTTAGCTTTGGTTTCTCCAAATGCTGCTTCAGCTTTTCATCGTGATTTGAAAGCAGTTTCAATAGGGCCAAGAAATTCCCAGGATTGCCACTACAATGCTGCTGCTCAGCTGATCCTCTCAGTGCAATGCATTGACGGCCACAGTAGAGAACAGCCTCTGCAACGCACTTGAGAATGTGCCTGTTCTCTTTGATGTTGGTCTCCTTTGCACTGTCCATACGGACTGATATCCGGGTATTGGGGTTTTCATGTGACTGTCGAAACAGTTTTGCTCTTTCAAATGCCACTAAATGGTTTGCTTTCGATTGGTGGCTTCCAATTATCTTCGTTTTCTTATGCCATTTACTGAAGGGCGCATTTATCAGTGAAGTTGACTGTTTCCTCTCTGTGGCATTGAGAAAGAGAGCACAGCATATGCAGAAAGCGCCATCGAATTTCATGCTGTAAACCAGCCACCATCCATGCTCCTCAAACCAATCATACCTGAATGCCCTGTTGCACCCACCAATAAATGTAGTTGGGAAAATGAAATGTTTCGAAGGTCTGACGTGGTTTTTCACCAAATTGTACTTTTGGCCATCAGACATCTGACACACAGCCTGTGCTATTTCCTCAATAGATTTGGTTGCATCTATGAAGAAGCCAAGGTCACTGTCAAGTACAGAGCTCGGCTGGGCTACCTCACATTCTGCTGCCTGTCTCACTCTCACATCCTCAGCCACTTCAGGAGCTGCTGCATCTCTCTGCTCTTCCACTGCACTGTTACCTGGCAAGGCTGTTTCATTGCTGCTACTACTAGCTGCTGGTAGCTCACCCTCCACATGCTGACTCACTAAATAAATACAGCAAAAGAAAGACATTTAAGTCAATTTTAGAGTATTTCAAACCAGACATAATAATAATTTTATTCTCTGAATTATTTTATTTTCTATTGTGCACATAGAATTGTGAGGGTTTGGGTAATTTCATCAAGCAGATATATTGCATTTGTCATAAAACGGTTTTAACAAAAAGCACACAGGAGCAACAGGCATGGTGACAGTAAAATACAGCCTAGCTGGAGCAACAGGCATGGTGACAGTAAAATACAGCCTAGCTTGATCATCAGCATTGCAAAGTGAGTTACTGAATGTTATTGTCACTTACATTTCTTAAAAATCAACTAATGGGCATAAAATAATTTGGCTTTAGTGTGGGGGGAACCCCTCATAAAATCTGTTTCACTTTCAGGAAAAGGTGGAGAGGCACCAATAGAGACCGAGGTCGAAACTGCACATAATAAGTTCTGTCATAGACATCTGAAGCCGCGAGCACAAAATGGTAACACTCTGCGTCAAGACAGTAGACTCAGGAGACAGACACTAGTCTAAAACAGACGGGGGGAACTGTCAGCTATGTGGCACTTGCAGAGCACAAGCATAACGAGATGGAGGGGGGGAGACATTGAAGCACCGAAGTCACGTTAACACGCCAAGCAATACACTTTTAACAATCCCGAAAATAGTTACTGTTACGTTCGCTATGTTTCCTACAAAATTGACAGTGGTATTTTCTGTGTTCGGCGAGGGATGGGGCTAGCATATAGCCTAATGGAGCTAGGCAACCACTGACAAGTAGCCT
Source organism: Eleginops maclovinus (assembly GCF_036324505.1). Lineage (NCBI taxonomy): Eukaryota > Metazoa > Chordata > Actinopteri > Perciformes > Eleginopidae > Eleginops > Eleginops maclovinus. Next base: position 20,507,189 of record NC_086358.1, read on the forward strand.
AGGTCAGTGAGTGTTCAGATGCAGCTAGGTCTAGCAGCTAAGTAGTAAAGAAATAGAAGCCCTGCACTCAGCAGCTTACCGATTTTGGTCCTTTTCTGGAATAAGTCACCAATGTTTTGGGACAATGTTGCCGCCGACTTCTTTCGTTTACGTTCCTTGTCAGTGGCGCGGGAACCTCTTTTTGACCAGGGGTGCTGAATAAGAAAAAAATAAGGAATGTCCAACGATTTCTCCACCTATAAATGTTTTGAATTTTGACTGCTAAATACGTAATTTTAGCGCGGTGTACGGTTGAGGGTGAGACGTTTTAGAAATGTCCTTTGCAGCCACAAATTTCAATATTCTACACTCAGATAACATATGCAGGCATATGTCATCAACCATAGGCCTAGGCACATTAACTTTTTTTTTTACGATAGTTTTACGATAGGATTCTTTATAATTTAACTGATGTTTATTAGCCTACTTTGGTCAAAGTCAGACAGTTAGTTAGCTGACTAGCACAACTTAGATCTAACGTTACCTGGAGTAGAATCTGATGTCTGCGTCGGAGCCAGCAAACCACTGCGCCAATATCTCGCTGGACCTTTATTTTACTGTGCACGTAACTCCCGTATTTCCTTTCTCAGATCCTCTACTTCTTTGGACAGGTCTTCCGTAGCTGATGCATACATGTCCAGTGCAGACGGTTCAGGGACTTAATACAAAAAGTTAATGTGTAGCCTAGTGTCATGCAGACGCATTGTTGTTTAAAAAGTAGCCTAACGTTACAGTAAAAATACAGAGTCGGAAGTACGTCACAAAGCTTAATGCAAGTAGCGAATTACCAATTGTGCCCAATAGATGGCACTCTAATACAAAAAACGGCTTGTCATTCATGCTCATCAGCTAGCCTAATGTGTATCATTCATGTCTACTAAGACCATGATAAATACAATTGTCTTGATCTTCATCGTTTTGACAGCTCACCAGTCTCTTGTCTGCACTGTCAGTTACCTTTATGACCTTTACATTCTAAACATTTTAAATTAAAACAGTCTCTTAATCTTGTGTCTCTCAATATTGTGTTGTAAATAAGTATAATAGCCCATTAGGCCTACTCCCTCATGGACACTGCATTTCTATTGCATTGCATATTATATTACATGTAAATAACAGTATATGAAGGAAATGTTGGGGAAATGATGATTCAATTAAACAAATAGTTGTTTCAAGTTTGCTACAAATACTTTTATTAAGAGTTAATAACTAGCTCTTGAATGGTATATAGCCAGCCAATGGTATGTAACCATATTTATAACAACACACCCCAGCTGATCTGAGATGAGAGCCAACTGAGTGAAACATTAACAAGTAGTAGCTATTCAGTACAACATTTTGGTGTAGGCAGCAGTAAAATTCATTGAACACTAAAAAAACAATAACAATACAATTTGACATCATAACTAAGTGGCAGCACATAGGTATGCATCAAAATCATTTGCAATAGAGGTATGCTATATAGAGTGATGAGAGCCAACTGAGTAAAAAATTAACAAGTAGCTATTCAGTACATTTGGTGTAGGCAGCAGTAAAATCCATTGAACACTAAAATATTTACAATTTGACATTTTAACTAAGTGGCAGCACAAAGGTATGCATCAAAATCATTTGCAATAGAGGTATGCTATATAGAGGTATTCATAGTGCAAAAAGCATATATAAACACACAATAAAGACATCAATGACAAAACTATACATTGCATATCAAACTGATTGGTGGGAGACAACTTGGTGGGACTCAGCTTACTTTTAATTGATGATACCAAAGGTGGCCTTGCGTTCTGCTGTGTTTTGAACAAAGGCTTTCATCAAAGGTTGAATGTCCAACATATCTAAAGTTTCCTGATGGACGTGCAACAAAGCCAGGTGTGTGAGCCTTTTTTGAGTCATCGTACTCCTCAACCATGTTTTTAGCCGCCTGAGTGTGGAGAACGACCTTTCAGAAGAGGCAACAGACACAGGCAGCGAGAGACAAAGTTCCATGAACTTTTCCACTTCATTCATCAATTCTCTAGTTTGAGGATGCAGTTTGCCCAAAAACTCTGCGATGTCTGTAGATGTTCGGAGCCCTTTGTCTTTGGTAAGACTACCCAACAGTGTGAGCTGCATGTGCAAGCGAGACTGGTCTATCTGGGTAGGGAGATGGGGGGCAATGTCATCCAGACCTGAATAAAGTCCACTGGCAGCATCAGTGATAGTTTTCTCTCTCTTGGCTGCTGTTTTCATCCCAGGCTGGTCAAAGCAACGATCTAGCTCTGATGTTACAATATCCACAGCCTCAAAGAACTCCCGCTGCCACTGTTGGTGTCCTGTGCGTGGTGCGATGTCTTCCGCTACCTGTGTGTTTCTCAGACGAGCTGGAGTTTTGCTGGTTCTGGGTGGATGGGGCATTTTCAAGTTATACTGTGCTGCACACATTTCCACTTTTCTGATCAGGTCTTTCACACATGTATCTTCTCTCAGTGCACACATTTGTTTTTTAAGTACACTGACACACTCCAAGGCACCCCCAACATTCGCCTTCTTGTGCTGGAGTACTTTGGCCACTTCTTCACATGGCTCAAAAAGGGCCTCACAGCTGACAAGGCCAAAGTAGGTCTTCCCCTTCGTTGCTTGTATGTAAAGACCAGCCAACTTAGCACGTGATTCACCTCTCATCGATTTGTCTTGCTGCAGCACTTTAATTGTCTCTAAAACCACACCATATGAACAACACACGCGTTTGATAGCCTTTGTGCGTACAGCCCACCTTGTTGGGCACAGTGACAGCAGGTTGCAGACAACGTCATCACCTCCAAAACATGACTGAAAGATTGCCTTGCGCTTTGCTGATTCTCCTATTATCACAGAAAGATTCTGAACAAATGTGAGTGTGTCAGCGACTAGTTGTACCTCCCTTGCAGCCTCTTGCAATATTAAATCCAATGCATGGTTGGCACAGTGAACGTATAGTGCACCAGGACATTGTTCTTTAAGTTTTGCCTGGACACCCGCAAAGCGGCCAGACATATTGCTGGCGCCGTCAAAGCAAAAGCCTTGAAGACGATCCATGGGCAAGTTAAGACGAATAAAAAAGTCTCGGATGCATGAGAAGAGTGTGTCTGCAGTGGAATCCGGCGCATTATAGAATCCAAGAAAAACATTATTAACAGAAAGATCTTTCCCCACGTACTCAGGGTTGCCGCGGGGTAGTGAAAGGTAGTAAAAGGTAGTAAATGAAATTAGGCCGAATTAAGGCCGGTAAAAAGTAGTGAAAAGTAGTAAACGTCATCTGACGAGGTAGTAAATTTTCGAACACCAATCCAGCTGGGCGTATGATTTTTTCTATTTGTGTAATTTACGTGCAGGCCTATCTCCTTAAATTACTAAACTTGCGTGGATTTATTTTCATGTTGCAAGTAGCAGGGCCGCGGGAAGTAATTTTGAGCAGGGGGTGCTGAAGTTCGCCAAGCCACGCCCCCCTTAGTTATTGTTGCTAAGTCCAACAAAATTTTCGCGGCTATTCAATGATGTCACATGTACCTCGCGCACTCCCTCAATAATTTTAGGTACGATACAGGGATATATTGAGGCGCATGAAGGACCCGACTTGGCCACCGGGCGAACCGATGAAGAGCGTACGGACATTGAAGACATGCTGGCCGTGGTTAGAGGATATCCTGTAGTGACTGCAGCCCGCCCTGGTCCGGTGGCTGATGACTGAGAAATCTGGAGGGACTCTAAGACACTAAATGCCTCAAGCAATGGGTCTTTCCTTATATAACCTACAGTATTATTCCGATCTTGTTCGAGTTTCTTATTCTTGTTATCTGTTCTACAACAAACTTAGTTAAGACTAACTTCCAATTACGCTACTTCATTTACTACCAATATTAACGGAGATAATCCAATATAAACATATTGATTTAAAAAAAAAAAAAAAATCATTTTAGGTACCCGGCTAGCTTGCTGTCAAACCTCTTCGCGAGTTCGCCAGTTAAGACATGGGCAAATGCAAATTTTCGGACCTCTGGCTGGAGGAATCGTTGTTTAAAGAATGGCTTAGGCCAGTAGTTGGCAACAGCCAAGAGGCTTATTGCAACGTCTGCAAGAAGACGATAAGCATTACCTGGATGGGGGTGAAGGCGGTGAAATCGCACATGCTATCAAGTAGCCACAAAGCTAGGATGCGTGGACGTAATGCTCAGCTACCGCTGTCACTGTTTTACACTGGCACAACGGCTACATCGACGCCCTCAACCTCAACTGCTCCTTCAACCTCCACTGCTCCCTCAACCTCGCTTGCTCTCCCCCTGCAATACCCTGCCAGTAGTCCTACCACCAGCAACAGGTGCACGACAGACGGTCAGAAGCAGACGCTAGGCACTACCACCTCTACCTTGCAGGCTGAGGTACTGTGGTGTTTAGATGTAGCAATGAAACACCACTCGTTCAACTCGAACGAAGGCATAGGAGAGCTGTTCAGAAATATGTTCCCGGACTCCGAAATCGCCAAATCCTTCGCTTTGGGCAAGGATAAAACCGGGTAAATAATAAAATTTGGCATCGCACCCTATTTTAAGAGGCAACTGGTTGAGGCCATAAATAATGCCGGACCGTACGTCCTTATGTTCGATGAGAGCCTCAATCAATCGTCAAAGAAAAAACAAATGGACATACACATTCGTTTTTTGGAGGATGGTTGTGTACGCTCGAGGTATTTTGGCTCACAATTCCTGGGACATGGGAGAGCTGACGATCTGTTGCAGCACATCAAAGTAAGTTTATTTTCCTATTATACTTATTGGTTACATAGGGGAGATTGTTTGCACATTTTCATGGATTTTTGATAATTGTATTTATTTAGCTTACTGTTGAATTTCTGTAATATAATATTGTAAAATGTATGCAATTAAAAAGATGTATCAGCCAACAAAGCTTAGGGTGACCAGACGTCACAAGACTGTAGGTCAAAGTGTTAGCCGTTATGCTTAAATTCGTTCGTTCGTTCGTAAATTCAATCTGACGCTCTGAAAAATAGAATCGCGCTCTGAGTTTGAAAAAGACAAGCGTTCTTCTGGCCGTGAATTTCCGAACTGTTAAGACGTTTCAGAGTGTGCTCGGAGTGGCAATTTACGAACGCACCCTTAATCTGAAGGTTGAGCATGGCTCTGATAAAGCCAAACCTATATTATAGGGATTTAGTTTATTATAGTGAGCCACATTTGGAGATCCAATGATCTAACTTTGACAAAGCAGTCCTTGACATAGGCCTAATATCTATCACTGTGAAATGTATCCCAAGACCTGACTCATGTTTTACTTTAGGATAATAAAGCTAAATGTTTGATTTGAAGCATATACAGTATTACCTTCTGATGTGTATTGAATGTGGTTTACTTAAGCAATACATTAACTTCTGTGTGACAATTCACAGGAATGTGTTGCAAAACTCAACATGAAGCAGCTTCTCTCAGTAGGAATGGATGGCCCAAATGTAAATTTCAAACTCCTGGATCTCCTTCAAAAGGAACATGCTGAGCTGCATGGAGGTGCTCAAGTCCTGATGGTTGGGAGCTGTGGACTCCATACCCTCCACAATGCCATGAAGGCAGGCTTTACAGGCTGGCAAATTGACAAACTCCTGCGCGCCCTCCATTACCTCTTCCACAACGTTCCTGCCCGGAGAGAGGACTACACCAACAACACCGGGTCGTCCTGCTTTCCCCTCTCTTTCTGCGGCCACAGATGGGTGGAAAATGTGCCGGTTGCAGAGAGAGTCCTGGAAGTTTGGACCATGATTCAGAAGTTTGTCAATGCTGTTGAGGATAAGAAGGTCACAAAACCAAACACGGCCTCTTATGATGCCATCCTGGCAGCACAAGGGGATCCACTCTTAATCCCAAAGCTTCAATTCTTCCTCGCCATTGCGAGAAGTTTTAACCCATTTCTCAAGAAGTACCAAACAGACGAGCCAGTGTTGCCTTTTTTGGCAGAAGATTTAATTGAGCTCCTGTTGGTAAGTATCACTGTAAAGATTTTGATTCATTAATTTGAATGTAAACCTATATTAATGTATATGAATGTCTGGGTAACTATCTTCTTGTTGTTGTTGTCATCATCAGAGTTTACTGCGGCGGTTCATCAAAAGGGAACTCCTACAGGACCAAACCCCCCTGCAGCTGATTAAATTGGACATCTCTGAGGAGAAGAACTGGGTCTCCCTCAAAAGGGTAGATATAGGCTTGGGGGCTGAATCTGCCATCAAGGTAATTTTATTGTTGTTTATTTGTTTTGCGGGGTGAATTTGTGAATTATGATGCTTGCACAAATCAACTAGCAAATACAATTTGTTCAGTATTAATATTATCATCACAATAAGTTATGTAAACATTTCCTTTCAAAGAAAGCATTGACATGAATGTTCCTTAATGTTCCTTAATAGGCACTCCTGGGCAAACCAGGATCAAAGATAGGTGAACTCTCTGTACTCCACCTCAGAAAAGAGTGTTTGCAGGGTCTGATTAAGATCGTAAAGAAACTGCAGGAGAAATCGCCATTGAAATTCCCCATAGTTAGGCAGATCACCTGTTTGGATCCCACAAGGATGGCCAGGGATCCAGAGTGGTGCATCCTAGAGATGAAGTCATTAGTGCAGGCTTTCATCCAGGGGCAGCAGCTGGCAGGTGGCATTGCAGCTGGTAAGAACATATTTTATAGGGACAGTAGAAGTGGATAAGTTATTCAAATTGATTAAGGTCTTGTGCGTGGAATCTCTTTTGTGGTTTTCTGCTTTTTTACTGTGACAGGTGTGAAAGTGTCTTGCTTTTACAAAATTAAACTTTATGCTCTCATAGCTCTCTATATCAGGGGTTCTCAACCTTTTGCAAGTTGAGCCCCCCTTTCAAAGGTTAGAATATTGTCCCCCCCCACCAACCTTGATGTCAATGCATGATTTCAAGCACTCAAATTATTCTACTTTTCTTTTCTTTTTTGATAGCCACATCCAGTGTTCTTGTGAGTTATGTGATTTTACTCTATCTGTTTGATGTAGAAGGTGTTTTGGCACCTTGCAAGCAGATTCAGCTAAACAAGTCACCGACGCGCAATTGTATCAATTTGTAATTTAGACAAGACCTCCGTGCCCCCAGGTTGAGAACCACTGCTACAGATACTATTATGTGTATCTACGATGTACTGTATGTACTTTTGTCGAATGGATGGTGAAGCAGTTGACTGGAATGTGTTAATGAAATTAATATATCTTAATTTTCGTATCAATGTTGCAGGTGATGTCATCATTCAGCAATTCACATCCTTTCTCTCGGTCGTGGGCAGAGAAGAAGAATTTGTTTCCTTCCAACCCCTGAGGCAGCGTCTGGATGTCTTTCTCCACTCCAAACTCTGCACGTCCCACCCTGACCTGCTAAAGTTCTGCCAAAGTGCTCTCCTCCTGTCCCATGGACAAGCCACAGTGGAGAGAGGCTTCTCAGTAAATAAGGAGGTAGAAACGTGCAACCTCCGTGATGAATCTCTCGAAGCCCTCAGATTAATCTGCGATAAGGTAATTGTCTGTGGCGGCGTTCTGAAAGTTCCTCTGACCAAGGAGCTCCTGGCCTCTGCTGCTTCATCGAGGTCACAATACAGGCTATACCTTGATAGTGAGCGGAAAAAAAGGAGAATGCCACACAGGAGCTGAAGAGGAAAGCAGCAGAGAAAGAGCTGGAGGACCTCCGGAACCGGCGGCAGGTACTCCACAGTGTGTGCCATTCACTCCAAAATGACGCCGACAAATATGCAGAGATGGCCGAGGGAAAGGCAGGAACAAAGATGGCTGAGCTCATCACAAAATCAAACACTTTTCGGAGAAGACACAGGGGAAAAAAAGCAGAACTTCTCCAAGTGGATAAAATGATTGAAGAAAAGGCCACACAGTTGAGGCACTTGTGACCCTGCTGGCTAACTGTTGTTTAAGTTCTCTCTCTCTCTCTCTCGGACAGTTTTTGCGTCCAGTTGAAGTTAAAGTTATTTCTTTGTTAATAAGATATTGTAATTACAGTGAAAGTTGCACTTTATTATTATCTAGTTTATTCTTTTTTTTCAAGGCCCTAATTTAACCACTTGAAATTAGTTTTTGTTATGCAATTGTTACTTTTTGACATTTTGAGTAAAAACTATGGACCAAGGCCTGTTGTGTCATCTTGATTAATCCAACTCCTATGGTAGAGTTCCTTCTTACTTAAATGTAGCTCACTAGCTTGCTCAAACAAACAGACACTCACATACACCTACAGAGTCTCTCGCTCTCTCTCTCTATGTGTGTGTGTGTGTGTGTGTGTGTGTGTGTGTGTGTGTGTTGGCCAGTTTTTGTGTCCAGTGGTGGAAGTTATAATTACCCTGTTAAATTGTGATGAAATACATAGCCGTGGGAAGATGATTTGGGTTGGGGGTGCTGAAGACTGAGAGGTGTTCCGATAGGCTAAATAAAAGACAGGCATACGTGTGCGCAATATTTAAACACCACACGATGTATTTCATTGTAAACCAGATAGGCTACTGTGATGTGAACACTAAAACAAAAGGCTACTTATTTCAATAAAAAAATGTTTACAGCTTTAAAGACGGTATTGTAAATGAGCGACTTCCGAAAAAACATTAAACCAAACAAGCATCAACAGAAACCTGCAGTGTTCTCAGGGGCAGGGAAGAATGCACAATATGTCTATTAGTATCTGTTGAGCTGTGGTGCACTACTGTTGCACAGATAACGTTGCATTCAAAGGAAAAGCATACACGGAGAGTGAATTATCTTTAGTCGTACTTGGCGTATTTATTCGGTGTGCTCTGACACATCAGTCTCACGGTCAGAGCTACTACGGCATCAACTACTACTGAACAAGCATTTAGTTCAACCTTTTATAGGCTGTACCTTAGAATCGCACACAACTGAGAACAGTTATTATATCTCAACAATCTCAACTGACATGAAAAACAAAAAAGTCAGCGTCGAACTATTTACAGTAGGCTACACTGCTCGGCGGCAGCTGAGCTGATCAAATCAAGCGCTTACCGTTGGGCCTTTCACAGTACTACTCCAAACACGGACTGACGCTCAGGCGTCATGGAAATAAAATCTCTCATGAGCGCATTCATGTCCACATCGTCCATAATGTCTTTGTGGACATTCATCAATGAAAGATGCGTCAGCCTCTTCTGTGTCATTGTGGACCTTAACCAAGTCTTTAACCTTCTCAAAATGGAGAACGATCGTTCCGATGAGGCCACTGATATTGGCAGAGCCAGACATAACTGGATGACTTTCTCAACCTCAGAAAAGAGAGCTCTCGTCTGTGGATGGAGATTACAAAGACGTGCTGCTACATCTTTAACTGTGGTGCACCGAGACTCCTTGGTGACAGTGTTCAGCATTTTAAGCTGGAGATCAAGGCGGCAGTTGTCCAGCTCCATAGGAAGCTGAAGGCTGTCCAAGTCCACTGTTTCTCCCTGTGCTGCTGCTATAACTGCCCTCTCTCTTTTCCCCGCTAGCGTCAAAGTCTCTTGGTCGAACCTTCTTTGAAGCTCCCCTGAAACTAGATCGACAGCCTCATAGAATTCCCGTTTCCAAGAGGCTGTTGGTGCGCTGCGAGTGAGTGGTTCTGGCTCTGCAGTTTGCCTAAATCGTGCCGGGGTTCTGCTCTCTCTCGTTTCTGGCATTTTGAGATCCATTCTTGAGGAATGTTCTTCCACCTTCTGAAACATCTGCACAACATTTGGGTCGTCTCGAAGGGCCGCAATGCTGTTTTTCAGTACATTTGCGCACTCAAGTGTGCCAAGCGCACTCATTGTGGAGCTCTGCAGCTTCCGTGCCACAGCCTCACACGGTTCAAACAGTGCGTGGCAACAGAGCAGGCCGAAGAGAGTTCTGCCTTTACGGGCTTGCTTCCACAGCCCGACAATCTTTGCTCTGCTGTCACCTCTTGTGGTTTTGTCATCTTTCAACAACGTTAGTGTGGCCAGCAGAGTGTTGTAAGATGAACATATGCGCCTGATGGCTGTGGCCCGCACACACCACCTGGTTGGGCACAGGCCTAGGATGTTAACTGCAACCTCGTCGCAACTACTGAAAAGCGATTCATAAAGCTGTTTACGCTTTGACGACTCTCGTATCACACCAGCAACACCCCGCACAAAGTTTAATGTATCGGCCACTAGGCCAACTTCGCAGGCGACTTCTTGGAGAACTAAATCAAGTGCGTGGTTGTTGCAGTGAACGTACATGGACAGAGGGCACAGTTCTTTCAGACGGGCCTGGACTCCTGAGAAACAGCCGGACACATTACTAGCGCCATCAAAACAATAAGCAATAAGTCTTTCAATCGGAATGTTCAGTCTCAAAAACACATCCTTGATGCAAGAAAATAAAGTTTGTCCGGTTTTTTTGTCAACTGGCGGGGCTGCTACGATATTCCAACTGTCGGGACCAGACCTCCAGCAGGGGGTGCTGCAGCACCCCCAGCACCCCTACTTCCCACGGCTATGATGAAATATGTTATTAATTCGTTTTGGAAAGATATTTCATTACTTTACGCGTCACTTTACTTCACACTTTACGCTGCTACAGTTGCAGCTTGAAGTCGTGCTGGTAGTAAAAAAAAAATTGAAGGTAGTAAAAGAGGTAGTAAAAGGTAGTAAATTCAACTTAAGAATCTCTGTATATACCCTGGTACTGTAAGCTGCATGAAAACTGTTCATTGGAACTTACGTCGGTGGTTCCATCGGCCGTAAGTCCAAAGAAAGCGCTTCCTCTAGCATCTGACACAATGTGTCTCTGCACAGCGTGTGCCAGAATTTCCAAAATCTCGTTCTGGATTGTGTCAGACATCCAGTTGTCTCTGCGCCGCATCCAATCACGTACTTTGGGATTGTCGTACGTTCTCTCCAACATCATCTGCCAGAGCACGCCATCCCGATGGTTATGCCCCCTCAATGGAATTCCTTCACGAGCAAGTAGCCTAATAGATCTAAACAGCAGCTCCAGTACAGTACTCGCTACTTTCTGTTCATTTGCTGCATGTTCGGATATCATTGCGGATATCGGCTTTTGGTTCAGAGATGCCAGCATTCTCACCGACTCCAGGTGAAGGTCAGAGACGTCATGAATGGCAAATTTGGTTGTAGCTTTGCGCCAGTTCGTGAATCCTCCACTGATGAATGAACTCTTTCCCTCTGAATGGCGGAACCCCTTCTCTTTGGCTTTGCAGCACACAAAGCACAGCACATAATCCTTATCGGTAACATAGTGTAGCCATTGCCACTTTGAAATCCAGCTTGGCTGGAAAGACCTTTCAAAGGTTTCTGTCCCGAACCTCCTTCCAGGATAACTGAAGTCACTTAGCTGACATGGCTTTTCGAATCTTTCTACGTTGCTGGTGCTAGATGCTAAGACTGTGCTGCTACCGTTAGCGGAGTTGCTTGCTACCGTTATTGACTCTGGCTCTTCATCTGCTGCTGCCCCAACAGAGTTTGCGATGGACGAGGAAACATCAACATCAACATCAGGTGAGAGCTTGCTAATTTTAGCGCGTTTGAAAAAATCGTGTATTCTTATTTGCGACATACTTACTTCCAGCTAACTAGCCTGCTTGCTTTCACTCAGTAAGTCATGTCATGAGAGGTCACTCACGACCGTCACGTTCACCTCTACAAGTCAATTTTATTTTTAGCAGCCTATATTCGAACCTATCCATATCCCTTTTTTGCTATTTGCCTCATCATTTGATATACGAAAATATAAAGCGAATTAGTAATTTATTTTATTTTTTTAATTAAAAAAAAAAAAAAATCCAGCGCCTGCCAACAGGGGGTGCTGAGGGGTGCTGAGGGTGAAACAGGGGGTGCTGCAGCACCCTCAGCACCCCCCTTCCCGCGCCACTGTTCCTTGTCTTCTTTTTTACCCATTTTCGCTATTCTTCTGATTCTTCTTTGTTCCTATGTAATAGGCGATTAGGCTAGCTACCAACAGAAATGGGGGCATTACCGCCACCGACTGGATTGGTGTAAAACAGTCTGAACAAAATGTGTAAACAGAAATATTAACCATTTTTCTTACTCGTCACTTCTCTGAGTCTACTTTTCTTTTTTATTAGTCTGGATTTTGATATTGTAAATTTAGATTTGAATCATGTATATTCACCGGAGATGAACAATTCATTCATTGAATAGCCCACATATCTTGAGGGGCGTGTCTGTGTATGGGGGGAGGGGGGGTCGAGTGCGGGAGGGGGATCGAACGAACCCTTCGATCCCCCCTGGCTACGGGCCTGACTCGACGTCCAAATATCAGTTGTAAAACTGACTGATTTGACATTGTCTTTCAAAAGTCTGTCGATGTGTGTGTAAACGGTCTCGTAAAGATGAGGGAGACATACATCCGTCAGGTATTTACGTCCAGGGGGGGCATAGCGTGGCTCCAGGAATGATATCAACCGGCGGAACCCCGTGTCTTCCACCACAGAAAGAGGCTGCTCGTCAAGTCCAATAAATTCCATGAGCTTTGTTGTAATATCCCTCCACCTTTTACTGTCCCTGCTGTAAGGCTCCAGACGTCTAAACGTTTCACTGACAGTGGGCTGAGTGACGGCGGCCGTCTTTTTTTTGTCCGGGCTTGTTCCTCATACTCGCCGTATTCTGTTATGTGGCGCGTTCTCAAATGTCGGATGAGGTTAGTTGTATTAAATTGTCGTTGTTGTTGACCACCTCTTGGTATTTCGGCGTTGCATATCTTGCAAACAGCGAGTTTTACATCTTTTTCGGAAACTGTGAAAAAATTCCAGACCGGAGAACTCATGCTGCCTGTGCCAGCCTCATTCATGAGAGCGGATAAACAGTCGCAGGTTAATTAGCCACGCGCTGGAATGCGGGAAACAAAACAGTCTCATATAATATACGTCACACGCAGAATGTCTCCGGTAAAAAAAAAAAAAAAAAAAAAAATATATATATATATATATATATATATATATATATTTGCGATCGGCTTTTCTGATCTGCACTTTGAGAGCACACCGATCAACCTGTTTAGGATCAATATCGGCCGATAACGATCTGCGGCCGATCGATCGGAGCATCCCTAGTAAAAGTAGAAGTACTCAGATCTTGTACTTGAGTAAAAATAGAAGTACTCAGATCTTGTACTTGAGTAAAGTAGAAGTACTCAGACTTTGTAGTTGAGTAAAGTAGAAGTACTCAGACTTTGTAGTTGAGTAAAGTAGAAGTACTCAGATCTTGTACTTGAGTAAAAGTAGAAGTACTCAGACTTTGTAGTTGAGTAAAGTAGAAGTACTCAGATCTTGTACTTGAGTAAAGTAGAAGTACTCAGACTTTGTAGTTGAGTAAAGTAGAAGTACTCAGATCTTGTAGTTGAGTAAAGTAGAAGTACTCAGATCTTGTACTTGAGTAAAAGTAGAAGTACTCAGATCTTGTACTTGAGTAAAGTAGAAGTATTCAGGTCTTGTACTTGAGTAAAAGTAGAAGTACTCAGATCTTGTACTTGAGTAAAGTAGAAGTACTCAGATCTTGTACTTGAGTAAAGTAGAAGTACCAGAGTGTAGGAATACTCTGTCACAGTAAAAGTATTCTAAATGTTCCTCCAGTGAAAGTAGAAAGTACTCTCATCTAAATGTACTTAAAGTAGCGACAGTAAAAGTAGTCATTGTTTGATTGGTCCATTTCAGAATAATACCTCTGATATGTTTTATAATGATTGATCATTAAAGTGTTCTCAGAGCTGGTAAAGGTGCAGCTAGTTTGAATGGCTTTGTATACTGCAGGGTAGCTGCTGATTTACTCCAGGTGAACTACAGTCTGATTTAAGGGCTGATTATTACCATCATTAATCCAGATCTGTAACTAAAGGGATTACATACATGTAGTGGAGTAGAAGTACAAGATTTATGTGTGAATTGTAATGGAGTAGAAGTACAAAGTAGCATAAAATGGAAATACTGAAGTTAAGTGCAAGTATCTCAAGTACAGTACTTGAGTAAATGTACTTAGTTGCTTTACACCTCTGGATTTAAGGATGATCTCAATGATGAAAAAATGATGTAGCTCATGTAAAGATGGACATTTACAGTGGGTATACGGAGCCCGAAAGCAGGGAACCAGAACAGTAAAGTTGTGGGTCGGAAAGCTAAACCTTGAGCAATACATCAGTATAGAAAGCTGAAGAAAAGGGGAGCAGCTAATTCAGAATATTACTCTCTTTATTGTAAACTATGAGCGACCCTTTATACAGAGTCCTATTGTTTATTATTGTCAAATACATTAAAAAATATTTATTGTATCCGTTTTTGCACTGTACTGCATTAAAGTGAGTCCTGAGGACACATCTACTGTATAAAAAAAATGTTTATTCGGATTGACTGGTGAACATCATGACAGACACCAACACTTGCTTGGCTCTATATTTGAGGTTGGCAGAGGGGGCAGCTGCAGGGTCTTGATGGCAGACGGGTCGATCTGCACACCTCCGAATCCCCATCAGTCTCGTCTGTGTCTCTCACACAACGAGATGCACTGAGAAGCCCCGTGAGGTTTGGCTAAGAGCTGCCCATCAGTCAGCTCCGACATCCGAGAAATCCATCCAGACCAACTGCTGACAGCAGAGTGCTCTGAACACAAGCAGTCAAGTCAAGGTCAGACACGTATGCAAACATTCTACTGTGCGTGTCAGTGTCCAAACTGACCGTGTGAAGGGCAGCAGAGGGACATAACATTAAAAGCAATAGCAACAGACACATTATGGAGCTGGGAAAGCATTACAAATCTATAAGGTCACCTCAGATCATCGCTGACATTCGAGGAGAGGATAACACTGGGGAAAGGTTGGATTCAGTGTATCATACTTAACCTTCTGAGCTTCCAACAACACAGGACACACTAGGGCATTTGATATTGGGATTTGAGACTAGATATCTTCTTAGATCTAAGGATATCATCATATCCAGATTGTTGTTTTTTCCCCAGGTTTTAATACTGGATTGCATTACAGTAAAGTAATTTCATTGTCTGAATTTCTCAAACTTTAGTTCTTTGTCAGTATTTTTCCTTTAGCCATTTAGTTGATAAATTCCATGTTTCTAACATCCAACAACCCTAACAGAGAACTATCACTTTGTTACTTTCATAATTAAGAAAACATAAGGATTGTCTCTTACCCGAATTCTTTGTGTATTTTTTGTCTGTCTAAATATGCTTCAGGGTTTTTTGTGGAGAACTGGAAAAAAACCCAACCTAACACAGGGAGAACATTCAACCCCACATGGGCCGATGCAAGGCAGCAGCCGGTCCCTTTTTTGGAGTTAAAGATCTCTAATGTCTTAATCATATTATTTTGTATAGAACTTATCCACAATTGACATAGTGTTTGAATCCACACTTATAAATTCCGGTGGTTGAATGTCCACACCTTTTGAGATGTTACATTACATGTCACTTGTTAGACACTTTGATCCAAAGCGACTCACATACATTCCATACTGTGAACAATCCCCACATGAGCAATTTGGGGTGAAGGGTCTTGCCCAGGAACATAACGACATGCTGACTGCAGTGGGATTCAAACCTATACCCCATTGATCCAATGATCAGCGCACTGAGCCACAACCTCCCTCCATGTTAAATGAACAACAGTTTTAACTATACACTCTAAAAAATAATTAAGGTCATAATTTGCTAGTAGTTCCAACTTTTGGCTTTATTAACTTAATCTTACTAGTCTATATAATCCGTCTAACCAAACTAGTCTAGTACAACCAACATAATTTGCTTTGACCTTTAAAAGGTTACATCCATCCATCCATTCATCCGTCCTCTCCGGCTTTTCCGTCAGGGTCGCAGAGGTAACAGCTCCAGCGGAGAGCCCTAAACCGGAGAGGCTATAGACAGGGATGTCCTATCTCTGGACAGCTATACTGTTTAGCTATAGAATCTCTTTTGAATATTTTAAGATCCAGGCTATCAGGAATTATGCTACCAGGGTTGCCCCAGCGCCCCTCGCTGGTGGTGTCAGCTTATGCTGATGACATTAGTGTGATTGTCAAGGACCAAAGGGATGTAGACTTCCTGGGTATTAGTCTAAATCTGTATGAACGGGCATCTTCAGCAAAAGTGAACTGGGGAAAAAGTGAAGCGTTGCAGGTTGGGCAGTGGGTGGACAGGGAAACACCAAAGTTAGCAGGACCCCTCAGCTGGGGAAGGCAGGGCATGAGAATTTTTGGTGTTTTTCTTGGAACAGAGGAGTATCAGGTGAAGAATTGGGAGGGTGCCATGGAGAGAGTGTGTGCCGACTGTCTAAATGGAAATGATTGCTGCCTCAGTTTTAATATAGGGGGAGGGTCCTGATCGTCAATAACTTGGTTGCCGCGGCTCTTTGGCACAGGCTCATAGTCTTACCTCCACCAAGAGGCCTGATTGAGGGAATTCAGAGGGCAGTTGTGGATTTCTTGTGGTCGGAGCACCACTGGCTGAGATCAGCGGTACTGTACCTGCAGTACAGGACGGAGGACAGGGCCTGGTGAACATTGCATCACAGCTTTCAGGCTGCAAACAGCTCAGAGACTGCTATACAGCTTTGGCCTGCCATGGATGGACACTGCCTGTGTACTGCTGAGGAGAGCTGGAGGCTTAAGATACGACAAACATTTGTTCCTGCTTCAGCCTCAATCCATAGATCTAACTGGTTTGACATCTTTTTACCAGTCAGTTTTACAGGCATGGCAGGTTTTAACTTTCCATCGGAAAGCTGTGATTACACCAGGGATGTGGCTATTTGAGGAGCCCCTCTTTAGGAACAGTGTTATCACCTCTCAGGTTCTGTCCTCTGTCAGCCTGAGATCCAGACTGAGAGAGGCTGGTTGTGTGAAACTGGGGCATCTCATGAAGACCTCCATCGCCCGTCTATCTGACCTGCTCAACATCAGATCCAACAGACTGCTGATCAGGCTGTTGGAGGAGGTCTGTGCTTCCCTGCCAGAAGTCCTCAGAGCATTTGCTGAAGACAGAACCATACCGGACCAATGGGATGATGAGTATGAGTACATCTTTTCTTCCCTGGTGGTCTCTCCTGCTGTGGGACAGTGGCAGGATGAGGAGGACATTCTGCTGTCTCTAAAAACTCCGGCGGTAGGAGACCTTGAGACTTTGGGGAAAAAAGCAGCAGTGAAGGTTTAGTGTGAAGGTTTCAAACTTACGCTCTCTGGCAGGGGTGAAGGAGTCGAGGTGGACAGAGTTTTTTGGCGGAGGATCGTCCCGAGGGGCTGCTGGCGGTCCCTGTACAAACCCCCCGTTGACAAACGGACCGGTGACCTCCATAGGAGGATAGTACATGGGGCCATAACTACGAACAGGTATCTGGTGCACCTCACTCCTGACACAGGGGAGGGCTGTCCTGTCTGCGCACAAACAGAAACTTTACATCATGTGTTTGTTCAGTGTCCCAGGCTGGTGAGACTTTTCACTCAACTACAGTCATGGTTTCAGGGCTTAGGAGGACTTTTTTCTTTTTGTCTGTTTATTTATGGTCCACCCTACTCCGCAAAGAAAAAATATGTACACACTCTAGTCAATTTCATTTCAGGACTGGCCAAACCATCTATTTGGAAAACGAGGAAAAACCGTGTGAGGGGTGAGGGCTCAGAGGACGCAGCTCTGATGCTGAGCGGGCTGCTGGCAGCTCAGCTCAGGGTGGAGTTTGGTTTTTACAAACTAACCAAAAGGACTGAAATGTTTGTGAACATTTGGGGTGTGCAGGATGTGCTGTGTTCAGTCAGAGAGAACTCTGTGGTTCTGAATTTCTAATCTTTTTGTTTATTTTATCTTTTCTGTTTTGGGGCTTCTGTATGAATTTGTTTTGTTGTAGTTTTTATAACAGAAAAACTAATGTAATTGAAACTGAATAAAAATAAAGGTCTGTTTAAAATTCAAAAAAATCTCTCTTTCTCTCTCTCTCTCATAAATATCACCCGTTATTTACGTTATTACCCGGTTGTTATTGATATGTTTATCTCCTGCCCCTAACGTTAGTTTTAAACACCCCCATAAAGCTCAGATTATGACTGGAACCCTGGTGACTGAGCTGATCAGAACATTATGTTTTTTTCTCTCTGACTGAGTCTATGGTCCTGGAGCCTTCGTGGTTATTCACAGCTGTTTCTGCGGGCAGGGACGGACTGGGGCTGAAAAAAGGACCTGGACTTTTTCAACAATTTAGGCCCACAGCCCATATGCGATTTTGTGTTTAAATAACCACTTGCCAGCATTTCAAAACACTATACCAAAAGCCTTATAGACTGAAGATATTCACAGATAATAACATTACACAATCAATGGTAATTTCTGAGGTGTTTATTAATAACAAAACATCAATAAAACCACAATAACACAAAGTATTTCAGAGCACTCACAAAGAAGGTAGCCCTAACCTATATTAACTTGAACTTGGAGGATAGAAACTTGATTTATAGGTTGCTAATGAAAATATACTCAATACTGTGGCAGTAAAAGCTCACTCAACAGGGCACTGGTTACTTCAACTCTATCTATAAGGAGCTCACTGCCCAAGGACATTACGATGTCCTTCTCTATGGCCATAAGCATAAATGCTTTGAGATGTTCCTGGGAATTACTGCTCCTCAATCTATTCTTTATATATTTGAGGACAGAGAAACTTCTCTCACAGGCTACGTGGGTCACAGGAAGACTGAGGAGAAATTTGTAGCCTAGGCCAAGGATGTGATAGGCATCTGTTAACAGGTTGTACCATCGTCAGAATCTGGTAACAACATACTGGGCAGTTTTTACAAGCTTTGCAGGTGCTCAGTTTAAGTTCCTCCTCTTCCTCTTCTGTGTCTTTGTTCTCTTCTGCCTCTTCTTCCACCACTCTCCTAACTTTGGATTCATCCAATACAGACTGTTTCAGATGTGGCCATTGTGCTGCCAAACACTTAAGCTCACTTTGCAAATTAGCAGCAGTTGCATTGCTGTCAAACTTGAGTAAGCATTTGCTCAACCCTTGAAAAGCAGTATCAGGCAGACCAGACTTGGGTAAAGTTTCTTGGGTCAAGGAGAGCAATGTCTGCATAGAGGGAACCATGGGATAGAAAACGCCTTTGGGGGCTCCCTATAACTCTGTCCATCACCTGGTTATGGACCTCTGCTTCGTAGGCACTGTTAGCATTTCCAAAGCTCTCATCCCTTGCCAGTTCACCATCCATCATCTTTGTTCTCTTCATCCTTTTCTCTGGTAGAGCTTCTTCCACTCCCTTATCACATTCCTCCTCAGACAATTTTGTATTTGCCCACTGAACAAAAACATCAGCAGCTTTCTTCACTGACTCAAAATCTTGTGACATGTTCTTGAGGGCATTTTCAGTGGTCAGAACCATTGGGTGAGCAGTCAAGATGTCTAAACCAAGCGTCTGCAAGTGGTGTAGTGACTTCAAAGATCCTGAGGAAAAGCTGAGCAGTCAGAACTGTCTCAAACCTCATTAAACCCTCCAAACACCCTTTTGCTTTGACACGCGCTGATGTCTTCAGGTTAAACTGGCCTTCAATATTTTTCAGTGCCCTGATGACATCAGTGTAGACACACTGGTCTGGCTTCCCAAAGGACCCAAAAATCTTCCTCATGACAACATCCTTGGCCCACCACCTTGTTTCTCCAATCGTGGGAAGACGCTTATGTCGACTGTCTTGACTTTCCTGCTCCCACACATTCATCCTCTGGTATGACTCATGAAAAAAGACAGCAATATCATTCATTAGTGAGAACAAGGATCCACTGGCAATAGCCACTTCAGTTGTGTCAGCCAGAACCAGGTTTAACACATGTGCATAACACCACACATGCACTTGGTTTGGCACTTTTGAGGACAACAGAGCGGAAAGACCTTTGTATTGGGCTCGCATATTGGATGCACCATCAGTGGCATTACTGATGCAGTTGCTGATCTCCAATTCACATTTCTCCAGGACATCTGCAAGGACCGTGACAAAATATTGGCCAGTTGATGCTTCACACTTCACCACTGCAAGAAGCCTTTCCTGAACTGTGTCTTTGACACACCTTAAGACTATAGCACTGGTCTTGGGATGTTATGTCTTGGGTTGTGTCGATCTGCACTGAAAACATCTCAGCCTCTCTAACCTCTTTTGCAATGGTCTCCTGTATACGTTGCTGCACTCTAGCGATGACTTTATTCACAGTGGTTTTGGACAAAAATGTCACAAGAGAGCCTCGACCCTGATCTTCTGTTTGATGCACCTTCTTACTTTTCTCAATGCACTCAGTGAGATGTTCCTTCAGACAGAAGAAGAAGAATTACAAGCTCAAAAAGTTCCCATGGTCAATACTCAGGTCATCCAATGTGTGAGCTGCTTCAGATTGTGTCCCTCTATAGCTAAGTCCTCTCTTACCAATGACTTTAACTATTTCAACAACTCATTCCAACACTTGCCGTCTTATCCTTATTTGGTCTCTGTGGGACACTATTTGGGGACCATGTAGCAGACTGGCTAGATCAGCTTTTGATGCACGTAAAAAATATGCTTCAGCACACACCCTATGCATGGCCCCCCTTTCATGCTCCTCTACTCTTTGATTGACATGCTTCCAATCCTGCATTCCACTTATGAAGGGATTGGTTTCATATGGCTTGGAAAATGCCGAACACGCTGTACAATATAACGTGTGACTCTCCTCACAGTATGTGAGCCATTTGCGATTTGTGCCATCTTTACAAATGAACACTCTCTGCAGAGACAGATTTTTGGGCTTTTGCTGGGGGTGATAAGCAAAAAATTGTTCCAGGCTGTAACTGTCTGACTAATTTGAAATGTTGTGAGGCTGAGCATCCTGGCACTTCCCAGCACTCTCCCTGTCATCTTTTGAGCTGCTACTATCTTCTTCACCCTGAATTAACAAATGATAGATAAATAAATGCATATATATATTGATACAGTTGCTGATCTGATATATATATATATATACACATATATATATATATATATATATATATATATATATACACATATATATATACACATATATATATATATACACATATGTGTATATATATATATATATATATATATATATATATACACATGTGTATATATATATATACATATATATATACACATATATATATATATACACATATATATATATATATGTGTATATATATATATATGTATGTGTGTTAGGGCTTTGACTTTTGCCCAAAAATCATATTCGAAGTTCGTTTGTAAATGTAAATGTAAATGTACTTTATTTATACAGCCCTTTACAACAATCCTTTCGGAGTACCAAAGTGCTTTACATAGTGTAACAATAAAAAGACAGAAATAAAAACAATTTAAAAACAATAAAAACAGTGAGAGCAATAAAATACAGCAAAGTCAAATAAAATAAAATAAGATAAAAGCGCCATCGTTCTACTGGGTATTAAAAGCCATCCTAAATAAGTAGGTTTTTAGCCTGGATTTAAAAAGGCCCGGGTCCGAGATGAGACGCATCTCGGTGGGGAGCTTGTTCCAGAGCCTGGGAGCAGCGACGGAAAAGGCTCGGTCACCCCAGTGTTTATATTTTGATCTGTGCGCTTCCAGTACAAGTTGATTTGTCGACCTCAACGCTCTACCTGGATCTCGGATGGTTAAAAGTTCGGATAAATATAATGGGGCAAGGCCATGAAGAGCTTTAAAAACAAACATTATAAGTTTAAAATCAATTCTAAAAAGGACAGGAAGCCAATGAAGGGAGTTAAGAACAGGGGTAATGTGCACACGTCTGTGAGTGTTGGTTAAAAGACGTGCCGCGGCATTTTGCACGAGTTGGAGGCGACTGAGGGAGGACTGAGAGAGGCCAACATAAAGTGCGTTACAATAATCTAGCCGTGAACTAATTAAAGCATGAATGGCTTTCTCGAGGTCGTGGCGGCTTAAAAACATTTTAACTTTAGCTAAAAGACGCAGCTGGAAAAAACTGGTCCTGACAACATTACTGATTTGTTTGTCGAACTTGAGATGACTGTCAAAAGTTACACCAAGATTTCTGACAGTTGAACTGAGCTTTGGAGACAGGGTGCCAAAGTCGGCTGACGCAGTATCTCCAAACACAATACATTCAGTTTTTTCATCATTTAAGTTGAGAAAATTTTGAGCCAACCACTGCTTAATATCAGCAATACAGTCAAATAAAGAACAATGTGCACTGTTACTGTTTGGCTTCACTGGCAGATAGATTTGCAGGTCGTCTGCATAACAGTGAAAGGAAAGGTTGTGCCTGGCTATAATTGACCCCAGTGGTAACATGTACAAAGAAAAAAGGATAGGGCCAAGAATAGATCCTTGTGGGACTCCACAAGAGAGAGGAGCACTGGAAGAGGACAGGTCACCAACCATAACAGAGAAAGTCCTACTGGACAAATAAGATGTAAACCACTTCAACCCGGTGCCGTGGATGCCAACATAATTTTTTAGACGTGACAGGAGGACTGCATGGTCCACCGTGTCGAAGGCTGCTGTCAGATCAAGCAGCACTAAGATAACGGGGCACTTGGCATCCACAGACAGAGCAATATCGTTGTGCACCTTTAACAGTGCAGACTCAGTACTGTGGCGAGACCTAAACCCAGATTGGAACTTCTCGAGTACGGAGTTGTCATCCAAAAAGGACTGTAATTGTATAAAAACAGTTTTTTCTAAAACCTTAGAAAGAAAGGGCAGATTGGAGACAGGTCTAAAATTTGATAACACAGAGGGGTCAAGATTAGGCTTTTTAAGAAGGGGCCTGACCACAGCATGTTTAAAAGCATCTGGAACAGTTCCTAATCTAAGGCAGGAGTTGATAAAAACCAGGAGACTAGGCCCCACAGTATTAAAAACCATTTTCAGCACTTTGGCAGGGACAGTATCCAATGGGCAATTTGTAGATTTCATGGATTTCATTATGTCACCAAGAGAAAAAAGGGAAACCAACTCAAACTGTTCAAACACAGCAGAATGAGCTGGGGCAACGAGCAGATCATTGTTAGTATTCATGGTGACACTCTTACTGATATATTTTCTGACAGAATCCACTTTGTCAACAAAATGATGGAGAAAATTATCACAAGTGGCTATTGAAACATCAGTCACTGCAGAAGTGCATGGATTAACAACAGCATTAATTGTATCAAATAACACCTTGGGACAGTGACTGCTGGAAGAAATAATATTAGAGAGGTACTGAGATTTTGCTTCACGCACAACTCTCTGATAATCAGCGAGACAGTCCCTTAATATTTGCAGAGACACATGCAGTTTGTCCCCCTTCCATCTTCGTTCCGCCTGCCTACAACGTTGCCTAGTGGCACGGGTGGTGTCGTTCAACCAGGGATCCGTTCTTGGTTTAGAAGATTTTCGCCTAAAAGGGGCAATAGTGTCCAGAATCCCAGCACAGGTGGAATGGAAGGAGGAGAGAAAAAGGTCAGGACAGAGAGGGGAAGCCAATCCGTTCATGGCAAAGAACTGAGAGTCCTTGAAGGCAGCAGAAAATTCATCGGCCGTGGAGGGAGTGATGATCCGCCGCTGACGGGATGGATCAAGAGGTTTGCTGACTGGTTGGGGCGCCATCAGTTCAAAAACAACAGGGAGGTGATCTGAGATTGCAGTCTCAGAAATCTCTTTGAGGGAAACTGAGAGCCCAAATGAAATAACAAGATCCAATGTGTGCCCAAGATGGTGCGTTGGTTTATCCACGGATTGAATTAAATTAAAAGTTGCCAATAGGGTTTTAAAGTCAGTGGCAAATTTGTCAGATGGGCAACAGACGTGAACATTAAAATCCCCACAGATCAGGAGCTTGTCATATTTTGGGAGAGTATCAGCCAGAAACTCAGAGAACTCTTGAATAAAGCCCTTATTATATTTCGGAGGGCGATAGACAACTGCACACAACACAGGACTTGCAAACTCCACTACAAACAATTGCAGTTCAAACGAGGAGTATGGACCTGTGGGAAGAAGCCGACATTTAAAACTGTCATTGAACACAGCAGCAAGCCCCCCCCCTCGCCCCGACACTCGCGGGGAGCTGAAGAAAGAACAGCTGGGTGGGAGGAGCTCAGAAAATGCGCTGTTTTCACCTGGTTTCAGCCAGGTTTCCGTCAACAGGAGGAAATCCAAGGAATACGAAGTAAAAAAGTCATTTAAGATAAAAGTCTTGTTCACGACCGATCTGGTGTTGATGAGAGCCATGCGGACCAAACGCCGATCCGTCTGTTGGGAGGCCCGGTTGACAAGACGGAGATTCTCCAGCGCGCAGCCCCGTCTGCGGATTCTCACGTGTCGGCGGCAGGGAAGTGGGTGCCCGGCCTCCGGTACGGCTGGCAGCAGCCATCGGTAGGAGTAATCCACGGAGCCTCGGATGCCATAGCCGGCGCCGTCCTTAGAGGGACCAAACAGCGGATGGCGAGCACTGTACGTGGAGGACAAGGCCAGGTGAGCTTTCAGCCGGCGTATTACTCCACCTCTCTTTCCCCGTCTTCTGCGACGGCTGTTGCGTGGTAACCGCACAGGTAGACGCCATAGGTAAGAGGGTAAAGACGCCAGGACAGGTGGCAGTGGCTTTGTCTGGTCGTTAAAATCCTGGATCGGTGGTCTATCCACAGAATCGTGGATTTTTAGGAGACTCAGGCGATCATACACCAGTAGCGATGACACTTTGTGGGATAAAAGCGATAAAAACAGGACAATACACATAAAAGGTAGCAGAGGTAGACGGCCAGCCACACACAACGGCGCCATCTTAGTAAGCCTACTGTTTCAACCAAAAACAACGTTTGTTTATTAATATTAAAGTTCGAATGTATTCGAATATTTATTAATAATATTTTGACCATTAAATGTCTTCAGTAAGACCAATATTAGTATCACACTTCAGTTCGATGTTCTGTCCACCAGAGGGCAGTGTATCAGTCAATGGCGGGTGTCCGTAATATGTACAACATTAGTGTGGGTCCCACATATGACAGTTAACGCTCCATCGGAAATACACGAGCTTACAGGAACCTTTCGTGACGTGCACCTAGTCAGTCAATGATGCTTTCAGAAGAAAAACACAGTCACTTGTTTTGGTAATTGTATTATTATCAGACTCTGGATTAAACACAAACAGTTTTATCCACTGTTCTCATCAAAAATAAATAAAAAAATAAGCCAGTCAGGCTAAG
Source organism: Eleginops maclovinus (assembly GCF_036324505.1). Lineage (NCBI taxonomy): Eukaryota > Metazoa > Chordata > Actinopteri > Perciformes > Eleginopidae > Eleginops > Eleginops maclovinus. The sequence goes on from NC_086358.1 coordinate 20,532,481, forward strand.
TAGGCTACTGAAAAGACAAAATAAATAAAGGTAGGCCCTAATAGGCTATTCAAAACAAGCACACCCTACCTTATGGCCAGCCATTACTGACATTGTTAAGCGATCTGACCGCAATTACCAAAAATAAAGGCACTTTGTGAATGTAGAACACCTTGAGAACACGTCGAGATACAGGGCAATCAAACATGTAGCCTAGGGCTAAATTAGAACTCGTCGCCATTATGGGCTATCTGGCTGCAGAATTTTTTAAGTTGTTCGCCAAAAACACAAGGTGATTCACATTTTCTGGCTCAAGAGAAGAGCGTTGCTTTGTGACTATGTTTCCCGCGGTGGAAAATACTCGTTCCGCCCTCACGGATGTCCCGCATATTGCCAGGTAGCTGCGTGCCAGTTTAGCGAGATGGGGGTACTTGGGGCTTCTCTCCTTCCACCAGGACAGCGGGTTGCTGTCAGACGGGGGTGGGAGCTCACTGTCGTAGGCCATCATTTCTCTTAGGAGCACATCTTCACTCGGTCTGGCTGTTAAAAATCAATTAGTTTTTGTTAAGGTGTTGTTTAGGCTACATTTTATACAAACTTTTTATATTTCCAATGTAGGTAAGAGTTTGAGTTGTTATGAAAGGCACTCGATAATTTAAACGTTTTGTATAATTTATTATTGATAATAACATCATTATTACCTCCTGCTCCTGCCGAGTTTTGGCAGTACACATCGCCAAAGAGGTCCCCCATCGCGCTAAGTGCATTCTTTTCCTTGCGCTGCTCCCTAGGGTCGCTAGTCGTGGCGTTCTCATCTTGGCCATCCTCTTCGCATGTCTCCTCGCTGACCTCTGCAAGCTCCCTCTGAACCTTATCTCGCACTGCCTGCCGCGACTCTTGTTCTAAATCAGGGGTCTCAAACTCGCGGCCCGCGGGCCCACTGCGGCCCTCGAGACGATAGTTTGCGGCCCCCACCTCAATCTGAAAGTTTAATGTTAATGCGGCCCGCGAGTTTGATACGAATGGCACTTTTCAGTGTTGTGTGCAGAGCTGAACGAACCTACCAATCACGGTGGGGTATATTGCTCTCGGGGGCGGGACATCGGCCGCAGGCTCAGAAGCGGAGGCGGCCGCGGAAATTGCTGCTCAGCGGGACAGAAAAAGAAGCGGAAAAGACATATCGGCTAAACACTGAAACTTCAACGCGACAGTGACACCAAGTGGAATACACAGCCCCAAACATGTCTTTTTCAAAGCCTGCAGTGAAGAGAAAGGTTGGTGATGAGCACAGACAATTTCAGGAAAAGTGGGAAGTGCAATATTTCTTTGTTGAACACAGGGGCATCCCGACGTGTCTTATTTGCACAGAGAAAGTTGCAGTGCACGAAGAATACAATTTGAAACGTCATTACACAACTAGACATGCTGAGGAGTATGCAAAATACCAGGGAGATGCGAGAGCCAACCGGGTTGCTAATCTTAAAACATATCTACTGAGGCAACAAGATTTCTTTAAGAAAGCAACCAAAGAGAATGATGCAGCAGTCGAAGCTAGCTACGTGGTTAGTGAGATGATTGCTAAAGCAGGAAAGCCATTCACAGAAGGTGAATTTGTCAAAAAGTGTATATTACAGGCTGCAAGTATTGTCTGTCCAGAAAATAAAGGTCAGTTTAGCAACATCAGCCTTTCTGCCAACACCGTGGCAGAGAGCATTTCTGACCTGTCAAGTGACATTTATGATCAACTGTGTGAGAAAGCAAAATGCTTCAGTGTATACTCAGTCTCTTGATGAGACCACAGACATCACGGACACTGCCCAGCTCGCAATCTATGTCCGTGGTGTTGATGACAATTTTGAAGTCATAGAGGAGTTGCTCACAGTGATTCCAATGCATGGCCAGACCACCGCTCAGGAGATATTTCACCAGCTGTGTGATGCCATTGAGAATGCCGGTTTGCCATGGAAGAGGTTTGTTGGAATAACAACCGATGGAGCGCCATCAATGACAGGGAGGAAAAATGGACTGGTGGAGGAGGCCATTGCTCTGCACTGCATTGTCCATCAGCAGGCTCTTTGCAGCAAATGCCTGAAGTTTGACAATGTTATGTCTTTCGTTGTGAAATGCATCAACTAAATCAGATCCAGGGGCTTAAAGCACAGAAGGTTCCGTGCTTTTTTTTAGAGGAAATGGAGTCAGAATATGGGGATGTGCTCTACTTCACCGAGGTACATTGGCTCAGCAGGGGAAACATGTTGAAGAGATTTATTGAGTTGAGAGCGGAAGTGAAAGCCTTCATGGAGAAAGATGGGGTTGCTGTTCCTGTGCTATGTGATCCCAAATGGCTCATGGACTTAGCTTTTTTTGTTGATATCACACATGAGCTTAATGTACTGAACAAGAAGTTACAAGGCCAGGGGCAACTTGTTAGTGCTGCCTATGACAACGTGAGAGCATTCTCTACAAAACTTATGTTATGGAAAGCCCAGCTTTCTCAGACAAACCTTTGCCATTTTCCAGCATGCAAGGCACTCATGGATGCAGGCACACCATTCAGTGGTGAGGAGTATGTGGATGTCATTTTGAAGCTACAGGAGGAATTTGATCACAGATTTGCAGACTTCAAGACACACAGAGCCACATTTCAAATTTTTGCGGACTCCTGCTCCTTTGATGTGCAAGATGCCCCTCCTGTGCTTCAAATGGAGCTCATTGACCTGCAGTGCAACTCTGAACTCAAAGCCAAGTTCAGGGAGGTGAGTGGAAAAGCAGACAAGCTCGGGCAATTTTTGAGAGAATTGCCCCCCAGCTTCCCTGAGCTTTCACGAATGTTCAAGCGGACCATGTGTCTTTTTGGGAGCACATGCTTGTGCGAAAAGCTCTTCTCTACGTTGAACTTCAATAAGTCCAAGTACAGGTCTAGACTTACTGATGAGCATCTTCAAGCCCTACTGAGGGTCTCAACTGCTTCATCCCTGCTTAAGCCAAATGTGGCTCGGCTATGCGAGAGGAAGCGCTGCCAGATCTCTAGCAGCAAGAAGTAGGCAGAAGAAGCCATGTTCAGAACAGTTTATGTTCAATGTTCCATTCATGTTCAGAAAGTTAAATGTTAAAGAACTGTTAATACAGATATTTGAATCTGAATAATAATAATTACATTTCTCTAGTCAGCAACTATATGTGGTTTCTTCAGTCTTCTATATCTGCTGTATTATTTTTATTACTGATTGATTTGTTTTTTTCTTATGAATTTGTTAATTTATTTTTTCTTCTTATTTTGTGTTAAAAAATAAAAATAAAGACATTTGATAACATTGGCATGTTTTTTAGTACTTTTCTTGTGGGAAACCTGATGCGGCCCAGCCTCACCCAGATTCTACCTCTAACGGCCCCCGGGTAAATTGAGTTTGAGACCCCTGTTCTAAATGAACCAGTCGGTGAAAACGCGGGTCGAGGTAGCTGGCTGTGTTCAGTAGCAAGAATGCATGTTTGTCGGGGCCATATCGCGCCTTCAGATCAGTTGACATCATGGTTTTCATCTCCTTTACTCCTGCCTGGTCATCGGTGGAGGGCTTCAGTTGGGTCAGAAGCACATACTGCAGGGGGAGGACCGCTGATGCTGTTGGGTAGTTTTCTGTTGACAGCGCCTGGGTGGCTACTTTGAAGGGCCTCAGCACGTCTTTCACCTGTGGGACAAACAGACAATTAATATTAACTTATCCTAGCGCCACTAGTTAGATAGCTAGCGCAGTTAGGTGTCGTTACAAAAAAAAAACAACACACAAACTTAGCTAACGTTAACTAGCCTTACGTGTTACTACGTTTGCAACAGTAATATTAACAACATTAGGGACATAATATTATTAGACCTAACAATATAGCCAACGTCACTGACCTTCTCCATTAGCGTCCACTCCACACTGGTGAGCTCCAGACGGCTGAGTTTCTTCTCCATAATCACTGCTGCAACCAGGGCTTGTTGATCAGCTGCTCGACAGATCATATCGTATGTACTATTCCAGCGGGTGGGGCAGTCGTTGATGAGCTGGATTGGTTTCATACCAAGGAGCTTTTGCTTGGCCTCCAGGAGGTAGCTGTCTGTAGGGGAGTGCTTAAAATGCTGAGCGGCAGCCTTGAGGCGACTGACTGATGTTGCAACGGAACGCTGTGCAAGCCCTTTTCTCGCTGCCAGATTAATTGTATGAGCCATGCACGGGATATCAGTGATCCCCAAGTGCCTCTCTACAGCATTTACATAGTTGTGTGCATTGTCTGTAGTGATGGCAAGCACAGACTCAAGCTCTATGTGGTACTCTCGTAGAATACTGCCGATGCATTCTGAGACATTCGCTGCTGTGTGAGCAGTTTGAAGCTCAGACGTGTCCAGGACTACATTTCTCATCTCCCAGTCCTCGTCGATGAAATGGGCTGTTACCGTAACATATGACTCAGTAGCCAAAGAACTCCACCCGTCAGTTGTCAGTGCGAGGTTTTCACCCTGAAGCATTTCCCTTATGCCACCCTTGGTTGTGTCGTACAGCTTCGTTATTTTATTATTCATGGTCCTGTAGCAGGGGATCTTGAACCTTGGCTCTAGCTCGTGGACGAAAGCTAGAAACCCGCTCCCATATATTAAGTTAATGGGCCTCATATCCTCACAAACAAACCGTGCCAGCAAATCTGTCGCTTTGTTTTGACGGGCATAGGGTAGGCCTCGTGGTGATAGCATGGAGTCGATTCTGACCTGCCTCGTCCCCGATCTCTCCCCCTCCTCCGCTTCCAGCTTGCCGGGATGAAGTGTTGACAGGTGGGCTCTCAAATTGCTGGTCGTCGTGTGGTATACGAGTTTGGTCCTACATATTTTACAGATTACTTTGTCCTTACTCAGGATTTTCCCCTCTTTCGTCGGGAACCCAAAGAAGCGCCACACATTACTTTTTAAATGGTCAGGGGTGTGGATTTCGACCTCCTCATCAGGCGTAGTTGTCGTTGGCGCGGCCATTGTTTTAGAATATTGTTTTAAAATAAGCGCGATTGCGCGAACCAGGAGGATGCCAACGTCATAGGTCTACAGGAGCCCAGATGACCAATAATAGCCTTGATTATGAGCTCGCGGTTTTACTTCACCAGGCGTGAAAAAAACCTTGGAATCTGAAATGAAAACAACACTAATAAAAAATAATTCCCATATAGGTTCGAATATTAAGGGCTCCCTAAAATTCGTTCGAATTTCTTTATTTTTTTAAACAATCGAATTATATTCGAACAACGAAGTTCGAGGTCAAAGCCCTAATGTGTGTGTGTTGTTAGGCAATGTACATAGCCAGTTGATTGTATAACATCAGATGCTTATCCTTAAAAAGCCTATTCAATATTTCTTCTATATCATAACTTTTAATAAACTATACTGTCCAAGTATAGAAGACAATGGCTGTGCCTAGGCTACTTTTAATTAGGCTCTGCCAATTCGGAAAAAAAGAGGACAGAATAGTGTTTTGTTTGTTTGTGGGAGAGGGAGGGAGAGGCGGGAGACACTACTAATACGCTCCGTCTCCAAAAACGCAAAAGTATTTTTTGTCTTCTTCCCCTTGTTCTTGCATATCAGACGTGACTCTGAAAATGATTGAAATAATCACGCTCTACCCGAAATTACGGTGTTTGTTCATCATTTTCCATAATGCAGTTTGTTCGTGATATTTCACGCATTAACGTTGTCAGCCACAAACACGTCAGGTTGGACTGCCCTGAATCGTGCTGAAAACTCGATGTTTATAACATAACCCAAATAAATAGGTGAGCCTATTATAGCCTAGCCTACTGATGTACTAGGTGCTTCTGCAAATTACCAGCACCTCTAGCTCTTCTGCGCTCGTGTGTCCCTGCACTACCGGGGGATGCTCCGTCTCAACCTCCTTCTCTTGGCCGTCCTCCGCAGTCTTGCCTGGCTCAGTAGGCCTACTAAATAGCTCAGTAAGCTTTTGACATTTTGATGCATCCGCCTCCAATGATTTGGCCTTCTTCTCCTTCGCCTTCTTCCAGCCACTTTTCTCTTTACGCTTCCTACCTGACATTTTCTTTAGGCCTATACCTCTTCTTTGTGTGTTTTGTTTCAAGTTTGGTACTTTTCCCCACGTAATCGGCCTGCAATATGGTATTGGCGCCTTCTATTGTTTTGACTTAATATCGCTAATCTTTTTTTTTTCTTTTTCTGATGAGCCGTAGGCCACATAAAAGGACGGCCGTTCTGGACTTTGACAGAATGTCCTACTAGTCAGTCCGCCCCTGTCTGTAGGTATTCCAGTTATTGGAGCAGAGATATGTGAACATAGTGGTAAATTAAACATAGGCCCTGAAGCTAGTGTCTGCCCCGGCTACCACAGCTCATCACACCATCTGATTGGCCTTGGTAAGTGCTGTTGTATGACAACTGCTATAAAGTTCTTGGAAAGTGCACGATAAAGCATCCTGGGAGTAGTCTTCTATACTCCATATAAAGGTAAAGTTATGATGACGGACTAATGGAGCCATGCAGTGTGTTCTCATTCATCACGGTCGATCAGCTTGAGTCATGTGACCCGACCAGTGACTCCTATACAAATACGTTATAGATTTTTATTATGACAGGAACAACACTTAACTACTCCATTATAGAATTGATCTCTGGCTCAGGAGCATTTGTCACAGGTACCGTCTGGCATGAAACACACAGATAATAGATCCTGCTTACAAAACTACACTGCTGTTCCTTCAGCCTCAGTAAGCAGAGCACTGTGTATTTCCTGTGAGAAGAAAACTTTTTCCACATTTAAGTCTATTCACTAGGGTATATGTTGGTTCAGCTGACCAAAATAAAATAAATACAGTGTAGCGGGGTTCTATTTCATACCTCCACAAACACAGGCATAGTCGGAGAAGTAGTGATGTTATTTTATTTTGCCGGTCTCCCAAAGTGAAAAACAACTATTTACAACAAAATGAAAATAGTGGAAAAAGACTGGAAACATAAATAGTTTACCATGTAACACAAGTATTCACAACAAATGGAGTTCCTCATTAACTCTGACATACAATAAGTCTTAAAACAACTCTCACTGGGTCTTACAGGTGCTACCTGCTCTGTAGCTTCCCCAGACTGACCCCCCATCCCAGGCCAAAACAGCCCCTTTTAACTGTATAGCCCCTCCCACTGTGCTTAACTTTCTCATACCACCAATAGATTCATCTCGCAAGCGCGTGAGAATTCACTACTTAAACGGGAGAAATGGTGCGCCCCGTCTTGCCGGAAGAGGAGACGGTGGTGCGTATGCCTCCCACACTTCAGGAAATGTCCGTCTAAAATCAGGTTTGTGTAAATGTATGATTAAATGCAACGAGAACGGCCAAGTGTGCACCCATGGTCGCGCTACTAACACAGAGGAGAAAACAGTTATAATAGTGAGATTTGTCAACCAACATGCAAGAACGGAAGGGAACAGGGAATGTGTGTGAATGTGAACGTGTGTGTGTGTGTATGCGCTGCAGCATGTGACAGAGCCGGTCAGTGACAGAGCCGCTCCGTCACATTATCCCCCTCCTCCCCTAGGTTGGCGATGTGCGGCAACCTGGAAAGATAATCTGCCACCACATTGGTCTTGCCCGATCGGTGTCGGATGGTGAACTTGAAAGGCTGTAGTGAGAGGTACCATCGGGTAAGGCGGCTGTTGTGGTCCTTCATGGAGTTGATCCAGGTGAGAGCTCTGTGGTCAGTTTCCAGATCAAACTCCCGCCCAAGCAAGTAGTACTGCAGGCTTTCCAGTGCCCACTTTATGGCCAGGCCCTCTTGTTCCACCGTAGAATACCTGGTCTCACGTGGCTGCAGCTTGCGGCTTAGGTACAGGATTGGATGTTCCTCTCCAGGGTCCCCTTGGGCCAGGACTGCTCCAAGGCCGACTGTGGAGGCGTCCACCTGTACCAGAAATGGTTGGTTGAAGTCCAGACTCTTTAGAACAGGGGAAGAACACAGGTAGGCTTTTAAGGTGCAGAAGGCTGCTTCACAGTCGTCTGACCAGGTTACTGGGTTCCTCTGTTCCTTACAGGTCAGGGCTGTGAGTGGGGCTGCAATGGTTGCAAACTGGGGCACGAACCGTCTGTACCAGCCAGCCAATCCCAGGAAGGACCTTACCTCCTTCTTGGTGCGAGGTCGAGGGCAGTTTTGGATAGCTTCCACCTTATCCACTTGCGGCCGCACCTCTCCTCTTCCGAGTTGGTATCCCAGGTACCGTGTCTCCTGCCGTGCCCACTCACACTTGGAAGGGTTGAGTGTCAACCCAGCCTTCTGAATCCTTCCCAGGACCAGTGATAGGTGATGGGTATGCTCCGCCCATGTGTTGCTGAAGATCACCACATCATCCAGATAAGCTGCGCTGCAGTTGTCACAACCCTGGAGGACTCTGTTCATCAGTCTCTGGAAGGTGGCTGGGGCTCCATGCAGTCCAAATGGCATCACTGTAAACTGGAAAAGTCCAGCTGGTGTTCTGAACGCTGTGTATGGCCGGCACGACTCCTCCAGCGGCACCTGCCAGTATCCCTTACACAGATCGAGGGTGGTGATGTACTTGGCAGCTCCAATCTTCTCCAGCAAATCATCAATTCTTGGCATGAGGTAGGCGTCAAACTGGGAGATGGCATTGAGCTTCCTGAAATCAATACATATCCAGAGAGACCAATCCTTTTTGAAGACAATGACCACTGGACTGCACCACTCTGAGTTGGAATGCTCAATCACCCCAAGCTTCAACATCTCCGCCACCTCTTTCTCCAGTTTTTCCACCAGCTGTTGTGGGACCCGGTAGGGACGTTGGCGGATTGGTCGTCCATCCTTCAGGCGAATGACATGCTCAACAATGGTGGTTTTCCCTGGACTGGCAGCAAAAAGTGATGGAACTTCCTGAAAGATCTGCAGGAGCCGCGTAGCTTGCTCCGGTGCAAGATGTGCCAGCACAGGAATGGCAGTAGTGGTTAGACTTTCCAGCCCCGTCTCCACCTCCTCTTCTACATCCACCTCCTTCACCAGCAGAACCTTTGCTGGGGCCTGGATTGGACGCTCCTTCCACTCTTTTAGTAAGTTCACATGGTAGGTCTGTTTTGTTTTCCTCTTCTCTGGGTGATGGACCTCGTAGGTGACCAAGCCCATCTTGCGGGTGATGACATACGGCCCCTGCCACTTTGCCAAGAGCTTGCTGGTGGAAGAAGGGAGAAGCAACAGGACTCTTTGGCCAGGCTGGAACTCACGGTGCCGAGCCTGTTGGTCATACCAGGTCTTCTGGGTTTTCTGGGCCTCACGCAGATTGACCTCTGCCTCCTCCTTGTATTTTGCCAACCGCTCCCTCATCTCAAGAACAAACTGTACCACTCCCCTGTCACTTGGAGTGGTCGAAGGGGCCTCCCATCCCTTTCGGAGCAGGTCCAACAGTCCCTGTACCTCCCATCCATATAGCAGCTCGAATGGGGAGAACCCTGTTGAGGCCTGGGGAACCTCTCGGTAGGCGAAGAGCAGGAATGGTAGCCATCGGTCCCAGTCCTTGCCAGTGTCCTCCACAAACTTCTGGAGCATCCTCTTCAGCGTCTGATTGAATCTTTCAACAAGACCGTCAGTCTGTGGATGGTATGGTGTGGTCTTGATTGCTGAGATGCCCAGTTGTTTATGGAACAGCTGCATTAACCTGGAGGTGAAATTGGTCCCTTGGTCCGTCAGGATCTCGTCCGGAATCCCCACTCTGGAGAACAGCTGTACCAAAGCATGCAGAACAGCGGGTGCGGTGATGGTGCGCAGGGGAAAGGCTTCTGGGAAACGGGTGGCATAATCACACACCACCAAGATGTACTGGTGACCACCACTGCTTTTCACCAGAGGGCCCACAATGTCCATAGCGATCCTGCGGAATGGAACAGAAATGACCGGAAGTGGCTGCAGAAAAGCCCGGTCGGACTTGCGAGCAGTAGCGGTTTTCTGACATGTGGGGCATGTGCTGCAATATTTCTGAATGTCGGTGTACATGGAGGGCCAATAAAAACGTGAACTGATGCGAATATAGGTTTTGTGGCGGCCTAGGTGTCCGGCCCATGGGAGTGTGTGTGCTAGGTGCATGACAAGTGCTCTACAGCTAGCAGGGACTACAAGGCGTCTATGGTCATCCTCAACTGTGTACAACACATCTTTATCAACAATCAACCTCTCCCTTGCCACACAGTTCCCATTTGTCTGATTCCCCATTTTCACAAACAAAGGTTTCAACGTTTCATCCCCCCTTTGCAACACAGAAATATTTTCAGGTACTTCCCACATTTTATTGGACAGTAAACCCGCTCTCTCAGGTACCGTTGGCCTTAGCTGCTTCTCAAAGCGGCGTTGACGACGGGATTTTTTTGGCCCCTTAGTGCCACCCTCACACAGACTACTGTCAAGGTCTGGGAGTGGTTGGACACCAGCTTTCGCTTGGGCTCGAGTGGTCACAGGACAGTAAACATTCACATTGACCTTCCCCCCAGAGTCAGTTTCCGCTGGCAGTTATTCTTTGTGCAGTAAGTCCAGAAGTACTGGTAAGTCCCATCCCAGGATAGCATCTACTGGCAAGTTCTTTACCACACCAACAGTCAACAGGTAAGGCTGCTCATCAATGGTCACCGTTAAGTCCGCTTTGGGATAAGGATGCTTAATCCCCATGAACACACAAAATGTCCGCCTGTCTGCTGTAATCCACTCTGCCACTCACCCAGGTCCTCACCTCATAGGGAAGTAGCCGGAGTAACTGCTCCAAGATGATGGCCTCACCAATCTCCTCCTTGGTGTGTTGCCCTGGCCGAATCCAGCGCCGGTAGAGGCCTTTCAGGCGGTGGTAGGTCTCGGTGGGGTTCTCGCCTTGTGGTAACGTAGCAGACGGGAACTGCTGCCGCTATGTCTCTGGGGAAATGTCAAATTTGATGAGCAGCGCTGCTTTATGGTCTGTATACGAGTGGGCTCTCTCCTCGTCCATCGCGGTGTAGGCCTCCAATGCCTTCCCCGCCAGCAGGGGAACGAGCCGGCATGCCCACTCACTCTCTGGCCATTTCCATGTTTTGGCAATGCGCTCAAAACGCAACAAATAGTTTTCAATGTCCTCACCCAACTGGTATGGCGGAATCTTTGGCTCAGCATAGTGCCTGCACTCTTGTCTTGGCTGCTCAGGTCTGCCGCTAGCGTCTGGAAACGAGAGAGAAGGTGCCGGTTATGGGGTATACTGCTGCACACGCCTGGGTGCCGGTGTTGGTAGGTAAAGTCTTGGGCTACTTGCAGTCACTGTGCTTGCGGTCTCAGCAGTGACTGGCAAGTGGGGAGTATGCGACACTTGGACCACATTTTGAGGTGGCTGGGGGGCAGGTTGAGGCAGGTGGTCAGTCAACAGGAGAGAAGCCCTCAGACCTCGGAGCTCTGTCAACAGACCCTCCTCCCTTCTTTCCTGACCTGCCAAAAAGTCTCTCATCAATGTCAGTAGCTCTCCACCTGGACCAACTGTCGCTGCTGCCGTAGGAGCTGCTGGAGGCACCCAGAACCCGTCCTCCTCATCGTTGTCCTCTGATGATAGAGCTGTTTCCCAAGCCAGGTCTGCATTGGCGGTTGCTATTCCTTCATACCGTGGTCGCTGCTGGGAACGCAATCCTGTGCGCCGCTTTGGGAGGCGGTTTGTCTTCCCCCGACTAGCCATCCCACTTCTGACACCATATGTAGCGGGGTTCTATTTCATACCTCCACAAACACAGGCATAGTCGGAGAAGTAGTGATGTTATTTTATTTTGCCGGTCTCCCAAAGTGAAAAACAACTATTTACAACAAAATGAAAATAGTGGAAAAAGACTGGAAACATAAATAGTTTACCATGTAACACAAGTATTCACAACAAATGGAGTTCCTCAATATCTCTGACATACAATAACTCTGACATACAATAACTCTTAAAACAACTCTCACTGGGTCTTACAGGTGCTGCCTGCTCTGTAGCTTCCCCAGACTGAACCCCGTCCCAGGCCAAAACAGCCCCTTTTAACTGTATAGCCCCTCCCACTGTGCTTAACTTTCTCATACCACCAATAGATTCATCTCGCAAGCGCGCGAGAATTCACTACTTAAACGGGAGAAATGGTGCACCCCGTCTTGCCAGCCACTCTTGCCGGAAGAGGAGACGGTGGTGCATATGCCTCCCACACTTCAGGAAATGTCCGTCTAAAATCAGGTTTGTGTAAATGTATGATTAAATGCAACGAGAACGGCCAAGTGTGCACCCATGGTCGCGCTACTAACACAGAGGAGAAAACAGTTATAATAGTGAGATTTGTCAACCAACATGCAAGAACGGAAGGGAACAGGGAATGTGTGTGAATGTGAACGTGTGTGTGTGTGTGTATGCGCTGCAGCATGTGACAGAGCCGGTCAGTGACAGAGCCGCTCCGTCACATACAGTATCTGGTAAACTTCTATGTTGTCTCTAACCTAAAAAATAATTATGTACTACTACTTTTAGCATATGACCACTGTGAAGGCTACAAACCTCACAAACAACCACACATCCTAAAGGTTGCTCTCTTTTCGCCCAGGTGGCATCCTCACTAGGTGCCCGAACCACCTCAACTGGCTCCTTTCAACGCGAAGGAGCAGCGGTTCTACTCCGAGTCCCTCCCGCATGACTGAACTTCTCACCTTATCCCTAAGGGAGATGCCAGCCACCCTGCGGAGAAATCCCATTTCGGCCGCTTGTATCCGCGATCTCGTTCTTTCGGTCATGACCCATCCTTCATGACCATAGGTGAGGGTAGGAACGAAGATGGCCCAGTAGACAGAGAGCTTTGCCTTCTGGCTCAGCTCTCTTTTCGTCACAACGGTGAGGTAAAGCGACTGCAGTACCGCTCCCGCTGCTCCGATTCTCCGGCCCATCTCACGCTCCATTGTTCCCTCACTCGAGAACAAGACCCCGAGATACTTGAACTCCTTCACTTGGGGTAAGGCTTCATTCCCTACCTGGAGTGGACAGTCCATCGGTTTCCTGCGGAGAACAATGGCCTCAGATTTGGAGGTGCTGATCCTCATCCCAGCCGCTTCTCGCGTCTCCTCGTCCTCCAGTCCATCCTACAGCCCGTCCTCCAGAGGCGTCTCGCCGCCTTCCAGGCCGTCCTCCGGAGCCGTCTCGTCGCCATCCAGGCTCTCCTCCGGAGCTATTCCACTGTCCTCCAGGTCGTCCTCCAGAGCTCCTTCGCCACGGTCTACGCCCCTACCTCCGCCCATGTCCCCGCCCCTGTCTCCGGGCTCTGGAATTCCCTCGCCGTGGCCTACGCCCCTGTCTCCGACCTCCGGATTTCCCTCACCATGGTCAACGCCACTGTCTCAGGCCCACGGAATTCCCCTGCCACAGGCCCTGTCCATGTTCTGCCTCATCCTCTGCCTTGCCCCCGGGTCATCCGCCCGAGACTATTCTCATCCTCTGCCTTGCCCCCGGGTCATCCGCCCGAGACTATTCTCGTCCTCTGCCTTGCCCCCAGGTCGTTTGCCTTATTGCCTCGCTGCTTGGTTCCTGAAAAGGAGCGTGATTTCAGGAGGAAAAGTGTTTTTACATTTTCAAAGAATGTGGCTGAGGTGTCATTTAAAGGGCCCATATTATGCTTTTTGGGGTTTTCCCTTTCCTGTAGTGTGTTATTTATGTTTGTGTGCATGTAATAGGTCTGCAAAAGCTAAAATCCCAAAGTTCAGGCCAGAGAGAGATTCTCTCCCATATCCTTCCCCCCTTCCTGAAACGCCGCGATGGGATTCCTTTCTTTACTTCCTGGTTCAGTTCTGTATCGCACTGACCTCACCGTGATACGGAACTGAACTCAGCCAATAGCAGTGCGAGCCGCTAGAGCTGAAACACCACTAAGGTAAAGCGACCGGACCAGGCGAGAAGTGCTGCCACTTCTGCTGCGAACCAAAACTTTCTTTGTTTGCCATACCAAAGGAAGAAGACGTGAAGAACAAGTGGCTTGCATTTATTTTTACCACTATTCCCCCAGAGCAAAAACCGAAATTATGGTTGTGTTCTCGACATTTCACATACACCGATGGTTTTTCATTCACAACACAAGCCCGATTGCCCCTGCCAGCAACTTGTAAAAACAGCATCTCAGGGCATGTTAACATTTAACTACCTATTAATGTGGCATACCCACTTAACGGGAAGAAACTCAGCTACCAGAACATATTAACCAGCTTTACCATAACCAAACATAATTCCAACACCAAGCGTCTAAATCAGCACTGAACAAAAACGAGCTGACGCTACATAGCACAGAGTGAGCAACGGCAATTTTTTAACTTCATGCTATCTGCACAAACGACATATCATTACTGTACGACCTGTACTCACTGAACTAGCAGCCAAGAAAGAGCAAGAAAACTGCTTGACTTTACAGAGCCATAGCTATAAACAGTCTTTGCTGTTTGTGATCAAAAGTTGTGTTCAAGGTCATACAAACGCTGCTGAAGGTCATACAAACGCTGCTGAAGGTCATACAAACGCTGCTGAAGGTTAATCCGATGTCTCTGTGTCACTGTGACATGATTACTGATAATCCATCATTATTTATTAATAATAACTAATAATAAACTGGTACCGCACAACAAGCAATGCCATTTCTTCAGGGGCGGGACATTTGTCAGAATCTCTAAGCGGTTGACCAATCACAGCAGAGTCGCCTGCTAACCAGTCAGACCAGAGTGCACTTTTGCAAAGGTGGGGGCATGGGCTCTTCAGAGCATTTTCAGAAGGAGTGAAAAGTGGTACTTTACGCACAGGCAGTGTTAGGAAAATAAAGCGCATGAAAACATGCTTTAGTGGAGCAAAAAATACATTTATGACCCTGAAAACGTAGCATAATATGAGCCCTTTAATTTATACTAATTAAACTGCTCTACGTCTAACAATATGGATGAGGGAGGAGTGTGAGAATACTGTTAAAGGAAACTATCTGTTGGACTGTTTCCTGTCTGAGTGGTGATCAGTCACAGCAACAAACAGTGTATAACACTTAGTAGTTACTCATGGCAGCTACCTTAAGACGATGATAGACATTTAAATTGAAATAAGAGTACAAAGAAATGAGGGCAAGGTAAATGAGACAGAGTGAGAGAAGGGAGAACTCAAAGGACAGCAAGGATCCTTATAGTTTCTCTGTGGGCAAAGTTACAGGAACTGAAAGCAAAAGGAAAGGAATCTAGGGCGAGAAAGGAGAAAAGAGAGACAGTGCATTGTGGGAATGATCACACACGTGTTCAGTGCGTGACTTGAGTGTCAATGAAATAAAGTGCTTCCAGTTTTACAGCAGCAATGATTCTGAGCTTCACAAGAAAAACTGAATCCTGCTAAATGATCAGTCAGTCAAACAGGAAGCTAGAGGATCCTACTGGAACGATTAGCAAACAACCGGGGGTGCAGATTAGTCCATTTCAGAATAATATCTCTGATATGTTTTATAATTATTGATCATTAAAGTGTTTTCAAAGCTGGTAAAGGTGCGGCTAGTTTTAATGGCTTTGTATACTGCATTGTATGTACTTCTGCACAGACTGTTGTCTGTGATATTATTTATTTTATTTTATTATTTCTATTTTATTATTTTGTCTGATGTCCTTTTAAGATATGTTCCATTGTTGGAGGAGCTTTGGACCTAAGATTTTCATTGCCATAACTACACTGTAGCTACTTTGCACATGATAATAGAAACCTTTGAACCTTGATGTGATGCCGTCCCCAGAGGGTCTTTAGTTATGTTCACTTCCAATGAGAGATGGATCATTCCATCCTGTCACGTGGGGGCAGAGCATGGACCCTAATGGAGGACAAATTGAACAGAAATGTACCTTTAATTGCAGGGGAAGCCAAGGCAAGACTGAACAGAACTTTGTGAGTCGACAAACAACCGACAAGGATCAGACAAAATAACAGAAAACCAGGACATGCAGAACTAGACACAGCTGGGGAGGGAAACACAAAGACACCAGGTGAACAGAATCAGGTGATCAAACAGGAGGGAAAACACAGAGGGGAAATAAAATCAGACATGGGGGGGAACACTTATCAAAATAAAACAGGAAACAGACGGATCGGGACCAATTCAATATTGGTAGATACTGACGTGGACAAAATTGTTGGTACCTTTCCGTTAAAGAAAGAAAAACCCACAATGGTCACTGAAATAACTTGAAACTGACAAAAGTAATAATAAATAAAAATGTATTGAAAAATAAATGAAAATCAGACATTGCTTTTGAATTGTGGTTCAACAGAATCATTTTACAAACAAAATAATGAAACTGGCCTGGACACAAATGATGGTACTCTTAAGCTAATATGTTGTTGCACAACCTTTTGAGTCAATCACTGCAATCACAGATGTGTGTAACTTTCAATGAGACTATTTTGACCCACTCCTCGTTAACAAACTGCTCCAGCTGTCTCAGGTTTGAAGGGTGCCTTCTCCGGACTGCATGTTTCAGCTCCTTCCACAGATGTTCAATAGGGTTTAGATCAGGGCTCATAGAAGGCCACTTCAGAATAGTCCAGCGTTTTGTTCTGAGCCATTCTTGGGTGTTTTTAGCTGTGTGTTTTGGGTCATTATCCTGTTAGAGGACCCATGACCTGCGACTAAGACCAAGCTTTCTGACACTGGGCAGCACATTTTGCTCCAGAATGCCTTGATAGTCTTGAGATTTCATGATACCCTGCACAGATTCAACACACCCTGATGTGGCAAAGCAGTCCCAGAACATTACAGAGCCTCCTCCATGTTTCACAGCAGGTATAGTGTTCTTTTCTTTGTGTGCTTCATTTCTGCGTCTGTAAACACTGAGCTGATTTGACTTGCCAAAAAGTTCCAGTTTTGTCTCATCTGTCCAAAGGACATTCTCCCAGAAGCTTTGTGGCTTGTCAACATGCATTGTGACAAATTCCAGTCTCGCTTTTTTATGATTTGCTTTCAACAGAGGTGTCCTCCTCGGTCGTCTTCCAGCGGCGGATGGTGCGATCTGACACTGACGTACCTTGACCTTGGAGTTCACCTCTAATCTCTTTGGAAGTTGTTCAGGGTTCTTCGGTTACCATTCGTATTATCCGTCTCTTCAATTTGTCATCAATGTTCCTCTTGCAGCCACGTCCAGGGAGGTTGGCTACAGTCCCATGGACCTTGGACTTCTGAATAATATGTGCAACTGTAGTCACAGGAGCATCAAGCTGCTTGGAAATGGTCTTATAGCCTTTACCTTTAACATGCTTGTCTATAATTGTCTTTCTAATATCCTGAGACAACTCTCTCCTTAGCTTTCTGTGCTCCATGTTCAGTGTGGTACACACCATGATACTAAACAGCACAGAGGCTACTGTTCACCCTTTTAATAGGCAGACTGACTGATTACAAGTCTGAAGACACCTGTGATGCTAATTACAGGACACACCTTAGTTTAACATGACCCTGGGGTCAAATTATTTTCAGTCTTTCTAGGGGTACCGTCATTTTTGTCCAGGCCAGTTTCATTATTTAGTTTTTTTAAATGATTCTGTTGAACCACAATTCAAAAGCAATGTCTGATTTTCATTTGTTATTTTTCAATACATTTTTATTTATTATTACTTTTGTCAGTTTCAAGATATTTCAGTGACCGTTGTGGGT
The DNA here is from genome assembly GCF_036324505.1 of Eleginops maclovinus. Classification (NCBI taxonomy): domain Eukaryota; kingdom Metazoa; phylum Chordata; class Actinopteri; order Perciformes; family Eleginopidae; genus Eleginops; species Eleginops maclovinus. Next base: position 20,550,163 of record NC_086358.1, read on the forward strand.
TTTTCTTTCTTTAACGGAAGGGTACCAACAATTTCGTCTGTATGTTTGGCAGTGGACCTCCGCTCCCGCCCCTCAGCTGACTCCTCTGCTGGCTGTCCATGGGGCAACACATGGCTGATGGGGTGTGTGCCTGAACAAACCCCCCCCCCCCCCTTTGAGAATGGATGCCTCTCACTGGTATTTTAGGTAAGACGGCAGAGTGCACTGCAGAGATAGATGTGGAATTTCAATGAAGCCAAGAGGACAAGCACACATGGCTGAGCATGGATGAAGGTGAAGTCTGAAAATGATATTTTTGCTGAAATTCAAAACCAATGGGCAGATTACAGGATGAATTTAATGAATAAAAAGTGGTCTGAAAAGGTAAACATATATCCTCCTGTATCCTGGAGGCAATAACTAGAGCTTGTAGTATCGCTAACTAAACAATATCATCTCCAGCAGCCCTGAAGGATATCAAATCGTTACATTCAAAACCTCTTTTTAATACAGCATTAGGGTATCTGTCAACAGAGTTCAGTGTTCAGTTCGGAGCAGAGGTGTAAAGGAAGTAGATTTACTCAAGTACTGTACATTAGTGTCATTTATTTGAGTCTTTCCATGTTATGCTACTTTGTACTTCTACTCCATTACAATTCAGAGGTAAATGGTGTACTTGTATCCACTACATGTATTTAATCCCTTCAGTTACAGATCTGGATTAATGATGGTAAATATAATCAGCGCTTAAATCAGACTGTAGTTCACCTGGAGTAAATCCAGCAGCTACCCTGCAGTATACAAAGCCATTCAAACTAGCTGCACCTTTACCAGCTCTGAGAACACTTTAATGATCAATCATTATAAAACATATCAGAGATATTATTCTGAAATGGACCAATCAAACAATGACTACTTTTACTGTCACTACTTTAAGTACATTTAGATGAGAGTACTTTCTACTTTCACTGGAGGAACATTTAGAATACTTTTACTGTGACAGAGTATTCCTACACTCTGGTACTTCTACTTTACTCAAGTACAAGATCTGAGTACTTCTACTTTACTCAAGTACAAGATCTGAGTACTTCTACTTTACTCAAGAACAAGATCTGAGTACTTCTACTTTAACTCAAGTACAAGATCTGAGTACTTCTACTTTTAACTCAAGTACAAGATCTAAGTACTTCTACTTTTACTCAAGTACAAGATCTGAGTACTTCTACTTTTACTCAAATACAAGATCAGAGTACTTCTACTTTACTCAAGAACAAGATCTGAGTACTTCTACTTTTACTCAAGTACCAGATCTAAGTACTTCTACTTTTACCCAAGAACAAGATCTGAGTACTTCTACTTTTACTCAAGTACAAGATCTGAGTACTTCTACTTTACTCAAGTACAAGATCTGAGTACTTCTACTTTTACTCAAGTACCAGATCTGAGTACTTCTACTTTACTCAAGTACAAGATCTGAGTACTTCTACTTTTACTCAAGTACAAGACCTGAGTACTTCTACTTTTACTCAAGTACAAGATCTGAGTACTTCTACTTTTACTCAAGGACAAGATCTGAGTACTTCTACTTTTACTCAAGGACAAGATCTTCTGTACAATGTTTCCTGCTTCACATGAGTGAGCCAGCCGGAGCGTTGCTTTGTTTTCAGCGTGTCTTTTAATTGTGTCGGACATATTACCCTGCTCCTGAACAACTGGCTTTGTGTTGTCAGCCGGCTCTGCCTGCCACGCTATCGCTGCTATCTGATGAGCAGCATTAAGTAGGAGTGTCGTAAACAAAGACATGCAGAGGAAAATAGCAGTCCAATTTGAAGCTGACACATTACACTGTGTTTATCAAATTTAGCTTTTTGTAGACAGCCACCCATGTGTAGCCGAAAGCATTTCTGTCCTTTTCCAGCCTCTGTTATTTACACATCCATCCAGCACAGCGTCTTGTCCCTACATCATGATATGATTAAACAAAACACATATGATTCATACCCCTACTATTTACCTTTCTGGAGTAAATGTAACCAAGCAGCAGTGCACAGCAGATGAAGTTGTGAATGTTGAATGGGTTGCACTCTGTTGTATTCATCCATTTATTCTGCAAAAGTAGCTCTAATCTTTTTGCAAGCAGATCCTCGTCCTACCTTGGAGATTCTGCAGCTCGGCATTATTATGTATTAATATTGGATGTTACTGAAGCAGCTCAGACTGCTTTGGTGAGCTGCTGAATGGATTTGTTGCAAAGCTGAAAAATAAAAATGTTTTTATCCAAGTTTGAGAAATGTTTCCAGACATCAAGCCTGGCTGTTTTTATGCCTTCTGAACAGGATTCACATACAGGTGTTCAAAATTAATTTAATGAGTGTCATTTTTTATGTGGCCTTCTGGTTTACCTCCACTCCAAAAGTTCATGTTAATTAATTACAAGTGTATGTGTTCAATCAGAAGATACACAAGGTTTTTTGATTCCCACAACAGTATGTGTGTTAATAAATGCCCCTCTCTACCTGAATCACTATACCGTCAATCAGGTGTAGACCACCCCCCTACCAAGTGTAGAAAAATCCACAATTCAGGCCTGTCACTCCTTCTTTCCCTCCAAAGACTACAGGCAGAACTAACTACCCCTGTTGGAGTATAAGTTTCCTTGGAGAAACGCTCTGTAATAGGACATAATAGGGAATAATAAGTATTCAGGATAATACTCAGAATAATACAGTATAATAACATAATGTTATGTTAGGGTGTGTACACTATCACACAGTATTTCCATCAGAATGAGTGTGTGACTTCATGTGGAGGAGAGTAGGGAGCTCTGCTGCTAAGGCTAGATTATGTCTGTTTACAGGCCCCTCTCTCCACCACGCTCTCTCTGTGTGTGTGTGTGTGTGTGTGTGTGTGTGTGTGTGTGTGTGTGTGTGTGTGTGTGTGTGTGTGTGTGTGTGTGTGTGTGTGTGTGTGTGTGTGTGTGTGTGTGTGTGTGTGTGTGTGTGTGTGTGTGTGTGTGTGTGTGTGTGTGTGTGTGTGTGTGTGTGTGTGTGCGCGCGCGCGGTTGATTTATGTCTTTGACGTAATAAAAGTTCTATTGCCTCCAACTCTGACTGCCTCCAGCGCCTTCTTCTGAATATGGTAGAATGTGTTGTTAGTATAATGGAGGAGGAGGAGGTCCGGGTATTCAACTGACCAAGACAGAGATTTCCTGTAACACCACTATTTACCTGCTAGATCTCTTTTGATCCATACCTATGTTAATGGAGAAGTGAACAGTTTACTCCTGTGGATGCATTATGATAGAAATCCCTCCACATCCATGTTGTACCATCCACAAACCACCGGATTGACCATTAAAATGTTAACAAAATGTAAATCCAGGGTTTCAATGTCCACATCACATGAGATGTTCACTGAACCACTCCTCCACCAGCGATAGTTTTTCAATGTGAAATATGAGCAGTGTTTGGTTCAGCTGTCCGTCTGTATGTCTGTGAACAGATCTGCCATAGCATCACAAAACCTTTATAGGTGGGTCCAGTTTAAAGATGAATGCAGTGCTAGCAGAAACATGGGAACATAAATTTTGATAATTACTAAAGTCATTATAAATGTTTTGCTGAAAAATAATGCCAAATGGCCTTTTGCCTCGAAGCCTCTGAGAGAATATCTGTGTGAACGGGTGAAATCTGTCTTTGAGATTGCCAAGAAGAAGAAAGCGCTATATCAATTCAGTTAATCATTTTTGCAAAATATTATATACAAATGAATAGACTTTATTACAAGTTTTCTGAAAAAGCTTGTTTAAATATGCAAATTAGACATGATCTAGTTAAATATGAGCATATTTCAATACATTTCGGGAACACAATTCTGAACATTGGAAGTCAGGTTCCTAATTCTTATTTCATTTTGTAGTCATATTTGAATCTAACGGTTTTACAGAAGGGATTTTGGGATCTCTTTTTACCACTCCATAAATCTGAAAATACTGTCAACAGCCGTAAAATATCCAATTTCGCCATGTTTTTAGGTATACAATGTTATGTAATTCAGGCGATGAATGACATATGAACAAACGCTTCTGTAAAGACCTTCAGAATATTGATAGGAATAAGCCTGGAAGGTGTATGTAAGTGCTACTGAAGTGGAAATTTCGTGCTCCCAATATGAGACAAACCTCATTTTCAGAAAATGACCTTTAAAGATATTTATTGTCAAATTCCATTTTTTTTGTTGTTGTATTGAACACACTTTTTACAGACACAATATCTAATCTAATCCTTGGCAACAACAATATAGAACTCATAAAACACATTACAACTGAAAACTGAGTAACACAGCATATGACCTGAACAGAATCAGCCCAGTGAGCAGTTCATTCAACCTCGCTACATGAGTTATCAGCCACTGCTGTGTGGCGCTCTCTAAACCCTCCTCTTGTTTGGATGGCAGCTTTTGCATCGACGCACTCCGTGAAGGTATCTCATGTTCGGGGTCATTTGTTTTTAGTTTGCTTCGTGCAAGTGACAATTGTTGTCGTCTTCTCTGTCAAAGTTGTTTTGCTGTTCTTTTGCCAATTAGAGATTGAAATGTCCCACGGAAAGTTAAACCAGGAAGTGTCATAGCACACCACCTGACGCATCTGAACGAATCACATTTTCAGAAATTGACACCAGCCAATGAGATTTCGTTTTTTGGTCTAAAGCCCCCTTTGTACTTTCACGATTTGTTGCTGATACAAAGGACATGACCATATTTACATCCGATGACATTTAGCAGGAGAGACAGAGTTTTACAACGATACCATGGGATTACATGGTGCAAACAGCGGTTGCGGTACTGTCCGTCCGTCCGTCCGTCCATCCATCCATCCATCCATCCTCTCCCGCTTATCCGTCAGGGTCGCAGAGGTAACAGCTCCAGCAGAGAGCCCCAAACTTTCCTTTCCCTGGCCACATCAACCAGCTCTGACTGGGGGATTCCAAGGCGCTCCCAGGCCAGCGAAGAGATATAATCCCTCCTCCTGGTCCTAGGTCTACCCCTCGGTCTCTTCCCAGCTGGACGTGCCTGGAACACCTCCCTAGGGAGGACCCTCCTTTCCAGCACCTTAGAGTAAACTTTCCTGGGGAGGCTGAGTAATGTGATGCCTCTGTAATTGGTACACACCCTCTGATCCCTCTTTTTAAAAAGGGGAACCACCACCCCGGTCTGCCACTCCTTCGGTACTGTTTCATTTCACGCAATGTTGATGAGACGTGTCAACCATGACAGTCCCGTCAACACCCAGAGCCTTCAGAATTTCTGGGCAGATCTCATCCACCCCGGGGCTTTGCCACTGTGGAGCTGTTTACGTACCTCAGTGACTTCCCCCCGTGAGATTGGAATTGATCCACCTTCATACTCCAGCTCCGCCTTTAACATAGAGGGCGGAGTTGTCGGGTTCAGGAGTTCCTCAAAGTGCTCCTTCCACCGCCCTAACACACTATCAGTTGAGGTCAACAGCGTCCCATCCTTACTGTACACAGCTTGGATGGTTCCCTGCTTCCCCCTCCTGAGGTGTCGGACGGTTTTCCAGAACAACTTTGGTGCCGACTGAAAGTCCTTCTCCATGGCTTCTCCCACACCAGCTGCTTTGCCTCGGCCACGGCTGCTTCCCCTTCAGGCCTGTCAATAACTTGCAACTGCGTCAGGAGTACCCAGGGATAACATATCCCGGAAGGCCTTCTTCTTCAGTCGGACGGCTTCCCTGACCACCGGTGTCCACCAAGAGGTTCGAGGGTTACCGCCCCTTGAGGCATCTTAGACCTTGAGACGACAGCTACCTGCCGCAGCTTCAGCAATAGAGGCTTTGAACACCGCCCACTCTGGTTCAATGTCCCCAGCCTCCACAGGGATGCCTGAAAAACCCCGCCGGTAGTGATGGCAAAGTGAAGCTTTATGAACCAGTGAAGCTTTCCATCCAATTGTATTGGAAAAAGGTTCATTCATTCAATGCATCTAAAACTCTAGGTTGACCTCTGCTGTTGAAAACGTGTAGTGCAGTATGTTTCAAACACCCTATATTTTGCCTCCCTCTCTGTGGGCTGAACATGACTATGAAAACTTGAACCAATAAATCATGTCATCAATATGTGGATTCCTATTTGAATAAAACTACTGCTTTTCTCGTATGAATTGTGTCCATGTTTGTGTATTTCACAATTGTGTCTGGGTGTCTTTCTGTACCTTTGTTTGCAGCTTTGTGCATGTGTGAGTGATCATACTAGCAGAAGATAGATCTTCGTTTTACACAAATGTGAGATTGAAAATAATTGCAAGTGCTTCCTAATGCCTGTGCAGTTTATGGCAGTCATACTGACTTATTTGAACTATTTCTTGAATGTGGCAAGGGTTTTACAGAGGAGAGATCAGTGTGGCAGGGAAGTGCTTGTGGACAGGTTACACATGGAAGGGCAAGAACATGGAGGTGCAGTGAAAGTGCTTGTGGACAGGTTACACATGGAAGGGCAAGAACATGGAGGTGCTTGTGAACAGGGGTTGGGTGGGATGGGACATGAAATTAAAATCGATTTTTATTAAGAAACACAATTTTCTCCACAGTACTGGGGTTTAGTCGGTTTCTCTTCTTGGAAACTATTTCCCCAGCCTTGGAAAAAACGCGTTCACATGGCACAGATGAGGCCGGAATGCACAAAAGATTCCGTGCCAACACAAAAAGATGGGGGTACACATGCTTGTGCTTGACCCAATACTCAAGTGGGTCTTCATTTCGTGGAATGTTGGGCTCTGCAAGGTACCGGTTCGTCTCTACAGAGGCATTGGCTGTAGCACTTTTGACCTTCCTCTTCTCCAAAACTTGTGCATCCAACAGCTCCCACAGGCCTGAAACGGTAATGGTACAGGAATGCAATCAATATACTGTATATTATACATAAACACTACAACATTGAAACTGCATCCATACCTGATGAATCAGAGGTTGAAGGTGCATCATGTGAAGTTGATGGGGTAGGATCATCGGAGGGTGCCGGATCAGGTGTTTTTTGCCTTATAACAGTGGCACATTCTGCCATAAGTTTTTTAACACCATTTTGCTGGTGTGTGGTGTTGCAAAACCCCATGGTTTTAAAACGAGGATCCAGGAGAGTGGCCAGAGCATGCTGTCCTGCAACCTCATAATTCCCAAGCTTTTCAGACGTTAGGGTTAACAAATGTTTAGCCAAATCTCTGGCCATTTCATCTGTAAGCTGCCTTTGTTTTGTTGCAATAATGTGCCGCAGCATCTTCACCAGCGGAATTATTTTCGAACCTGACACATGTTTCTCGGCAGAAAGCTCAACTGTGGCTTCTTTGAGAGGGGCCAAAAGAGAAATGCACTGACTTATGCTGTGGTATTGATTGGAGGTCAATGGTGCCACATCTGTCTGAAGAGAGGCCAAGGCTGCACCCACTGGCTCTCTCTGCTCGTACAGTCTTTGGAGCATGTCTAAGGTGCTGTTCCATCTTGTGTCCACCTCTTGAATGAGTTTATTTGTTGGACCACCCATTTGGTTTTGAAGGCAGAGAAGCCGCTCTCTGGCTACAGTGCTGGTCCTGAAGTAAGTGGCAATATCTCTTGCCTTAGTGCGCACCTCCTCCAGACCTGGGGTTAGTTTGAGGGCCTTCTTCACCACCAAATTCAAGGCATGAGCAATGCAGTGGCTGTGCCTTACCTCCATGATGCTACTACAGAGGTGCATATTTGAGGCACCATCTGTAGTAAGGCACATGACCTTTGCTTTGGGTATTTCCCACTCTTCCAGAATTGACCCTTTCACAGTTGCAATGTTGGATGCAGTGTGGCGCTCCCCAAACTTAGCAACTGCCAGCAAAACAGTCGCCAACTTGTCTTCCTCATCCACAAAATGGCAAGTGAAGGCCAGGTAGGAATCCATGTGGATGGATGTCCACATATCCGAGGTCAAGGCCACAGCAGTAGCCTTCTGAACCTTGTCTTTGGCCTTCTGCTTCTCCTCACGATACCTTGCCTCCATCATGGACTTCAAGGTCTGCCTTGATGGAAGGACATACGTAGGGTCCAAAAGGGAAACCAAGGCTCTGAAACCTTGATCATCCACAACCTAAACAGTAGAAGATATTTAATATGTGTTTTACAGAAAAAAATATCTCTATGTATGTGGAAAATACATATCCTTATACCTTGAAAGGCTGGGAATCCTGGACAATCATGTTCACCAGTGCCTCATCAATCTTGGCCTTTCTATCGCCTGCAACACAACAAAAGGTCATGGCTACATAACATAATACCACTGCGAGTACTTTTAATGAATAAATGCTGCCATGAAATAAATGCATAAACATATATTAACATGACGATTACATGTAGGAGGGAACTACTGAATTAGAGCAATGGTACTCACCCCGGATGCTCGCTGCAGCTTGGCCAGCCTCATGCTTAGCACGGAAATGCCTCAGCATGGATGAGGTGTTATTATTATAGGCCAGCTGTTGATGGCAAACCAAACATTGGACCTGAAAACAGAATTAAAAAAACATATATATACTTATACGCATGTGTAACAACTTCACTAACCATTGCCAATAGGCTATGATACAAGCCAAATCGCCATTATGACCTATCCAATGCACACATTCACTACAATTACACATGGCACACAGGATAATTTTGATGACACAAGTTTATTCTATAGTAGAATAAAGTGAACCATACACCTGGGACAACATTTCATTATTAGATATATGCAAAGAATGCTAGATTTCGTGGGTGGTTAGCCAGTAAGTTCATCCATGACATGACATGACACGGGCAGATGTGTTGCATGATCAGTTAACCATAACACAATTAAAACATTGTGGGGAGCTGCTTTGCCAAAGCTTAGCCTACTTCCAAAAACATCCATAATTACGCTATAAAATTATATAGGTTTTGCCTGCCCTATTGCCAACCTTGTTAGGAGAAATCAAATTAAAGTGCTCCCACATCTCGGAGCGGCCTCTCTTTGCAACAGGTTCCATTGCAATTAACTATTTTCTCTTTGCTACTATACTCGCTATACTTACTGTTCTGACTCGCAACACTGCTCTCGACTACTTTGCTACTACTACTACTAGTTATACTGACTGTTCTGACTCGCAACACTGCTCTCGACTACTTTGCTACTACTACTACTACTACTCGCAACTCGCTGTACTACTACTGACTGTCTGATTCTCGACTACTTCAAACCCCACAACTCGCGCGCCGTTTCGCGCACCTTTGAATCGAATTGAAGCAGTCACGTGAGTGTGCGTTGAAACGAAGCTTCGGACGTCATTGGTCACGTGATCAGCAGCAAACGAATCAAGCACCGATACATTGCTTTGCCTTGCGCTGGTTCATTTTTTGATACAAGCTTCGAAGCAGGAGAGTCGGAGGTAACAACACTACCCGCCGGAGGTGCGAGTTGAAGGCCTCCTGGACATGGGACTCCTCCAGACATTCCCAGTTCACCCGCACTACACGTTTGGGCTTACCAGGTCTGTCCAGAGGCTTCCCCTGCCACTCGACCCAACTCACCACCAGATGGTGATCAGTTGACAACTCCGCCCCTCTCTTCACCCGAATGTCCAAAACATGCGGCCTCAGGTCCGATGATACGATAACAAAATCGATCATGGACCTTCTGCCTAGGGTGCTCTGGTACCATGTACACTTATGAGCATCTTTATGTTCGAACATGGTGTTTGTTATGGCCAATCCATGACTAGCACAGAAGTCCAGTAACAAACCACCACTCCAGTTCAGATCAGGGGGGCCGTTCCTCCCAATCACGCCCCTCCAAGTGTCTCCATCATTGCCCACGTGTGCGTTGAAGTCTCCCAGCAAGACTAAGGAGTCCCCTTCAGGAGCCCCATACAGGACTCTTTTCAGGGTCTCCAAGAAGGCCAAATACTCTGAACTGCTGTTTGGTGCATAAGCACACACAACAGTCAGAGTTTTCCCCCCCATGACCCGCAGGCGTAGGGAGGCGACCCTCTCGTCCACTGGGGTAAACTCCAACAAAGCGGCACTCAACCGGGGGCTTTTGAATATCCCCACAACCGCTCGGCGCCTCACACCTTGGGCAACTCCGGAGAAGTGGACAATAAACTGGACTGGGCCAAGAACACTGAGGCTGTTTACAAGAAGGGCCAGAGCCGACTCTACTTCCTGCGGAGGCTCCGGTCCTTCAACGTCTGTAACACCATGCTGAAGATGTTCTACCAGTCGGTGGTAGCCAGTGCCATCTTCTTTGGTGTTGCGTGCTGGGGCAGCAGGCTGAGGGCAGCAGACGCCAACAAGATCAGCAGGATCGTCAGGAAGGCTGGCTCCGTCCTGGGGGTCCAGCTGGACTCTTTGCTGGTGGTGTCTGAGACGGGGATGCTGCGCAAGCTGCGTAGTATCATGGACAACAACGCTCACCCTCTCCACCAGGTGCTGACCTCATACAGAAGCACCTTCAGCAATAGACTCATTCCACCCCGGTGTAAGACAGAACGCCACAGGAAGTCCTTTCTTCCTGTGGCCATCAGACTGTTTAACTCATCCACCTCAGGTCGTTAGAGGAACATTGGAGACTCAGTGACACTTTATTTCATCGCAATGTTGTCATTTCACTTTACTTTCACTTTCACATGTCACTTTATTTAGTATTCAGCTTAGTTTTATTAGTTATCTTATTACTGTACTGCCATTTGCACTGTACGTATTGTTGTATATTGTATATACCTACGTAGTTACTCTAACTATTTCACTATTTCATATTTGCAAAGCTGCTCTTATTGTTGATACATTTAGTTTATATTTAGTTATACTTAGATTATACTTAGTTATTTCAGTTTATATTTAGTAATATTGATGTATATTTAGTGTATATTTAGTGGTTTAGTTATATTGAGTGTATATTTCTCCTTCCTTCTTTGTATTGAACTGTTGCACCTCAATTTCCCTCGGGATAAATAAAGCTTCTTGAATCTTGAATCTTGAAGAATAGAGTCCAACCCCTATCAAGAAGTAAGGTTCCAGAGCCGACGCTGTGTGTAGAGGTGAGCCCCACCAGATCCAACTGGTAACGCTCCACCTCCTGCACAAGCTCCGGCTCCTTCCCCCCCAGAGAGGTGACGTTCCACGTCCCCAAAGCCAGCTTCTGTCGCCTGAGTCTGGTCCGTCGAGACCCTCTGCTTTCACTGCCACCCTTCTGGCAGCGCACCCGACCCCATCGCTGTTTCCCGTAGGTGGTGGGCCCACGGGACGGGGAAGCGGAGGTGTTGCCCACGTTGCTTTTTCGGGTAGTGCCCGGCCGGGCTCCGTGGCAAGCCCGGACACCAGACGCTTGCCAACGAGTCCTCCTTCTGGGCCTGGCTCCAGAAGGGGACCCCGTGCTTCCTCCGGGCCGGGTATCCTCGCTTTCATGTATGTTTGTCATGAGGTCTTTTGAACCAATCTTAGTCTGGCCCCTTACCTGAGACCAATTTGCAGTGGGAGACCCTACCAGGAACACAAGGTTCCAGACAACACAGCCCCCAGGTTCATCGGGGCACACAAACCTCTCCACCACGATAAGGTGCTGGTTCTCGGAAAGGTTCTCTATATGTCTCGGAATGGTTCTCTATATGTTGCGTTAGAATACTAACTTCAGGTGAAATTAGGAGAAATCTAAAGACGCAAATAGACAAACTATAGTAAAATAAACACCTAAATGTGTATTGTGTACGTATTCCTTCCAAAAGATTAAAAGGAAACATGTTATGGAATCAAAATAGCACAAAATCTCAATTGAGCAGTGCATGAAAACAATGTGTTTGCCTGCCGTGTCTCGCCTTAAAGCATAATGTTCTTCATGAGTTGTAAGAGAAACGGAGTTAAAGCAGTTGTTGTGACTGAGAAGATGGATGATTGCAATGTTGGCTTGCTGAACTATGTTCTGAGCCACGCCAGGCATGCGGTCAGGATAAGGAGGAACAGTGCCCATTACAAGAGTGAAATGTCTTGTGTGTGGGACAATCTGAAAAAGGACACTAAAAAGGGATATAAACCCGGTGTACCTGCACATAAAAAAATTAAAATTTTGCAAGAACTTTATTAATGGCAGCCCCTTTGTTGAACTGGACAATGAGGGAGTCATATGGATTAATTTGAAAATGAAAATGGACAATAACACAGACCATTCCTGTGTGGAAACAAGACCATTTTTCCCCCGATATTGCTTTGTTGATTTATTTGAGTGTTATTTGTTTCGTTTGTTTATTGGCTAAACTATATGCCTGAAATGTTGTTTTTGTATATTGTAGTATACTATATTTATTTTTGTTTTATGTTTTCTCTGTTTTTCCCTGGTTTAACGGTTTCAAAACTGTTGTGATTTGAATGTGTGTCTTTGTTTTGTGTTGTACAAATGTATGTATTTGTGATACAATGTAAAATGTCTATTTCTGATAATAAAAGACAAAGAAAATGAACTTAAGGGTTAAAAAAAGAGAATAAAACTAATGATCTGTTAAATTACCTGTCTGTTCACATAAGGGAAGAGAAAAGGAACCCACCTTCACCTTGAAAGTGTTTGTGCGTGCGTGCATGTGTGTGGTTCTATAAACAGCGACTGCAACATGTCGTTATAAAACTTCATGTGGTTCACCTAGGAAGAGTGCAACCACGTTTTTCTTTATTTAATCAATAAAGCCTAACAGTCAATTTACCTTTACCTTATACTATGAGGGTTTGAATCATTTTACGTTTCATATGCATATTGAAGTAACATGTTAATTGTAACTTGCACTGCGGATGTCTCAGGAGGAAATTCCCCCACTTCTCAAAAGAAATCTAGACGATGAACTGTCTGCTAAATGTACATCTTCATTTGGCCATTCACCACACTGATAGAGAACATTGTTTTTATTCATAAACAGTATTTCTTTTGGAGTTTTTGATTTTGATTGACAGAAATCCTGCCATAGAAAGTGTTTCTTGGTTGGAAGTGGATATAGCAGATGAGGGGTAAACAGATAACACTTCCCCTTGGTAAGACCCACCGCAGACCACAAGTAAACGTAAAGAAAACATGGAACACTGTCAAGAGCATCAAAGATCTTGTGTTTATGAACAAAACTGTGCAAATGCCATTCCTCACACATACACAGTTACCACAAGGATCATTTACAGGTTCATGTGAGGAAGTACAAGATCTATGAAACAGCTGCGCTTCTTCATCTAATGCTGATTTGAGTTGTTTTTGCTTCTATTTTTGTGTGGTTTCAGGTCTCATTTGTTGTGATGTTTCAGTACCCACATTATCATGAATATGTTATCATGGGGGGGTCGGGGGAGCATGCACTCGCCCCTGCTCCTGAGACATTATGGTTTAGAGGAGCCTGTGGTTACAAACATATTTCAAATGACAGTTTTCACCTGTCTCTGAGTGCCCACAGCTTTTACTCCTTCAGGACCAGACTTTGAAGGAGTTGACAGAGCTGCTGAAAACACAGACGCCAAAACGCCTTCTAAATTATGTAAGAGGAGCCTCGCTGTGCGGGACACAACAGTCAACTGGCACTCTGTTTTTCTGAAAGGCTGGATTTGAAAGGGAACAAAAAAGAATGTTGTGACTGCAACTCACTATTATCCAATTCAACACATCCTTTTCCAGATCAATGATAGATGTCACCAAGCCATCGTGGTATCAACATGTTTCCAATTAGATTTACCATGAGTAAAAAATAATTCTCAAGGCCCTGCACTGTTTTAAAGGTATTTAGTCAATGTGAACTTAATAGCAGACAATGATATACTGTTTGTTGTATGGGTAATAGTTTATGGTAACTTAATAAAACAGTGCCTTGGCATTTTTGAGTTAGAGTTACTTAATAATATTTATTTGACTCAATTTCAGTTTTGAGTACTAAAGTCAAATGTTTTTAATTCATAGTTGGGTTTATACAGCAACATGTTTATTTAAAAGATAATACAAATATTAAAGCTAAATATACTTGATTTACTTGTACTTTGTTAACAAAAATACTTAGTGAAAATACCTTAACAAGTAATATTTCTTTTAACATTTGTGTCGCTTTAAATGACTAGTAAATAGTACTCACTCAATCAGTTATACTTTAACTTTAAACTATTAAGTAATGCTACTCAAAAAATGGCGATGTTATCAGTTTCAAAAAATGATTTGAGTTGTTTTAAATTGTCGGTTTTACGGTGAAGCAAACAGAGAAGGGAAAGCTGTATGGAAGAATGAATCATGTTCTGCCCTCCTGATGATGTGTCTATCAAAACTAGACAGCAGCCACACTCCCAAATAATCAACACTGGAGTCAGGATATAGCATTAAGCTCCAGCTTTACTTTTGACTCAATGGACATGCCATTACAGCCAAGGAGTAAAACTAACATGAAATATACACTGAATTAGTTAAACAGAACAGATGACATGTAAAGACATCCAAACAAATCAAACAGACTTAAAACTGGAAGACAAAGCTTTAAACAACATATAAGTACTCAAAGACAATGCGCACGATGGGCCAAATCAAAGGATTGCATTGGATTGTGAACACCAATGACTACCGCCCAGTTGCACTCACCTCCATCATCATGAAGTGCTTTGAGCGGTTAGTCAAAACTTTTATCACCTCCTCCCTCCCTGACTCACTGGACCCCCTGCAGTTTGCCTACAGAGCAAACAGGTCCACGGATGATGCCATCTCCCTCACCCTCCACACTGCCCTCTCCCACCTGGACCAGAGGAACACTTATGTGAGAATGCTGTTCATTGACTACAGTTCAGCATTCAACACCATTGTGCCCTCCAAGCTCATCATTAAGCTCAGGGACCTTGGGCTCAACAGCGCCCTCTGTGACTGGATCATGAGCTTCCTGACGGGCAGATCCCAGGCAGTGCGGATGGGGAACATCACATCCTCCACCTTGACCCTCAACACCGGAGCCCCTCAGGGTTGTGTGCTCAGCCCTCTCCTCTACTCCCTGTTCACGCACGACTGCGTGGCCACACACAGCTCCAACACCATCATCAAGTTTGCTGACGACACGACCGTCATCGGCCTGATCACAGACGGCGACGAGACGGCGTACAGAGAGGAGGTCAGAGCCCTGACATCTTGGTGCCAGGACAACAACCTCCATCTCAACGTCAGCAAAACAAAGGAGCTGATTGTGGACTACAGGAAGAGGCAGAGAGAAGCACACACACCCATCACCATCGACGGGACTCCTGTGGAGAGAGTCAGCAGCTTCAGGTTCCTCGGGGTTAACATCAGTGAGGACCTGACATGGACACATCACACCAGGGTCATATCCAAGACGGCTCGACAGCGGCTCTTCTTCCTCCGCAGGCTGCGGAAGTTCAACATGGACTCCAGGATACTCTGCAACTTCTACAGGTGCACCATCGAGAGTATCCTGACTGGCTGCATCACCGCCTGGTATGGCAGTTGCACCGCCCTCAACCGTAAGACTCTACAGAGGGTGGTGAAAACTGCTCAGCACATCACCAGGACGGAGCTGCCATCCATGGAGGACCTCTACACCCAGCGGTGTAGGAAGAAGGCCGGTAGGATATTAAAGGACCCCCATCACCCCAGCAACAATCTGTTCTGTCTGCTGCCGTCTGGCAGACGGTACCGCAGCATCCGGACCAAGACCACCAGACTCAGAGACAGTTTTATACCACAGGCTATAAGACTACTGAACTCCTGAGCTGTGTGAATGTCTACTCACATCTGTTTATAGTACACACATACATATATATTATACACATCTGCCATACATATCTGTTTATAGTACACATATCTATATATTATACATATCTGCCATACACATCTGTTATACATAATATATGCATCTGTCCATACCTCCTCATTCAACAGTGTAAAGTATTTAAATACTTTCAATGTATTCCACATATGTATATATTTCACATCCTCAAATCTGTATTGTTAATATTGTAAATATTCTTCTCTCTTTTTCACTATTTTATTTATCTTTTGCACCATGTATGTTGAGTTGTTGGAGGAGCACGCGACATAAGATTTTCATTGCCAACATATACGCTGTATCTGCTGTGCATATGACAAATAAAACCTTGAAACCTTGAAACCTTGAAACCATGTGGCTCTGCTGAGCTCTCATACGAAACTAAGCATGTGGCCTGATTGACTTTTAAAGACTGGTCTACGGTGGAGTACCACCTTCAAACATAGGGGGGGCCAAACAACACAAATATAAGATAAACTGCCTGGGAGGCAGAACAAATCATATTAAAGTTTCATAGCAGCATATTATTCCCGATGAAAAGGAGTGAAAACATGTTTTTCTCTAGCACTACACTGAGCAGAAATAGCCTCCAGCACCTTAATGTATGTTCTTCTCACATTTCGAATTTCACAGCTTGCATCTTCCCAACAGCAAACTGCCAGGCCTGGGCTCTCCACAAAGCCAGGCTTTCTAAGAAACACATGTTTTCTGCCAAGTGGCCACCGTCCAATAAATAAAACATGAAGCGCTCTGAAGCGCCTCCTCTCTTTCAGTCCACTGCAGCGGTAATGATGGTGGGATACACAGCACTGGAGCTGCTTGGCTAAATGTATAGATTCCCCTTAAGGATTTATATTGTGGGCCCCTGTGTAGATCACTTGTCCCTTTCCCACAAAACCAGTTGCTGTTTAGGAACCGTGCTTGGGCTTTTATGATTTTGAACCGGTTCTTCTTTGTGGCCCCTGATTTTCTCCCAAACGCCGCTCACAACAACATCAACAATCGAGGTCTGCGTTGGGTCGATGATCGTGTTGCTTTTAATCAAGCCAGATTCAATTAAAGAAATACTTCTCGAGTTCTACTTCTACTTAGTCTCCTGTTAACTCACATATTCACTGTCTGACTGTCACACAAGCAGCTGATGCATACCCCCATACCCATAAGTGAATGTGTTTCAGTCTTAGCTGACACTGTTTGGCATCACAACGCTGTTATTAAAGGTCCCCTATTATGCAAAATGCACTTTTTGATGTCTTTTATACAGAAATATGTGTCCCCAGCTTGTAAGGAAACAAACAAAGTGTCAGAAAATACAACCCTCTCTCTGTTCCTCCTTAACCACATCTCTTAAAGCGAGACAAGGCAGGTAAAAACATCGTTTTCATGCACTGGTCAATTATGAGATTTTGCGCTATTTTGATTCCATAACATGTTTTCTTTCAGTCTTTTGGAAGGAATACGTACAAAATACACTTTAAGGTGTTTATTTTACTATAGTGTGTCTATTTGCGTCTGTAGATTTCTCCTAAATTCACCTGAAGTTAGTATTCTAACGCAACATATATATAGAGCTGTTTGCACCATGTAATCACAGGTATCATTGCAAGGCTCCGTCTCTCCTGCACAATGTCATCCGTTCCAAATATGGTAATTTCCTCTCTATCAGCAACCAATCGTGAAAGTAGAAAGGGGGCTTTAGACCAAAAAACAAGAACAGCGAAAAACTTTCACAGAGAAGATGACAACAATTGTCACTTGCACGAAGCAAAGTAAAAAGAAATGAACCCGAACATGAGATACCTTCATGGAGTGGGTCGATGCGCAAGCTGCCATCCAAACTGTGTTTACCTGCTGGAGCTCTACCTGTGGAGCGCAGGAGGAAAAGACGGCGAGGATCCCGGGCCGGTCCTGGTCAGGCTGAGGAAACGTGAAAACAGGCCTCCTCTACTGAGTTTACTTCTGGCAAATGTCCAATCCCTGGATAATAAGCTGGACGAACTCCGTAGCAGGATGGCATTTCAACGGGACATTAAGACCTGTAATGTTTTCACGGAGACTTGGCTCGACTCCACCATACCGGACGTCGCCATTGCTCCACACGGATTCTCTATTCATAACTGGACAATAAACTCAGGGAAGAGCAAGGGAGGAGGTGTGTGCTTCATGATTAACAACAACTGGTGCTCAGATGTGGAGATCATTTCTTCGGACTGTTCTCCCAGCCTAGAGCACATCATGATCGGATGCCGGCCTTTTTATCTGCCGAGGGAGTTCACATCGGTTGTTCTAACAGCAGTGTATGTTCCGCCGCACGCTGACAACAACACAGCGCTGGAGGAGCTGTATGGGATTATCGACAGGACAGAGACTTCTCGGCCAGAGGCCGCATTTATTGTGGCCGGGGATTTTAACAGAGCCAACATGAAGAAAGTCCTGCTAGGGTGGCCGGACAGTCCGGCTTTTCAATGCCCTGTCCGGCGTCCGGACGCGTATTTGTCCTCCTTCTTGAGTCAAGCCGGACTGTCCGGCCTAAAGCCGGGCGTCTGGCCACCCTAAGTCCTGCCGTTTACCGGCAGAGACTGAAGAGGGACCGACCTGTGACGAGGACAGTGCAGCGTTGGTCCGAGCAGTCTGACTCTGCTCTCCGCCACTGCTTTGACATCACGGAGTGATGTGTGTTTGAGGAGGACTACAACACACACACACACTGACGCGGTCATTTGCTACATCGGCAAATGCATCGATGACATCGTGGCGCGGATTACTGTGCGGACATTCCCAAATGAGAAGCCCTGGATAAACGGCGAGGTCCGAGCTAAACTTAAAGCACGGGCCATCGCGCACAGCGGCGGTGATTTGGATGAGTACAGGAATTCCAGGTATGCACTCCGGAGAGCTATTAGCAGTGCGAAAAGACAATACAGGGACAAGGTGGAGTCGAACTACAAGGGCTCCAACGCCAGAAATATGTGGTCTGGACTAAAAACAATAACAGACTACAAAAGGACAACGAGTGGTGCTGAGGAAGTGTCTGCATCTCTCCCAGATGAACTGAACACATTTTATGCACGCTTTGAGAGGCCCCCGGCTGTGGAGGCACAGGATCCCTGCTCACTGGTTTTAACCAGTGCAGATGTGTGTAGATCTCTGAAAAGGATCAACGCACACAGGGCTCCTGGACCTGATGGCATCCCTGGCCGTGCTCTCAAGGTGTGTGCAGCCTACAGAGCAAACAGGTCCACGGATGATGCCATCTCCCTCACCCTCCACACTGCCCTCTCCCACCTGGACCAGAGGAACACTTATGTGAGAATGCTGTTCATTGACTACAGTTCAGCATTCAACACCATTGTGCCCTCCAAGCTCATCATTAAGCTCAGGGACCTTGGGCTCAACAGCGCCCTCTGTGACTGGATCATGAGCTTCCTAACGGGCAGATCCCAGGCAGTGCGGATGGAGAACATCACATCCTCCACCTTGACCCTCAACACTGGAGCCCCTCAGGGTTGTGTGCTCAACCGTAAGACTCTACAGAGGGTGGTGAAAACTGCTCAGCACATCACCAGGACGGAGCTGCCATCCATGGAGGACCTCTACACCCAGTGGTGTAGGAAGAAGGCCGGTAGGATATTAAAGGACCCCCATCACCCCAGCAACAATCTGTTCTGTCTGCTGCCGTCTGGCAGACGGTACCGCAGCATCCGGACCAAGACCACCAGACTCAGAGACAGTTTTATACCACAGGCTATAAGACTGCTGAACTCCTGAGCTCTGTGAATGTCTACTCATATCTGTTTATAGTACACATACATATATTATACATATCTGCCATACACATCTGTTTATACGTAATATATGCATCTGTCCATACCTCCTCATTCAACAGTGTAAAGTGTTTAAATACTCTCAATGTATTCCACATATGTATATATTTCACATCCTCAAATCTTTATTGTTGTTATTGTAAATATTCTTCTCTCTTTTTGCACTACTTTATTTATCTTATTTGCACCATGTATGTTGAGTTGTTGGAGGAGCATGGGATATAAGATTTTCATTGCCAACCTATGCATTGTATCTGCTGTGCATATGACAAATAAAACCTTGAAACCTTGAAACAAGAGGAGGGTTTAGAGAGCGCCACACAGCAGTGGCTGATAACTCATGTAGCGAGGTTGAATGAACTGCTCACTGGGCTGATTCTGTTCAGGTCATATGCTGTGTTACTCAGTTTTCAGTTGTAATGTGTTTTATAAGTTCTATATTGTTGTTGCCAAGGATTAGATTAGATATTGTGTCTGTAAAAAGTGTGTTCAATACAACAACAAAAAAAATGGAATTTGACAATAAATATCTTTAAAGGTCATTTTCTGAAAATGAGGTTTGTCTCATATTGGGAGCACGACATTTCCACTTCAGTAGCACTTACATACACCTTCCAGTCTTATTCCTATCAATATTCTGAAGGTCTTTACAGAAGCGTTTGTTCATATGTCATTCATCGCCTGAATTACATAACATTGTATACCTAAAAACATGGCGAAATTGGATATTTTACGGCTGTTGACAGTATTTTAGATTTATGGAGTGGTAAAAAGAGATCCCAAAAATCCCTCCTGTAAAACCGTTAGATTCAAATATGACAACAAAATGAAATAAGAATTAGGAACCTGACTTCCAATGTTCAGAATTGTGTTCCCGTAAATGTATTAAAATATGCGCATATTTAACTAGATCATGTCTAATTTGCATATTTAAACAAGCTTTTTCAGAAAACTTGTAATACAAAAACAATTGTCTTTATGTTAGTGATTAACTGGAGAAGGTTCATGCTGATATCTTTAAGTTAAAAGAATGACCCTATTCACCTGTAGTTTCTCACCTTAAAAGGGGGGTACAAATGAGCAGTTCCAGATTTGCTGCAGACTTGACGTTATATCGGAAATGTGGGCTGGCTTTACATTGAACTCCTGGCAATGTCCTGCCCATCGTCCCCCATATACAGTCCACGAGCTGAAACCCCTCCCCAACCGTGTGTGTGTGTTCAGCAGGATGTCTGCAGGAGGGACTTAGAGTTGTTGAAAAACATACAATGTCACTGTTCTAGTGTTAAACACTGGAGAAAGAACAAGCTATGTGCTGTATCAGAAGCAATGCGCCACGTGTTTTGGAAGTATTATGGTCTGTGTTTACATTAGCAAGCATCGCTAACACTCCGAGCTAATGCTGGACTGGAGAGACGTGTAATATAAAGGTCCTGTCCTTGTGGTAAACCGAGAGAGAAATGTTTGAGCTCCATACTGTTTCAGAAATAATGCTGGATGTGGTTTGGAACATAATATGGCGTTAATCACGGCAGCGTTTAGCTGAGTTTCTCCCGGTAGAAAACTCCCTTTAGAGCAGCGATACTCAACCCGCGGCTCGTGAGCCGCATGCGGCTCCTTTAAGACTAGTTGCGGCTCTTTTAAGTCCCACTTAAAAAAAATAAAAATCTTAAAAAATCTTTAAAAAACGAAAAACAAAAACATTGTCAGCAGAATTCATCAACATTTCATTATCACTCACAAGTCACGTGTATTAAGCCGCCCCTCCCCCCCTCCCTGTGAACAACCAATCACAAATGATTTCAGGTTTCCCGCTCTGATTGCAGGTGCGCGAGATAAATGCTCCGTCACACTGGGAAAACTAGCTTACAGCACCACGCAAAAATGGCAAAGGAATATAGGAAAAGAAAATATGAAGAGGAATATCGAACATTTAAAGAGGACTGGGAACTCGAGTTTTTCTTCGTCTCCACCGGTTCGGGAAAATGCATCTGCCTGCTTTGTGACAACGTCATTTCACAATTTAAAAGGTCCAATTTGCAGCGCCATCACGACACAAAACACCCGAAGTTCAGCACCGACTTTCCGAAAGGTGGAGAGCTGAGGGCGGAAAAGCTGGCGAGACTCAAACAGAACCGAACTGCTCAAAAAAACTTATTCCACACTAATACGAGTGAAAGAGCGACAGAGGCATCCTACAAAATCACACATGAACTGATGAAACAGATGAAGCCATATACTGATGGAGAAATGGTGAAGGATTGCATACTGCTGGCTTGTTCAACGTTGTTTCCTGAGAAAAAAGACCTGGAACGAGAGGCAAAAAAAATTCACTGTCGGATTCTACTGTAGCTAGGAGGGCATCAAACATTTCAGAGAACATTGCACATACTCTTAAGGACAAACTGTCATCCGCTGAGTTTGTCAGCCTTGCAATGGACGAAAGCTTGGATATCAATGACACGCCACAATTACTCAACTTTATCCGAGCGATCAACAGTAAGTTTGACATTACAGAAGAACTGCTTGACATGGTTTCACTGGAAAATGGAACAACGGGCATTGAAATAAAAAACGCTGTGCTGGAAACATTAGAAAAGTTTAACATTGGACCAGAAAAAATCACAGCATTCACAACAGATGGCGCACCGGCGATGCTTGGTAAGAGGAACGGAGCCGTGGCTTTGTTGAAAGAAACGCTGAAAAACGGCGGGGTTGCTGCTGAGGGTATTTTCTCATACCATTGTATTGTGCATCAACAAGCCTTGTTTGCTAAGTTCAAATGTCTGAATGAAGTGATGGCAAATGTAATCGAAGTGGTTAATTATATCAGGGCCCGTGCAAGAAACCACCTAAATTTTAAACTGCTGTGTGAGGAGTTTAACACTCACTATGGAGATTTGGTGTTACACACCGAGATCAGATGGCTGTCTAAAGGACGTATGCTTGCACATTTCATGGACCTGCTTGAACCCATGAAATCCTTCTTTGTCGGCCAAGGGGAGACTTCCCGATTTTCCTTTTTGGATGATAGAGTGGGTGCTGTCTGTTGCAACCGAAAACAGATTGAGTCTGCAGCACACAACAGAGGCCCTTCGGATCGCCGTTTCCAGCGCAGAGCCCGACTTCAAATCACTTGTGCGGCAGGAGTGTCAGAAATCACATTGAGTGTGAAGTAAGTAACATTACTCTTCTGACAACCCCTGCTGTCTATAATCTGCTGTTATATGGACTGTGATGATCAGTAAACATGTTGTCTGTTATCTGTTGTTATGGGCAGTGATGATCAGCAATGTGTGTGTGTTTTGTGGTTGCAGTGAAAATAATAAATCACAGTTATTGCACTGTACATTATGCTTTTCATTCCTTAGTAACATATTACTATTATCCATATTCTCAAATGCATAATGGTTTCAGGGAGGAAAGGAGCGTTTTTGGATTGTGGCTCTTGCAAAAATATTTTTTCGTCAATGTGGCTCCTGATTAGGACAAGGTTGAGTAACACTGCTTTAGAGGAGAGATCATGACCAGCAGCTCCAAAGGGGCGTGGCCAGCAGCAGCTCCAAGGGGGCTTGGCCAGCAGCCGCTCCAAGGGGGCGTGGCCAGCAGCAGCTAGTTCATTTAAAGCTACAGTCGCAGAATCAGCACTTCAGGAACAGGGCTGAAATAGAGGGGTCTGTTTGGTATATTGTATAAATATGGCCCTATAATATATTGTTCAATTATGGTATAATAGTAGACCTTTAAAGTTTTTCTGGTATTAGATTGGTGATTTTAGCATAGCAACGGAAGCTAATCTGACTATCTTGACTACTTAACGCCATCATATTGTGGCATAAGCCTTTTTTCTACACGCATATTTTACAAGCGTATTTTTCATTATCATTATGCATGTGTATCCCATGTAATGATAGCTGCACTAATAAAAGCAAAACGAAAACGTATCACGCAGCGTGCTGCTCTTCAATACGGGTAATAAAGGTGACAGGATGGTCATTAAAAGTAATGTAAAAATAAACAGCATCACACTGTGCTGGTAATGCTGTCCATACAATTGATGAATCCCACCCCCGGCCAATGTTCTTACCTGCCAATACATCTCATCTGTATCTTTGGAGATAGTCTGCTAAGAAACAAGTGGAGAGACAAACACTCCCATAATCCTTTTTGAAAAGTGAGTGAATATTGAGTTTAAAACAAAGATGTTTTACTTGTAAACTTCACCACGGTACACTGGATCCTCTCACTGCCAACAGTCTGATCTCTGAACAAACACAGTAAGCTGTCTCCTACAATCTGCCTGCATCAGGCTCTGCACAAACAACAACATTTCTATGACAAACATCTAGAGGCAACATCCTTGAACACAAATAGTGTAAACAATGCTTCAGAAACTTAAAGCTGAGGCTACTGTAAGTCTTTTAGCTGAAACAGTCACAGCTGACAGTCTGAGGTACACTGCTCCAAATCAAGTCAAAGATTAAAAACAACAAAGTGTTTTTCTCTTGTAATAAGAGAACATTAACATAATAACACTGAGTTAACGCACAAAACAGAGGTGTAAAGTAGCTAAGTATATGCACTTCACCTTAGTAGTAGATGATCTGAGTACTTCTACCACCTACGGTGCACAACAACACTGAAGCAGCCTTCAGTGGCGCCATCTTAGTTGAAGAAACCTTACCAAGCAAATCCACTTGTTCTGTGGAAAGATTTGTTTACCTAAACAAGCAAAAACACCGTGTTTTGTTATCTTTTACTAGATTTGGGAGCAGCTTTATTTCCAGTGTACTTCTGAAGTCTTATATCAAGTGTGTAAGGCCATATCCTGCAAATAAATTAGACAAAAAATGTGAAGTTTAGCAGTGTTTCATGGGCTGATGAAGGAAAGCTTGCTCAGCAGTTGGTACGGTAGTGTGATTCAGACTCCTGCTGAGAGCCAGCCTGCTCCCATGTTCCTTTTCCCTCTCCTGTCCTTCACCTGCTTCCTTTCTCCTCCTCGCCCTCCATTCCTCTTCCTCTCTTGTACTATCTCTGTGTTCTCCGTCAGAGTAATACAGGCGCTCGGCCCCCACTCAGAATCAGATACCTTTAATCGTCCCAAAGAGGGGAAGTTTTCATTTATACAGCAGAAAGAGCCAAACACAGCTTATTATTACACCCAAAATACTAAAGAATATACAACAATCACACAATTTACAAAATACACAAAAATGGACCTCAGAACCATTCTGAGTATGGCAGCCAGATATATATTGCACAAGTATTAACACAACAGGGGTTGTTATAGTCAGTGTTGTAGTATGTGTGGGGGTCTACCGGGGGCCATGATGGTTAAAGAGTCTGACCGCTGCAGGAATGAAGGACCTGCGGTATCCTCGCGGTACCCCCGCGGTGTCTCTCTCCGTGGGTGCAGCAGCCTGTCGCTGAAGGAGCTGCACAGTGCGGACAGGGTGTCCTGGAGGGGGTGGGACACATTTTCCAGCAGGGAGGACAGCCTGGCTGCCATTCTCCTGTCTCCCACCACCTCCACAGTGTCCAGAGGACTCCCCAGGACAGAGCTGGCCTTCCTTATCAGTGTTTTCAGTCGCTTCCTGTCAGCAGCTGAGATGCTGTTGCCCCAGCAGGCCACACCATCGAAGATGGCTGATGCAACCACAGAGTCAAAGAAAGTCTGAAGGAGTGCCCCCTGCACCCCAAAAGACCTCAGTCTCCTCAGCAGAAAGAGTCTGCTCTGTCCCTTTTTGTAGAGAGCAGCACAGTTATCGGACCAGTCTAGTTTGTTTTTCAGATGAACACCCAGGTATTTGTAGGATTTCACAATCTCTATGTCCACTCTGGAGCTGAGCGGTGGAAACACAAGGGGTGCTACAGGCTAGAACCAGAAAAGCGCCAGAAAAGCAAAAGATCGGATCTTGAACCGGATCCCACTGTAGCACTTGGTGTTTCGGCGACTTACACTGGTTACCTTCCAGTTTCCAGGCTAAGTCCCTATGGACTTTGCCACCATCGCTCTCACCGTGACAGCCACAGCCGCCTGACACAAACCCCAAGCAACAGCCGGATATTAATGGACTCAGCTCAGGATTTTCTTTTCATGCTGTTTCTTTTCGGGTCCGGCTGCACTTAGGCAAGCATCCCCACAAACACACACACAAACACACACCCCTGATTAGTTTCCCCCGATTGTCTGATTGTGCTCACCTGTTGCCCGTGTGTTTCTGCCCGCCCTCTCCAGCTGTGTCTTGTCTTTGCCAGACCAGCCCCCAGAGTTCCCCCATCGCGGCCTTAACCCCTGTCTCGACCCTCAGTTCCCCTCTGTCCATGCTCAGCCTCAGGATCGCTAAATAATTGTTATGTGATGCAACGCTACAAAAATCTCCACATTTGTTTGGATACAAAATTGAGAGCAGAGAGCATCACATGCTCCCTTTGTTTCAGAGCAGTCTACATTTTCAGTAGCTCGTCCAGGTCCCACAACAACCAAAAAGTTACTAAATTACACATGATGGCCTATTATTAAATAGCTTAGTTGAATACTTGATCCTGATTGGTGAATTCAGAACATGTGACACGCTGTTAATCCAGTAGTGCAGACCGCTGTCGAGGACTATATTAACCGTTGTTAAGGAGGTTCAAGAACAAGAAAGGAAAAGAGGTTAAAAGAAGGAGCTCTGGACGTCAGATAAATCAGCAGAAGAAGACAGACAGGAAGTAAACACTAACAGGACATGATCTGGGCTCTGCAGGGTTTAAGGACTTGTTAGTGGATCAGAAACTATGAACAGACTTGAACAGTTACAGAAAACCTTGATCAGTGCTGCCGTAAAGTAGTTGTTGCAGTTCCAGCCGTTGGTGTGCCGTGGAACAGAGTTTGTTTTTTTTTCTCAGCGGAACAGATACTATCATTTTTGAATCAATAAAATAAGTTCAATTAATATTGGGAGTCGTTACTTTGTTTAGTGTCTGGACGTGTAATAAGTGGGATAATGTGCAGCGAGGCAGTCATTATGTTTGATCATTATTATCTTGATCAGCATGAAGGGTGTTCTTTTCCCTTTTATAAGAACACCCTTTGCCTCCCTACAAATTATCCCTTACATATAACATATACCCTAATTTCCGGACTATTGAGCGCACCTGAATATAAGCCGCACCAACTAAATTTTAAAAGGAAAACAATCTTTGTACATAAATAGGCCGCAACTGACTATAAGCTGCAGGTTTCCAGGTGTTGTAACGTGAGATATTTACACAGAAAAAAATTTAACATTTTTAATTACCGCTTTTTTCCAAACAGTGTCGGAATTGAACAGCCTCAGAATGCCTTCATCACACACTTTCTCTTTCACAGTCTCTCTTTCGTTTTAGCTCTCAATGTCACTGTCTGTCTCGCTCTCGCGCTTCCTGCTAGAGAGCCCCCTGCTGGCCATTAGCCTGTAAAAATCTATAGATTAGCCGCATCGTAGTTTAAGCCGCAGGGTTCGAAGTGTGTGAAAAAAGTAACAGCTTCTAGTCCAGAAATTATGGCATATACAATGATAATTTAATGACAAGTCTCTCAATTTGACTGTGACTTCAGCTCCTAAGAGGCTACCTTTGAGAGCTCTTTGTTGTGTCCCGTCAAGTGTGTTAGACCAGTCATGTTTGTCATTGTCATGTTCTTGTTATGTTAGTTTAGTATCTCATGTTCTTCCACTTCCTGTTTTATTTTGTATTCACCTTGTCTCTCATTTCAGGCCCCTTTACTTCCTGCCTTGTCTCCTCCCATCGTCAGCGTCTGCCCCGCCCCTGATTGTTTCCACCTATGCCCACTTACCTCTTGTATAAATTGTCCTGAAAGATTATTTTCTTCATCAACCTTTTGCTTCTGGGTCGTGCATTTGAGTCCTCATACTGTGTGTCAAGGTTCATAACACTCTCTCTCTTTGTGGTTTTTCTCAGGAATGTTCACGCAGGCGAACAAAATAGTCTGTGTTCTAGTTTTGAAGTGACTGGTGTTCATTTGGAGATGACGTTAAAGCTAGCTTGGGAAAATGAAACTATTGGATTTGATTTGAACCAACTAAAGAACATTTTATTAGACCAATAAAATGAAACTCGACAATTTCTAACAGCAATCACAGTGGTGGAAAATCAGTGCTCTGGACATCTGGATCCCAAACAGTGCTACACTCGTCACAGTGGAGAGAGGAAAATTGAATTGTATAAAGCTCAGAGTGAGCCCATGCAAAAGGTAGGTGTGGGGGCAGTTGGTGCTGAAAGCTTGCAGTCATGGCTTGTGTCTGGTTGTTTGTTCAGAAAAAGCTTGCACCAACTGACTCGACTAAAGTGGACCAGGTAGTGTGTGGCGCAAAGACACATAAAGATGGAAGTCTGACACCGTGGGTGGATGCTGAGAGACTCGTCAACTCATAACTATTCACTTTAATGTCCCAGATATTTTGTTAACGTGACAGAACAAAATAAAAACTACGAACTGAACAAACACTGACTACTCATACTGCTCCTGTGGATAACAAACCTTTCTGCAGGAAGAACACAACATGTAGTGTGGTAGACATTATTTTTATTCAAACAGTCAATGTGACCAATATGTTGTCATTAAGTATTTTATCACTAACTGTGATGGAAACTTCTGGAGCAATGGACACGAAACTCAGAGACATAGAAGAGCTGGAACTTTGATGGCAAACACTGAAAGTTTATTTTGAAGTTACGGCCGGAGAATTTACAAGACATCCGCTGCAGCCATGATTTGACAGAGCGGTTGCCCGACCAATTCTGAAGATCTCTACTGCAGTCTGAGTTTTTAACTAGTTCAGAGTGTATGATCAACACTGCTCATCAGCAAGACTAAACATGGCACAGAATGTACACATCCTCACCCAGAATGCACAGGGGCGGTGGATACGTCCTCTTCTTCTGAAGTCAATGACCATCTCTCTGGTCTTTGCCACATTCAGAAGCAGATGGTTTCTTCCAGTCCACTCCACAAAATCCTCCACCAGTACTCTGTACTCCTCCTCCTGTCCATCCCTTTACACCCTACAGAGTCAGCAGAGAGCTCCTGCAGGTGGCATGACTCTGAGTTGTATTGAAAGTCAGTGGTGTATAAGGTGAACAGGAAAGGAGACAGCACAGTCCCCTGAGGGGCTCCTGTACTGCCAACCACCACATCAGATAGAACACTGCCAAGCCGGACATACTGTGGCCTGTCTGTGAGGTAGCTGTTAATCCAGGGGATGGTAGACATGTCTACCCTCAAAGCCTGCAGCTTGTCACTCAGTAGCCGTGGCTGGATTGTGTTGAATGCACTGGAGAAATCAAAGAAGGTGATTCTCACAGTGCACCCCGATCCATCCAGGTATGAGTGAGCACGCTGCAGCAGGTAGATAATGGCATCGTCCACCCCCAGGTGAGGCTGGTAGGGAAATTGCAGAGGGTCTAGATGGTACAAGACCAGTCTCTCCAGCACCTTCATCACATGAGATGTGAGAGCTACTGGCCGATAGTCATTGAGCCTAGAAGGAGTCGTCTTTTTAGGGACAGGAACAACGCAGGACGTCTTCCACAGCACCGGGATGGTCTCCAGGAGCAGGCTCAGGTTGAACAGGTGTTGAAGAACAGGAGAAAGTTGGCTGGCACAGGTCTTCAGAACCCTGGGGCTGATACCATCAGGGCCTGCAAATTTGCTTAGGTGTAGTTTCTCCAGCTGGCTCTTAACCTGGCCTGCAGTCACAGTGAGGCGGGGGAGAGGGTCTGATGTCTCAGAGGGGGGGAGACACCTCAAAGATGAGGTGGTAGAATTCAGGTTAGTCAGCAGGGGGGAAATGGGCGGGGGGCGGTCGAAGCTATAGAGAGCAGTTGGGGGATGTTGAAGCCAAGATGAGTGGTTGGGGTGAGGTATGACGTGGAGGAGACAGCAGCAGGGGGCGGGGAGCTTAACCTATTGAAGAAGGTGTTCAGCTCGTTAGCCCTCTCCGAGGTGCCCACAGTCAGTCTGTCTCTCCCCTTGAACCCTGTGCTGGCCTTCATTCCAGTCCACACTACCTTGCTATTGTTCTGCTGGAGCTTGGCCTCCAGCTTCTTCCTGTAGGAATCCTTGCTCAGCCTCAGCTTGTCCCTCAGGTCGTGCTGGATGCTCCTTAGCAGTGGTTTGTCCCCAGACTTGAACGCACCCTTCTTCTTGTTTAAAAGCTGTTTCAGGTCGCTTGTAATCCAGGGTTTATTGTTCGGAAAGCAGTGAACAGTTTTAGCTGGTAATGTTGTTTGCTCACAGAAGTTGATGTAATCGGTGATGCAGTCAGTCATGTTGTTGATGTCCTCTCCATATGGCATACAAAGCACATCCCAGTCCGTGGTCTCAAAGCAGTCCTGTAGAGCAGTGGTTCCCAACCTTTTTTGTCTTGTGTACCCCTTGAGCTGGAAGCCATTCTTTAAGTACCCCCTCACTCATTTGGATGATTCGCCAACATTTTCTCTTGTATTAAACCCTTTGTAATTGTATTTAATCCTGCTCATTAAATAAATGAAAATCACATTTATATATATCACCCTTAATACAAATTAATTTAAAATTGACATTGACACTCATGAGTGAAAATAATAATATTAAGCCTCACTTCTAGCAGTTTCAAAGATTCAAAGGTTTTATTGTCACAAATGCAAAATGCAAATGAGGCTCCTCCCACAACTCAACATACAATAGAATAGTGCAATAGAAACAATAATAATAATAATAATATTAATAGTAGTAGTATAAATTGTGTAAGCAGTGCAAGTACAAGAACAGCAGCAACAACAACACTAGCACATAATGAGGTAAAATAGAATAAAATAAGATCACTGATTTATATATTTATTTATATATATTTAGATATCTATCTATCTATTTATATATATATATATATATATATACAGTAGGGAGAACAAGTATTTGATACACTGCCGATTTTGCAGGTTTTCCCACTTACAAATCATGTAGAAGTCTGTCATTTTTATCATAGGTACACTTCAACTGTGAGAGACGGAATCTAAAACAAAAATCTAGAAAATCACATTGTATGATTTTTAAATAATTAATTTGCATTTTATTGCATGACATAAGTATTTGATCACCTACCAACCAGTAAGAATTCCATTACCTGTATTAACTGCACCTGTTTGAACTTGTTACCTGTATAAAAGACACCTGTCCACACACTCAATCAAACAGACTCCAACCTCTCCACAATGACCAAGACCAGAGAGCTGTGTAAGGACATCAGGGATAAAATTGTAGACCTGCACAAGGCTGGGATGGGCTACAGGACAATAGGCAAGCAGCTTGGTGAGAAGCAACAACTGTTGGTGCAATTATTAGAAAAAGGAAGAAGTTCAAGATGACGGTCAATCTCCCTCGGTCTGGGGCTCCATGCGACATCTCACCTCGTGGGGCATCAATGATCATGAGGAAGGTGAGGGATCAGCCCAGAACTACAAGGCAGGACCTGGTCAATGACCTGAAGAGAGCTGGGACCACAGTCTCAAAGAACACCATTAGTAACACACTACGCCGTCATGGATTAAAATCCTGCAGCGCACACAAGGTCCCCCTGCTCAAGCCAGCGCATGTCCTGGCCCGTCTGAAGTTTGCCAATGACTATCTGGATGATCCAGAGGAGGAATGGGAGAAGGTCATGTGGTCTGATGAGACAAAAATAGAGCTTTTTGGTCTAAACTCCACTCGCCGTGTTTGGACGAAGAACAAGGATGAGTACAACCCCAAGAACACCATCCCAACCAGTGAAGCATGGAGGTGGAAACATCATTCTTTGGGGATGCTTTTCTGCAAAGGGGACAGGACGACTGTACCATATTGAGGGGAGGATGGATGGGGCCATGTATCGCGAGATCTTGGCCAACAACCTCCTTCCCTCAGTAAGAGCATTGAAGATGGGTCGTGGCTGGGTTTTCCAGCATGACAACGACCTGAAACACACAGCCAGGGCAACTAAGGAGTGGCTCCGTAAGAAGCATCTCAAGGTCCTGGAGTGGCCTAGCCAGTCTCCAGACCTGAACCCAATAGAAAATCTTTGGAGGGAGCTGAAGGTCCGTATTGCCCAGTGACAGCCCCGAAACCTGAAGGATCTGGAGAAGATCTGTATGGAGGAGTGGGTCAAAATCCCTGCTGCAGTGTGTGCAAACCTGGTCAAGAACTACAGGAAACATCTGCTCTCTGTAATTGCAAACAAAGGTTTCTGTACCAAATATTAAGTTCTGTTTTTCTGATGTATCAAATACTTATGTCATGCAGTAAAATGCAAATTAATTACTTAAAAATCATACAATGTGATTTTCTGAATTTTTGTTTTAGATTCCGTCTCTCACAGTTGAAGAGTACCTATGATAAAAATGACAGACCTCTACATGATTTGTTAGTGGGAAAACCTGCAAAATCGGCAGTATATCAAATACTTGTTCTCCCCACTTTATATATATCTATATCTCCCTCTCTCTCATCATTTATTACATCACTAGAGCGTTTAATGAGACACTTGAGCTTGCTTATCTTTCATAAGCTTTGTCAGTTCTGGGGGCCACAGCCATCACTAGGCTGCTATCTTCATTCAGTCTGTTCCTCTGCTTGGTTTTGATGTGAGTCAGGGCCGAGAAGGTCACTTCAAACTTATAGGTTGATCCAAAAGGCAAGAGTTCATTCAATGCACATTTCCCCAGCTCTGGATACTCCTTTGCTACATCCCACCAAAACTCTGTCAGTGACTTTTCAGCATATGCCATCTTTTGCCCACGTTCAGAGAACAAATCCATCAGGTGTTCCTACAGTCTGGCAGAAAGGCTGTTGCTGCTCTCAGTCCCTCTGAATTGGTTCCTCACCCAGTCCAGCTGTTCTGGCTTTGATTCAATGTCATGAAAGTACTGGTTGAACTCAGTTTTGAGTTTGGAAAGATGCGTATGCACAATTTTCTTCATATGCTTTGTTTCAGCCTCAGTAGTGGCAAGATAGCCATCAAGCAGTGGGACACAGCTTATATCGCCCTTGACGCATTTCTTCTCCCATAAGTTGACTTTATTCATGAATCCATTCACTCTGTCATACATGTTAAGGATATGTGAGTCGTTGCCTTGAAGTGAGAGGTTAAGTTCATTAAGCTTGGAGAAGACATCGGAAAGATATGCCAGCCGTGCAACCCGGCCTACATCCTGAAAAACAGCTGCGAGAGGATGCAAGTGCTCTATCAGTAAAGCAGATGTGGCACTGAGTGTTTGCAGAGACATCAAAAGTGTCAAAACAGCTAAGGACTTTACAACAGGTTAAAATGACTTGATTGATATTTTCTGTGTGATTTAATTAATTATCTAGCTGGTCTGGTTACATTTTACATGGTTGGAGTACCTGGTCAGCAGGAGGCGCTGTGTGCATAAGGCATCAATAGCTGACGCCAGTCACTAGTAGAGTGAGACGTCAGACGGTACGAGTAATGCAGAGCAGTGGCACAGTATGCATTCTTCGTATTATCATATGAAAGGTCCAGTGTTGTTGTCTCTGGTGGGGCATTTAACATGCAAAAGGAAATAAATGGACTGCATTTAACTGGAAACTTTGTATCAGACTTTTATTCACCTGGCAAACGTTGTGTACGTCAGTTAGACCAAGATAGAGGATCCTTAGAGGTTTACAGCGTTGGCTTAGCCTCTACAGCTCCATTTGCACTTTCATTCAAAGTTTTCCTTCAAATAAAAATCTATTGTTAACGTGTGCCGTAGCTTTTTAGCAAAGAATGAAAGCTTTAAGAAAAGAACACTTTTGTAATTTTACGTTTATGTATGAAACCTCCTACTCTGGAAAAATGCTTCTCCAAATAAAAGACTAATAAAAACAAGGTGTTTTTGCTTGTAATAAGTACAAAAAAACTGCCAATAAAACAAGTGGACATTTTTGCTTGGTGAGAATCTGTGAAATAAGATGGGATATTTAGATAAATTAGCTCCTGTTATTACCTGGAAAGACTTATTTTGAACCAGGATCAGAAAATGTTCTATTTCAAAATAAGCCAGAAATGCTCAAAAGCTTTCTGTTTTCTAATGTTAGTTGGTGATTTTCCTATAAAAATGTAAAAGAATACTCACTGCATTGTTACATTTTAGGGCATTGTGTCTTAAATCAAGTGTAAAGACATATTCTGACTAGATATTAGACACATATACTTCATGTTTTTACAGTGTAATGCTAAAATGCTTCACCTTTTGAGACAAAGAGGGAGCATTGTGTCCTTTTGTATTATTTGAGTTGGCTCTTTCAGATTGAAATGCAATGGTGAGGATCTTCCTGACTCAGACACGCCTAAACTTCAGAAACCGTTTCCCACAGCCATCACAGGACACTCAAATGTTTCTCTCTGGCATAAGTTATTGATTTTAGTGAGATGGCTGTGCTCAGGGCCCACATATTCATGATGATGCTGATAATATGTGTCTTGTATGGATTTTCGAGTTAAGGATGGATCACCTTGTGGGCAGAGGAGCCTCTACAGTTCTGTAGACGAGAGATGTCTGGCAAAACAAGGAGAGGGATTTTTTATTTCTTCCTCTAAACTTGCTCATGTGGGAAATTTCCTCAGATTAGAAAATACCTTGATTTGGGAATACATGGTTCTGAATAGACATCATACATGCTGAGGACTCAGGTTGTAATTCCCTCTCTTATATTTATTTTACATAGCTATAAAAACATCTTCATAAACAGATGAAGTTTTACAAGATAACGTTTAAACACATAATGATAATGTTATACTTTTCCTTTGTAAAATACTATTGTTTTCATAGCTCATCATAATGGAACTCGTCAGGGTTAGCTGTAGGTCTGTTATAAAAAAAGTAGGACTGTGCTGCTAACAGCTAACGCTAACTCGCTGTCTTATGCCGATCTCCACATTGATTTGCTATTCTCAATGAAGCATTATCAGGTAATGATAATAACAACAACAAAAACATTTTATTCATGCATACAGGAGTCATCCTTTACGGAGAAAAAAAGATTAAGACAATAACTTTATTCATGTAAACCTAAAAATGATGATTGCCATTGAAAACACGTTTGATAGAGCAGGCAGCTTGTGCCTGAGCAAAGTAAAAAAAAAACTTTAAAAAACACTCCAGGGGTTCGGCACATCGATCTGATATATTTATTTATCTTTGAGATGGGATTTCTATAAACTATTTAGGATACTAAAATGTTGTACCTGTTTGTTGTATATAACAAAGTCATCTCGTCTTGAATCAGTTCTCTGAACTAGAGATCACAGTCTAGCAAAAGTATATATCCGTTAATGGCAATTGTCTCAAAATGGCAGTGATAGTAATTGTTTCCATGTTCAAATTGTACAAGGAGAACTGAACGGCATGGTGCCTTCACAGAATTTCCTCATGAAAATGAAGTTTTGTGGCTCAGCAGGTTCATGATATCCTTTTAACAGTAATGTTCTGTGTGTCAGAGGATTTTGAAATACTAGCTCCATTTTAATTGCTTTAATTTGACATTTTACCAAGAACGTCTCAGTGGAACTTTATCTCAGAGAGTAATATTTACTAAGACTGCAGTGGGCTGATGAAAAGCACCAGCTCTCCATACAATCAGATGGAGTTGAAATAACTTTATTCAAATATATTCAAGTCATTATGGATGGAGAAACAGCATGAATCCGCTGTGGGTTGAGCAGAAAACAAACAGTTCCATTTTAATGTGTTCCTACATGTGTGAAGCTGATACTGGGTAGACATTTATTCGTCCTAAACATACAGTAAACCTGTGACGGACATGGGTTGGAACGCATGGATGTAAAATAAGAGCTGGATCCAGCGTTGGAGGCGGGGCCTCATTCATTCCTATGAGAGCTGCTCATTGGTGCATGAAGACAAAATGGCCTGAGATTCTTGAGAGCAAAACATCACAAATTACCCATCATGCCTAGCTGTCGAGAGCATAGAGCAGGGGTGCCCAAATACTTCCCGATGGAGGGCCAAAATTGAACGTGAGGGGAGGGCCGAGGGCCGAGGGCCAAAATGATAATTTTGCAGTACATTAATATGTGTGCGGTAAATATATGAGTGCAGTACATTACGTGTGTAAGTTAAGCATACGTGTGCAAAATAAACACTATATCACAAAGTCATTTTGAAAAATGAATTGCACTGTTTATTGTGCTTCACATTTAGGTCAATAACATTTCATAACATCGATCTGGCTTCTTTAAATTAAAAAAATAACTGAAGCACTATGAAATATTTGTGGACAGGTGTGGAACATTACCAGTCCTTGGGCCTACCATACTCCCAGGTGACACAATGGGGGCCTAGGGCAGGCCTACATATTCTGCCTGTAGTAGTCCAATCAGTGGGAAACATGAAGCCTGTTCTTGGTTTTTAAAAGCCTCTCAATATCAGGTTCAAGCTGACTAACTGACAAAGTGAGAATGTCATGTAGGTGAGAGTCAGATAAAGCATTCTCAGTTTGGACTTGTTAAGATTCATAAGGCTGAAAGCCTGCTCACAGACATAAGTACTTCCAAAGAGGGATAACATAACCTGGGCATGTTTGCGGATCTTGCCATATCTGTGTGCGGGAATAGACCTGTAAAAGTCCTGTAAGGAAAGCTCTCTGAACCTGCTATGGAGGTCTGAATCAGACTGAAGTTCCAAAAGTTCCATTTGAAGCTCCTCACTGACTGCATCCACATTCACAGAAAAAGGTTGAGCAAACAGCTCAAATGCTGTTGTATTTCCACGAAAATCTTCAAAGCGATGGTCGAACTCCACCTCAAGATTGTTGAGAATGTCGAGGTATTTTGGTGTGTCTTCCTCCATCAACCCAACTTCTCTGAGGCTGGGGAAATGTGCCAAATTTCCTGAAAATACAGACACAAAGACAAAAGCAGCAATGTAAGATGCAAGGTTGTTCATGAAATGAAATGAAATACCAATCATCAATCAAATGGTGGGCAGGGGATATATTTTGTTTTGTTTATGGCTGCAGTAGACTATGAAAAGCAATACAACTACTGTTTTGGATTTAATGCCTGGTTTAGTGGTTTTAAAAAGAACATCTATTTTCCACCAACACAAAGTATACATGCATCACAAACAATATATCTATGATAGCATGGTTGTGACAACAAGCGTAATACATTGTTTTATGTTCAATAAAATATTAAAGTTAGATCTCACCTGTTGAAAGATGTCTGCTAAGCAGCTGGAGCTTTTGCTTGAAGGCTTTGACATGGTCATACATCTGCGTGATCATCTGGTCTCTCCCTTGGAGCTGAAGATTGAGGATATTCAGCAGCTCTGTGATGTCCACAAGAAAAGCCAGGTCTGCAAGCCAGTGACTGTCCGTGGGCACTTGGATGTTGTTCGTCTTCGTGGCTTGAAACTCTCTTATTTCCTCGCGCAGATCAAAGAAACGCCGCAAAACTTTCCCACGGCTCAACCACCGCACCTCCTGATGGTACAATACATCACCATACTGGGCATCCATCTCATCAAGCAGAGCTTTGAATTGACGGTGTGAGAGGGCCTTTGAGCGAATATTGTTGACAATGGCGACGACATCCTGCATGACGTTTTTCAAGCCCATGTTTTTAGCGCACAGTTGCTCCTGATGCAAAATACAATGGTACTTTAAAATCGAGCCACCAAACTCGGAGACCTTGTCCGACACAAGTGCAGTTAGCCCTGCTCGCTTACCGACCATGGCGGGGGCTCCATCAGTCGTGATGCCAGATAGGGTTTCCCACTTCAAACCGTTCTTGTCCAGAACTCGCTCCACTGCCATAAAAATATCCACACCTTTTGTTGTCCCTTTCAATGTTTCAAGGCCCGCTAGTTCTTGACACACTTCAAAGTCCTCATTGACGCCTCGCAAAAACACCAGCAACTGTGCTGAGTCGGTCGGTGCTTTCATCGCACGCAATGGAGAAGGCAGAAAAGTGACTTGCTCTTTGGGCTATCTGACCTCGAACGTCTTCGGCCATGTCCTCAACGCGGCGGGTGACAGTGTTCCGTGACAGGCTAATTTGAGAAAATACACGCATCTGATTTGGACACACATCTTGGGCAGCAATTGTCAAACACTCCTTGACGAAATCACCCGCTGCAAAAGCTCTCCCACTTCTCACGATTGCATTGCTAATACGATAACTAGCCCGAGTGGCATTTTCTTGTGCAGTCGACGGCTGAAGTAGAGTTCGCTGCTGGGTGGTTAGCTTTGTTAGCAAGTCTGCTAACTTGACCTTGCGATGTTCTCCAGTGTACTTTGCGAACTCAGCCGCATGCTTAGTTAGATAGTGACGGCGAATGTTGTATTCCTTTGAAACAGCGACCCTCTGCTTACATACCAGACACACTGCATTGGAATCTACCTCGGTAAAAAAATAGTCCTGTTCCCAAGTTTTTTTAAATTTTCGTTTGTCTGTGTGACACAGCCTACTACGCTCCATCCTTGAATCCTCTCACTCACTGGTTTTGGGCATTATCAGATAGCTAAGAGCTGACTGGAGCTCAACAGCGCCATCCTATGGCATTATTTGGTAGTGCGCCAATACATAATTTTCAACGAGAGCTTCCGATCGTTTATGGTGGGACAGTGCGGGAAGGCACGGGCCAAATATAATCGGGCCACAATTTGGGCAGCCATGGCATAGAGCATGCGCAGTTGAGTTTCCACTCAAGCCCCGCCCCCGAGCTTGTTTGAGAACAGCTGTATTATTTTGAACATAAGTCTGTCAGTATTAAAGGAAAATCTTTACTACAATTTATAGCAAGACTTGTATAAAGCCTACAACACAGGATGAGGAATTCAGCAGAGCATCGACCCATTCATACCAATGACAGCAAGTTCTAAGGAAAAAGAACAAACATTTAAAAAGATAAAACCCTTTTGATTTTATGTACGGCTCTTTGGCTTAGGGAATATAATGGAAATTGTTTTGTATGTAAAATTGTCATGTTTGTTAATTTTGTTTATGTTCTACACCGATCAGCCATAACATTATGACCCCCTGCCTCATATTGTGTAGGTCCCCCTTTTGTGGCCAAAACAGCCCTGTCCCATTGAGGCCTGGACTCCACTAGACCTCTGAATGTGTGCTGTGGTGTCTGGCTCCAGGACGTTAGCAGCAAGTCTTTAAAGACCTGTGAGTAACGAGGTGGGGCCTCCATGGATCGGACTTGTTTAGCCAGCACATCCAACAGGTGCTCGATTGATTGAGATCTGGGGAATTTGGAGGCCAAGTCAACACCTTCAACTCGTTTTGTTCCTCAAACCATTCCTGAAGCATTCTGCAGTGTGACAGGGCGCATTATCCTGCTGAGAGGCCACTGCCGTTAGGGAACACTGTCTCCATGAAGGGGTCTGCATGAGCACCCTGACTGGTCTGAGGCTACGCAGCCCCATACCAACAAACTGTGATGCCCTGTGTGTTCTGACACCTTTCTAACAGAACAAGCATGAACTGTTTCAGCAGTTTGAGCTGCAGCAGCTCTTCTGTTGGATCGAACCACACGAACCAGCCTTTGTTCCCCACGCGCATCAATGAGCCTTGGCCGCCCACGACCCTGACCTTGTTCACCGGTTTTCCTTCCTTGGACCACTTTTGGTAGGTATTGACCCCTGCAGACCGGGAACCCCCTGCAGCAGCTGCAGCTTTGGAGATGCTCTGACCCAGTTGTTTAGCCATCACATTTTTGCCCTCGTCAAAGTTGTTCACATCCTTACGCTCGCCCATTTTTCGTGCTTCGAACACATCTACTTTGAGGACAAAGGGTTCCCTTGCTGCCTAACATACCCCACCCCCCCGCTGACTGGTGCCATTTTAACAAGATAATCACTGTTCTTCACCTCACCTGTCAAGGGTCATGATGTTATGGCTGATCGCTGTATTTTTCATGTTTAGTGTTTAGTCAATGTTTAGATTTATGTTTAGTCATGTCTCATTGTTCTTTGTTATATTACAGTCACCTATTTTTACTCTCATCATTGCACTTGCTGTTTTATTTTGTACTTTCCTTCCCTTCTCGTTTTAGAGCCCTTTATTTCTTGCTATTGTGTGTTTTCCCGCCTTTGAAACTGTTGCCACCTGTGTCCCATTACCTCTTGTAATTATAGTCCTCTTCTCCTTTTGTC
Source organism: Eleginops maclovinus (assembly GCF_036324505.1). Lineage (NCBI taxonomy): Eukaryota > Metazoa > Chordata > Actinopteri > Perciformes > Eleginopidae > Eleginops > Eleginops maclovinus. The sequence goes on from NC_086358.1 coordinate 20,589,964, forward strand.
CAGTGCCAGTTCGTTTTGTTTCATTTGGAGTCAAGAGAGCCAGTGTTTCAAGCCAATAGCCTTTGTTGACGTTTCCCAAAGTCAAGTTTGTTTAGTTCTGTATTCCTTCAGGTTGCTTTGCTATGTTTTGCCTCTTAGAGGGTTTTTGTGTTGTTCTTTGTTTGCACTTGTTTTTAAAACCTTGTCCTGAGTCGTGCATTTGAGTTCAAGTACTTGTGTCACGCTCTGAAGGATATGAATCTTTGCTCGTTTTTCTGGATAAACAGCAGGTGCAGAGTCCCAGGCCTGTGTCAGTGGTCAGGCAGTGCGCTCCTCAAGTTCTGGCGCAGCATCCTTTTTGATGCTTCTGAATGATTCATGGATTGATATAGGCTGTGGCTGCACTGCTGTTTCTGAAACATATGTGAGCAGATGCTTTCCTTACTAAACAGACTACCGTACTGCCTGCATACATGTTACTACAAAAGCAAAATAGGCCTTTTTAATTTCAAAAGGCCTATTTTTAATCCTTTAGCACAGAGCTGATCACGGGTGTCATTTGTGCATCGTATAATTACCTCCCTGTCAAACACACTGCCCTTCCCCACTAATTACTTTTTTTATTAGGTAGTTTTTGCATCTTTATCTTTCATAGAAGCTTGTCATGGCATAGTAAAAGATTAAGGCCACAATAATTCCTTGGTCTACTGACTTTAAAAATTGGTCATGTCACTGAGCACTTCAGATGGGACCAAGTCAGCAGAAGGCTTAAGAGTCCCCATATAACCTGCTTAACACAGGTTTCTGATTAGGAACCTTTGTTGCCACATTTATACTGTAGTTCTAGAAACACACAGACACGCTCAATATGGGCCAGTTATGGGTTGCTATTAACTGGTAGTCGCTGATCTTTTCCTGACGAAACTTCGAAAATAATGACCTTTTGTATTTTTTAGATCTTCAAATCCACTGAGAAATTCTTGTCTTTTAAAAGACACAAATATTCATTTAAAAAAGCACTTAAGCAAATTAGCCCCAGAACACACTTTATCTACACTATATCTCTGTAGGTTTCAGTGGTGAACCATCAAGGCCTTCAAGGTAGTCAGAGAAGACCCTGAAACCCTCAGATAAAAAAAAAGAATATATAGAATGAATTATATAAAACCAATTTAAATAAAATGAATCAACGAGAATCGTATCTGTGTTGTTGATCTGTAATAATTCATCGTTATGTTGATTTGTTTGTCTTTCTCAGTCCACGCACTACGCATTTGATTGGTTTTGTGTTAGAAAAAAAACGCAACCAATCAGATATTTCTCTGGGAAGAATGTCCTTCAACCAGGGTAGCCTAGAGGCGGTTTGAGCGACGCACTACCGACGGGAAAAAGAGGTGTTTTTTTTTTATAACACAGCAGCAGTTGTAATCAGTGTTCTAGACCACTGTTTCCCAAAGACTGGGTCGCGACCCTCTGCTGGGTCGCAAGAGATTTTTTTTGGGTCGCTTTGTGACGACGTAGGTCTGCGCCTGCGGTATATCTTTCCGACACATGAGGGCGCTATTTATCTTTTCTCCACAGTCAGTGATAGCTCCCTGAATGAGTGTGCCTGCAGCTAGCAAGGAGTTGATAGGCTTTGGTTATCCAAAAAGAAAGCAAATGAAAAACCAGCAAAGGTCAGTGATAAGGGATGTCAGGAGCCAATCCGCAATGAAGCGAGTGTGAGCAATGAAACTATGAATGAAACACGGGAGGGTGTAGTAGTGGAAAATAGCGCTAGCGTTGATGCTTACGCTAGCGCTAACGCTGGTATCGTGCAGGGATCTGAGCCTCCTTTGAAAAGACAAAGAGTTGCAACAGCAAGGCCGTACAAAGAGGATTTTTGGAGTTATGGCTCTGTGAACTGTGCTGGTCCTAGCCAGGATGCATGGCCAATGTGTGTCAGTTGCAGTGAAAAACTGGCGAACGAGAGTCTGAAGCCAACTAAACTGAAAAGACATTTAGAAACACTGCACCCTGATCTGGTGGACAAACCGTTAGATTTCTTTCAAAAAAGACACACGAGATTAAGTCATCTGCAAACGTTCTCCGGAAAATGTTACATTAAGTGACAAAGCCCAACTCGCATCCTACATGGTTGCTTACGGTGTGGCAATTGAGAAACAGCCTCACACGATTGCCAAAAATGTATTTTGCCTGCCGCAATAGATATGGTTAGCGCGGTCATTGACGAAAAGGCAGGTGAAAAATGTAAATGCACCCGGATGAGAAACAACCTCCCAAAGAATACGTGACATTGCAGACAACCTGGAAGAGCAGCTTGTTGACCGACTAAAGACACCAGGATGCTTCTCAATACAACTTGATGAGAGCACTGACGTCTCAGATTGCGCAACCTTGCTGGTTTATGTTAGGTATGCGTGGGAAAATGAATTTATGGAGGACTTGTTTGTTGCTTGGATATTCCTGCTGGAACCACAGGTGAACACATTTTTCGTGTTTTGAACGACTATGTGGTTTCGCGTGGACTTGACTGGGGGAATTGTGATGGCACAACGAGCAATGGGGCCACAAACATGACAGGCAGGAATAGCGGAGTTGTAAAAAGAATAAAGGAGGCAGCAGGCAAGGATATTCCATGGAATCACTGTTTCATACACCGCCAGGCATTGGCATGCAAGGGAATACCCCCCGACCTCGACAAAACGCTGAACGAAGTTATTCGTGTTGTTAACTTCATTAAGGGTAGTGCAAGTAACAGCTGGTTGTTTGATCAACTGTGCACTGACATGGGAGCAGAACACACACACTTACTGTTTCACACTGGAGTGGGCTGGTTGTCCAAAGGCAGAGTTTTGACCAGAGTCTATGAACTTAGAAATTAAATCCATGCATTTCTCCTCCAGAAAGAGAATGCTCTTGCCGATAAATTCACTGATGATTGGCTTCTCAAATTGTCTTATCTGGCCGACATCTTTTCATCACTCAACGAACTGAACTTGAAATTGCAGGGACGGCACGACAATGTTTTCATTAATTGGAAAAATGTCCAGGCTTTCCAAAAGTCATTGAAGCTGTGGCTTGCATGACTCAAAAGGCCAAACCCAAGTCATTACATGTTTCCCACTGTGTTGCAGCACGTTGAGGAATATGATGGTGCTGGCACGTATGTGGAACACTTAAGTGCTCTCATTCAAGCTCATCTCGCTGCGCTTATTTAGAACGTTGAGCGCTATTTCCCAACAGAGAGACATGACATTCTGAATGACAAACGGTGGATCCAAAATCCCTTTGAATTTGAGAGTCCAGAGTCATTGCTTGAGTTGACGTCACTAAGTCCAGCAGAAGAAGCTGAGTTGTTGCAGCTCAGCTGCGATCGCACTCTGCAAAGACGTCATGAATCTACGACCTTATCGTCATTTTGGATAAGCATTTCGTCGGAATAGCCTGTCCTCATTAGGGCAAGTATTGTTGTGCTTATTCCCTTCACAACGACATACAAGTGTGAATTGGGATTTTCTGTATGAAGAAATATGAAGACAATGCACACGCAGCGCCTGATATGCGTGTTGCGCTCTCCTCCTGCACTCCGGACCGGAACGTGCTACAAAAACGCAGGCAGGCCCACCTATCCCATTAGTCAGGCAGACCAACCCTACATGAGATGTGAAATGAATTGACAGATTTTTGATATACTTCAGCTGTTTTTTTTGGCACTTGAATAGGCCTATATTTAAAAAGAGTGAAGTGTGAAAACAGATCTAATGGAAAAGTAGGTTGAAATGTTGTTAAGGACATGTTTTGTATAATTTGTAGCCTAGTCTTTTATTGATGATTTTGTTCCAATATTGCTGGTACAGTTGTATACTTGTAGGTGTTATGCACTCGTTTTTGTACTTGAATTTAGGCCTGAATTTTGATAGGCATATTCATTTAGAATGAAATGTAAAAAATGAATGAGTAAAAATAAATGGGCAATATGTTTTTAATACATTTTATTTCCAAATGCTTTTATTTGTTACCTTATTTTAATATTTCTGGCTCAATTGCATAGTTTTTTTTAAAATAGTTTAATATTGAGTATTAGCCTAATTGCTCAGAAAGACCTGATCGCTACAGCCTGAACTAGTTTATAAAAAATGGCAGTACAAGTTCTGGAATAACAATAAAATATCATCAGTAATGTTCGATTGGGGTGCAACCTCTATTCCGACATCCCCCTAATACGACATGCCTCTATTCCGACACGTCCCTATTACGACACAATTTTAGTACCGCCATTACGACAGTCTACCCAGGCGCGTCGGGGCATTGTCTTTCTTTCATTTTTGTTGGTGTGTCTTTTTAACATATATTTTTTTAACATATTCAGTTTATTTTGTATAATATAGCCTATTGTTGTAATGGATGCACTGACTGGTTAGCACTCAATTTCGTTGTTGTCCGATCGCCCTGCATCCGATCTGCAAGGGAGTCGCTCAAAGAAAGTTAAAGCTATGCAAGCCATCGAGGCTGCTCCCAATTCTGCGGAGCTGTAGACTGGAGCTGATGGGATGACGAAGGAGAGACTTGGAGGAGCAGTGGCGGTGGATTCGGGAGGGCTATCAGAAGCGTCCATGAGGGAGGAGGGGGTCCCTGCGTGTCTGACAGTGTCAACTACCGCTCCGAATGCTTCCCCTTAAGTGGAGCTATGCAGAGCCAACGCACCATGTCGGAATAGCGGAATGTTTGAGAAAAAAGCAAAGTGCCGCTACTCCGACAATGGAAATGTTTTTGTCGGAGTAGTGGCACGTTTTAAAGAAAATGGAAATGCCGCTACTCTGACAATGAGACGTCAATGTCGGAGTAGAGGTATGTCGGAAAAGCAGCATGTAACCTGTTCGATTATGGTCAAATTCACATTTTTTAGTTTTATGGATAATGTCTATTGACTTGGGTCGTGATGGCTTGTGACTTTTAAAATGTGGGTCCCCAGAAAAATAGTTTGGGAAACATTGTTCTAGATGTTAGATCTGTCAAAAACTTCATTGTCCAATCAGACTAAAGTCGTGCTTCACATCGTTCCGCCCCTTTAGGTGCGATTTCATTCAGGTTGAAAATCGCCCCAGGGTTCTCTCATAGACTCATGTAAAATACATTTTTTTCAAATATCACAGCTTTCAATGCAATCTCTATGGGTTCCGGGAGGGCTTGCACTTACGCACTTTCGTCATATGTAACTGAGAAAAAAAGCGGGCAGCTTCTTCAATCAAGTCAATAAGTACTTTCAAGATGGCTAGCGTTCAGTGCAGTTCCATTGTGTCTTTAAAATAATTTCCTTTTAGTCGGCGTGCAAATCCAGATAAATTGGCATTAAAACAAGGACCTCCAAGACCAAATTTAACCGTTCAACAAGTTTGTACAAAGAGGGGGAAGACCTACACCCGAGGACTTTCTACAAATTGGTATGAGCGAAAAACCTGGCTAGCAGGCTGTGAGGTAGCCAACGCAGTCTTCTGCTATCCCTACCTACTGTTTCACCTGAAGGTGGCACGGCAGACAGCAATGCTTGGACATCGACTGGTGTAACAGATATGCACCATCTATCTGAAAACATAAAGAAACATGAGCTGTCGAAGATCCACATGGATAGCTGCTTGAGAACTTCGTCTTTTGGGAGGGTGAACATTGCTACTCAACTGGATGAGGGATACAGGCTAGCTGTTCGTGGCCACAATGATGAGGTGAGAAAGAACCCTCACATTGGCTTGTCCTGTGTGTTAAATTCTGCGGGGTGTTTGAGCTAGCTTTGCGAGGCAAAGATGAAACTGAGGGCTCCACCAATCCTGGCATTTTTCTCGGACTGGTCGACTTCGTGGCAGAGTTAGATGAAGTTTTTGATGAGCATCTAAAACATGCTATGGTGTTCAGTCAATAAATACTTGACTTAATATGCTGCCCCTGTCTTTATGTTGTTTCTGAACATATATTTTGGTCTGTTTAGCTATTTTACATCATTGGATAAATGTAAATAATTAATATAATAATAAGTAGAATAATTTATTGTGGACCCACACCATTTCTGCTTATAGAGGCTCCTGGATGCAACTTTCTTCCATAGCTTTCCACCTGTAACTTATGTAGCTAGAGGGGAAATATTTATGTTGTGTGATCTAGTGGACACAAGAGGGATCTCTGTCTGAACTAATCATCTAACAACAAATTGATATGGTCTTGCTTAATGTACCTATTGAATAGGTCACCTTAATCATTATCAGAAATAAATTGCACCCCCTGAGATTTTTTTCAGGAACCGCCACTGCAGGGTACTCTATATCCTCGATAGAATGCCCTGGCCCTTAAATTGAATGAGAGGGTACGTTTGGATAGACGATTTGATCAACCGATCATAAATTGATGTGTATTCAATGGGCGTATTCTTTCAGATTTTCCCAAATTTCGAGGTTATTCTAGAACAGTGGTTCTCAACTGGTGGGTCGCCGAGCCATTTTGAGTGGGTGAAAAAGAAGGGAAAAAAAACGTCATGAAAAAAAGTCTAACTTTTCTTATCTACCCTTATCCACATCCCACAAAGTGAGGGGGGGATTGTCAACAGAAGGTCCAGTTGTGATAGCCACGGTTCGCCACTGGTAGGCTTCCATGTGAGAAATATACAAAGCACAAATTCAGCGGTAATTACAGAAACATTGGTCCAAGTGGTCCTATTGACGCATACAAAAAGGTTATTGTACGTATATAGTGCACTCCCCAAGCAAGCATTACGATTCAGAATATATTGTGTGTTATGACTGCTATTCTTCAGAGGGTATTTTAGGATTATTGGGTTACTCTCTTGTTTTTGGGCTCTAACAATAAACCAACATTTTCAGGAGTGTTTCTTCTGTATGTGTAAAAAGTTATTTAATCACTGAAGACTGATTAACTACATATCATTAGCTGGTGTGCTTTCTAACTAACTGGTTTTTAATGTTTTTGTGAATATAATTGTGCCTTTTAATTGATGCTTGCTGAATGGCAAAAAATGTTAAAGACACCAGAAAACAACCAACACGTTCCATTTCTCAGCATCCCTCCCTTGTGCCCGGGGCCTTCCTCTCTGTTTCCTCCATCATGCAGATTGGTATGAACGGCTCTGAGCTGTAACAAAGCCTGTTATGCATTCCACAATCTTGTGAGGAGGTTGGTCCATGCTTCTGCCACACTCCACTGACTACAAAATTGGACCATGAACCGAAGAAATCGCTTTACGTACATCGAAGTAGGCAAAAAAAGAAGGGACTGTGTCTCTGTGTGGTTCAATGTTTTATTCAAGAGTCAAATTGTTGGTGGGATATGACGCCTTGTGTTGTTTACAAATCTTGTCAATTTGTTAAGCTTGAAAAGAGCATGACAACACATGGCTGCTTCTCTGGCAGCTGAAATGGCTCTGACAAGAATTGGATTGTCACGCGAGTTTCATCTGTGAGACTGGGTTCAGTTTCCAGCAGTGGTGGACATGATGCAGTCAGTATGGGCCTCTCTGAAATCTGATTGAACCACTGTACATGAAAGCTGTGCTTTGCAAAACTGTGGATTTATATCTGGAGAAATGTTAACTTTGGTAAACCTTTAATGCTGCTGCTATAAAAATGATTCACACTATTCTGGTTTGGGTTTAATTAATTGCCTGGTAAGGGTTTGAATAAGGTCTGCAAGGTAATGGGGAACTTGTATTGAAGTATTTATTTCAGGTAATACAGAGCAAGCCAAGGCAAGGCAAAACAGAACAGAATCCCAATTTTCCGGACTATAAATCGTGCTTTTTTCAGCAGTCTGGCTGGTCCTCCGACTTATACTCTGAAGCGACTTATATATTGTATTTTGTCTAGCAGCGTTCAAACTACAATCGTGATAACTGAAAACTGCTGTACCAACGAAAAAGAAAAGTTTACATTAAAACATAGTGTTATGATGTAAGGGTCATGAAGAGGCAGATTGCCTATCCCTTTAAGAGAGAGAGAGAGAGAGGGGTGTGGCGCGTGCATGTATGTGTGTGCATGGTAGAGCGAGCGAGAGTGAGAGTGAGAGAGTGTGTATGTGTCTTGGGAGTGAACAGAACAGGAGCAACGATAGGTCCGTCTAGTATGTGAAACAAGTTTTTAATAAACACAACGGGGGCATTCGAGGGCACGGCCCTCGAATGCCCCCCCTTAGCGCCGGCACTGTCCAGCCAATTAAAAAGCACTTTTCTTGTTAAACAAACATACAACAATAAAACATAAATGCGACTTATACACCGAAGCGACTTATATATGTTTTTTTCTCTTAACAACACAATTTTTGATAAGAGCGACCAGGGGCGTCTCTGCATTAGGGGCCGGTGGGGCTGGGCCCCATCACGACATGATCAATAATTCGTTTACGACTAACAACAAGTAATATATATGTATTTTATTTCGTAACTAACATTATTGCGTGTTTATTACATGATATGACAGTGGTAGCGCTGTAACTGTCTGGTACATTCCAAATCGCTTCCTGTAGGTGTTGAGTAATGGTCGCGCTTATAGCAGTCTTCCCCAACGGGCATGGGGCTGGCCCCTCAGCTCCTGTTTAACCAGGTTAGCAGTCAAAAACACAGTGCGCTTGCTCAACGCAATTTCAATGATGAGCGGTGGGGCACAACAGTTTTGGCCCCATAGCCAATGAAAAATAATAGAAGGACATGAGTCACATATTACCATCCACCGTTGATGCATATTTCTATACAGTTAGACCAATCAGAGTTGTTTGTTTGATGCATTTTTATTTGAATTTTGAACGAACTAATAGTCATTTGTTAATTCACTTTGCCCGTGACAGGCAGAGACATTTTGTCAGTCCAAGTTTCTGTTCTGAAGCGGCAGGTGCCATTTTGTTCTTTGCTATTGAGTCAGACCTTTATAGTTGTATATTACTTACATTTATTTTTTTATGAGCTAGTTAAGTAATGTTAGTGAGTGTAGCTGAATGACCTAATCTTAGCAAACACTGCTCAACTTTACGGCTTGTTCGTCGTTGAGGCTGAGTGGGCTTTTTGCTAGTGGCTGCTGTTAGCCTAACTTAGTTAACGTTTGCTACTCTCCACTGGCACCTAGCCGTTCCCATTCCCATTGAGCTTGAAGATGACGGAGGAGTTGTTCTGCCAGGTGCTAGGCCCACCGGAGAACCGGGAGCTGCCACTACCTCATCAGTCTCTGCTACGGCTGTTAACGTTCCATCTCCCATCTTGCTTGAGGACGGAGGAGTTGTTTCTGCCAGGTGCTAGGCCCACCGGCGAACTGCACCTGGAGTCTTGTGGACTGAGTGCAATCGTGGTGAGTGAAGCCATTCCAAAATAAATCAAATCGATAATTTACTCAGAGTTAAATTTAGTACCTTGCCATTAGAGCAGAAATTGGAGATTAAGCGTTTGGCCAAGAATAGCCAGTTAATTTTAATATTATTCAGTCTGGAAAGGACAGAAACCGCTCCTTTAATTCAGAGTGGTTAAAAAAAAAAAGGCATGGCTAACTGCGAGTGTGGCTAAAGGGTCTCTCTTTTGCTTTCCTTGCCTGCTCTTTGGGGGGGACACTACTTGGACTACAACAGGGTTCAAGGACTTGAAACATCTTTCGGAACGTCTGAACAAACACGAAAGCAGTGGTTTGCAGGAAAATGCTGTTAGGTTAGGCTTGCTTGGAAGGGTTAATGTAGCAGCTCAAATTGATAACGCTCACAGACTAGCTATTACTGTACTATAGGCTACTACACCTGGCTTATGTGATCCCTCTTAGTATGTAGCTTAGCAGGTAGGTGCATTTTACACGAGTCACTTACAGCGAATATATGTGTACTACTTCAACAGCCCCCCGCGTACACGCGCGCGACCGGTCCCCACCGGTTTTTTGTTTGGTATCAGATTATTTATAACATTCAGTAATGGTGATGAACACTGGTTTGAAGGGCCTCAGTGAATTTTTGCCTCGGGCCCAGACCGACTCTAGCCACTTGATCCAACAAAGACTAACAGAAGCCCAGAGCCCTTTCTCGACTCCTAATATGAATATTTTTCAACACAAACAATAGGATCTATTTTGTATTGTGCAGCACTAAAACATCAGTATAAACAATACCTTACAAATTAGGCCTCTATACATTTTATATACACAAACACACACACACACACACACACATTGACTGTCTGTGGATATACACAGTATGTGAATAAAAGATATGATTAATCACCAACTCACACCTCTTTGACAAAACACCTGTAGCAAATTTCCAATCTAAGCAATTAACGAATCATGAGGGACCTGACATTAGGCTATAAAAGGCACATAAACACTTCGGATTTCACAACAACGAAAGAGATGTTGAAAGAGAGAAAAGATACAAAGAGGTTTACAAATTAAGACCGTATATGTGCCCTCTGCTCTAGAAATTGATGTTGCCCAATGTCATCCTGCTTTATCGTGAGGTATTCGTGACGATTAATTTTTTTAAATAGTTGAAAAAAAGCATTCTTGTCACGTTTCGGGGAGGTTAACAGGACCAAAATGCAGAATAAAGAGGAGGGATACAAGTTAGAACAACTGTAAGCTTTTATTAACTAAAATGTTGTTACAAAATACAAAAACTGACCAAAAAAGTAGAAAACAAAACTAGATCAAACCAGAAGGACGGAGGTGGACAAAGGACGGCAGACAAGGACCATCCAAGGCATGATACAGAGAACCAGACTCTGGGAAAAGCGACGACGAACCGACAAGGAACCAAAGGGAAGACAAGACTAAATACAGAGAAGGGTAATCACAAGAAAAGACACAGCTGGTGACACAATGGCTCAATTCCAAACTGCCCCCTACACCCTACCCCTACACACTTCCCCTCCGTTTGCGTGTTCGTGCGGAGGGTCCGCCACATTAAGTGCCATTCCAAACCAGCGAGTGTGGAGGGGGAGTGGGTTATCAAGCCCTCCAACAGCGAGTCTGCATCGCACTTGACTTCACCTGCGGCTCTACCTGACCAGGACTCACCAGTGTGTCCGTCATGATACATGCTGTGTACAAACAGTTCCTGCAAACATTTAGACTGGGGTATGTGGGATATTATTAAATTCTTATTGCTTGCTCATAAAGACATGTTTATGTATAATTGCTACCAGAGAGGGTTTAAACTGAGGGTAGAAAGAGATAGTGGTACCAGGCACCTGGGTACTGCACATGAGAGGAAAGCTGTGATAGAGTAGAGGAGGATTAGATGATAGGCTGGACACCCAGAACTCGTGAAGCCAAGAGGTAAGGTCTTCTTCCTGTCCTCCAACCAGAAACCAACACACACCACACGCAAAAATATACATTTAACATGTCATAAGGGACTGCCCTTTTCTCTTTCACAAAGTATAAATATTATGTGATGTCACATGTCGAGGCTCTGGGTGGAAGGAGAGACAGAACCTGCTTGCAGTCTGTGGCTCACTAAACCCAGAAACCTCAATATTGAGAATGTATATCTTCATCACCACTGAAAATAAATCAGCTTTATTATAATTTCACCACTTTGTTTGGACTCCTTGCCTCGTAGAGAAATTCACAGAACACAACAGGAACTGCGCAAATGAAGATACACATTAAATATCGTTTTTGTTTTTTTTTTTACTCAGAAATACAGTACCCTTGTCTAGAAAACGGTGTGAATTTAATATTAAAGTTGTGTATAATAACAGACTAGTGCAAAACCAAGCAGCTTATAAACATCACAGTTTAAAAATAAAAGAGGTTTGCAAATAAAGAAACACCAGTTAAGATTTGTTTGAGTTTTATTTAAGTTATTATTTTATTTTTTGACCAAGAGATGCTGATTTGAAACCGTTATTATGAAAAGTTACTGTATTTCCTGTTTCGGCCGGAGAGGGGAGTTCGTCCCAAAGCTTGCTGCTGTATTCACACCCTCGACCGGAGAGAAGGAAGCCTCGTTCAGCAGCGAGTGAGACTACAGACGGAGTTCACTCCATCACAGAGTGGGAGTGGGCAGGGAGTGATTTGGAATTGAGCTAATGAGACAGGATGGAAACTCAAGACAGGAAGTAAAACTAGACAAAACAGGAAGTGAGACTGGACAAGACAGGAAGTGAGACTAGACAAGAGACAAAGAGGTGCTACATTTAAAAATAAAACAGTAAACCATGAATACAAAGCTAAGATCATAAGCTCATTGGAATAACAAAAATGACAAACTACATGTAGAAAACAAAAGCACGTTGTGTTTTAATTCTGTATTTGTATTTATTTAAGAAGGGACAATACACAATATTTAACATGAGCTCTTGAGACTATCACGTAAAGATGCCAGATGAGGTGCCCTTTATTCTTTATGTAGGTTAAAACCCACACTCTTCCTTATACAAACACATAAACAGCAGTGTCCCGCTGCTTAAGCTTTATTTCGAGGGTTATGGGGGCCTGCTGAAGGATTACCAGATCAGACGTGATTCCTTGCAGGCCTTGATGCGATGTCTGGGGCCTGACAGGAGACAGGCCTGGGGACAGTTTGTCATACAGTGTGTGTCCCTTTCTGGTACCCCTCTCTACAGTCCACAGATTGGTCCACCAGGGAGTTGAGGACATCGCTGCTCTCCTGCAATATGTAACCAGGCTGCTGTTGGCAGCCAGAGCTGGAGGAGGTCGGGCAGGACTTCCAGCAGTTGGCCAACACGTTCCTAAATGGCTATTGATAGGCGCCACATGCGCATAAAGACCCAATGGCCAGGATTATATAAATCGGAAGCTTTTCCCATCCATATAGCTGCGATGGGAAGGACCGATTTTTACAAACCGTTGTAGGTTTCCCGGGCTCAGTCAGCGAGTGAAGTGGACAGGGCCAGAGAGAGACAGACTAGCAGATAAAATCTCGGCTCCTGACCACAACCCGGTCAAATTCTACGACCATTTTTATTTTTTATTTATGGCCAGTTTACCAGTTACCCATTTGATTTCCTTTTGGTTTCATACTGTTGACAGATGACAAATCAATTATTGGCTGGATGCATTGGTCTGTTCTTTTTTGTGCCATTTTTAAGCCTAATTTCCAATGTCTCCTTGCTCAAGTTTATTAAGACCCCTTACTGTTACCACCTCAAAGGACTTCACAGAGCCAGGTATTTATTACAAATTGTATGGGATGTAAAATAGGCTATCACATTTCATCTGAACATTCTATGTCAAGCTCTGAAATTGAGTCATGTTCAGTGAAAAAATTTACTTTTTTAAAAAGTGCTAATAATTAGATGCTGTAATTTAACTTGACCCAGTTTTCCCTGTGAGATGAATACAAATGTCTGATTCTGATATTGCATTTGGCTGCTTTACACAAGGTATAGGTTTGGTTTAAGCGCTGAATTATTTGAGGTAGAGATTTAAAAATCGTCAATTCTTAAAATGGTGTTTCTGTTTCAATATGACTATAGACAGTTATACCTCGGGTTGCAAAGTGAAGAGTTCAAAACGTTGGCTTTTTTGTCATGTCAAAATCATATAATTTATATTCAGCTTTGTGTAAAATAAAGATCTCCTTTTAATATATTTTCAATAAACATATAGTATGTTGGGGTTTTTGTCTACATTTGGAACGTTAAAGAAGGATACGTGCTTGATTTGCAGTCAGACTTTCAATTTAATTCATCACAGTCAAAATGAAATCAATTCCAAAACATAACAACACAGAAGTATGGACTTGAACCAAAAGAAAAAGATAACTGAACTATTCTTTTCAGACTTACTCCTCAAACAGTTTGAGGAATTTCCACTGGCATTTAGATCGGTCCTCCAGAAACTGCCGCAGTTCAGATTTATTTTTATTTCTGTGGGGAAGGGGACCAGCAGAGGTGGATGGTACATGCAGACTCAGCGGCCTCCTCCTCCAGCACTGTGTCCTGTCTCCGGACAGGATCGGTGAGCTATACACCAGAGGCCACAGCAGCAGTGGCAGAGTCCATCAGTGTGGGAAGGTCGATCGATGGCTTCCCAAACGATGGCCTCATGCAATGCTGTAAAAATGTCGGTCCCTATCCCATTTGGGGGGCAGCTCTACTCCTACAAAAACACAAACAAGAGGTACAGTTATAAACCAGCAGCTATGCTGAGCAGACACAACCATGGTTTCACAGACAAACTTGAGTAAACTGAAAAGGATAACAAATGACCTTATGTTTCCACTTCAGATTGTCCCACTTCTCCACTTGTGTGGGGGTGACAGCGCCGAACAATCCCATTGCCTGAAGTATTTGCCTGAGGAATACGAAATGTTTCAAGCTGGTCAGTAAGTAATCAGGTCTGCAGCAACAGGTGTCATCTAACAAAGCAATGGTTATTTAAATTCAAAGGTTCCGCAGACACTATTTTAATACCAATTGTAACCACTGATAAATAAATGCTAAGCATCATATGTTCCTAACCCAGGAAAATGTCCCTCACTCCCATGCTTTCATGGCAGTGTGTCTTCCGCCTGTGAACAGCTGGTCGTTCTCTGCCCTCACTCTTATGTCAGTGTCAGAGTTTCCTCGTCTGTCATAAAAGGTATATAGCTTAGAACTTTTTTTTTTACAGATTTACAGACGCTGTAAAGTGTATAGTGTATAATACGAGATCCAGATCAAATGATAGTGCGGAATGCAAAACAATCTTCTAGTTGATAAAATAATCTTACGGATAAATAAAAAGGTTTGCTGCCGTATGCACTTTTTAAACATCATGGCATGATTAGAGTGGGATTGGGTGTAGTTAAAATGTAGATAAATCCCATCAACAATATCAGGTGAAATGTCAAGAAGGAATGTGGTTAGAACGAGGCTCTAACTCCATACAGACGGACAGAGTTTGATCATCTTAAATAACTTATACAACTTATTATGGACAACACTTACATTTGTGCAGTGCTCCCACCATGGTTTTAAATGAACCCAGCCGTGCGTCACGCCTGTTTTATATGCCACTGTTGCTAGAAATACATCCCCGGAGGATACATCAGTTTATTTGAGAAATGAGAAACGGCTCAGGAGCTAAATACAAGCAGAACTAATCACTTAGACAAGACACAGCTGGGGAGGGCAGCAGGGGGTAAATCAGGACGAGGCAGACAATCACACAGGTGGAAACAAAGACAGACTTAACGTTTCAGTTTGTTTATGGCAGGAAAAAGCAGTAACATTGGCATTGAGTAAATGTAGACATATTTGATTGAACTATAATTTGTATGTGTTTGTAAAAGAAATGTGTCAAGTAAAATTTTACTTAAACCAATTACTTATTTGAATATCAAATATCCCATGTTAACACAATTACAATTTTAGAGACTCAATAATATTCTCCACATAGCTGCATCTTCTCTGAATTATCGAATTAAAGTTCTAACTGTTTTGTGAAAAAACAATTACGCCTCCAAACAGTGCTCACAGCCTATTGACCAATCAGAGCCCTGTGTGGAGTTTAAAGCTATCTACAGTCGGTAACACTTTATATTAAGGTACACAAATTCACCAACAACTAGCTGTTAATTAACATGCATATTAGCAGTATAGTGGCTCTTTATTAATCATTATAAAAGACTTATTAATGCCTTACTCTACATGACCATATTCATTAGTAAAAGAGATATTTCAATGTGTGCCTACTTTATTCATGTACTATTGAGGTTACTTTCAGTAGCTGTGTGCTATAATGTATTTACAAAGTGTGAAGAGGAGGCAACTTTAGAATAGGGAACCTGTTTAGGTCAATTAGATTCAAACTACTAGCTTATTGGTTGTAAACAAGACTTCACTTTAAAGTAGGGAACGTATTCTTAGATAGAAATACCTAATTTTGAGTTATTCTGACACAATTAACACGTGTAGTTTCATGTATTGTTACATAAGAATAGACCATATGTGTTAAGGCTTATTATGGGGGGATTACTATTCTTGTGGCACTACTGCCTTATTAGGCCCATATTGAGCAGAGCATATTAAGACCAAAACTCAAGTACAACACCTTCCTTACTTGCAATAAATAAACACTAATTAGAGGGTTATTGAGAAACTACTCTCAACTACCGTAATTTCCGGACTATTAAGCGCACCTGAATATAAGCCACACCCACTGAATTTTTTAAACATATGTATTTTGTACATAATTAAGCCGCACATGTCTATAAGCCGCAGGTGCCTACCGGTACATTGAAACAATGAGCTTTACACAGGCTTAACGAAACACGGCTTGTAACAAAAATAATAGGCTTTAACGAAACACGGCTTGGAACAGAAATGTAAAAAATAGCAGTAAACAGTAGCCTACCAAGAAAGTCATTGGTGACTATCTGCCTCCTCCTGTGCACTGAAACCACTGAAGTCATCTCCTTCGGTGTCGGAGTTGAATAGCCTCAGAATTGCTTCATCCGATGTTGGATCGTCTTCATGGTCGCTCTCGTCACTTTCATCCGGAGGCAAATTCCCCGCTGAGCTCATGCTGCCCTCTTCAACACGCAGCAGACCAGCCTTTCGAAACCCGTTGATGATAGTGGATTTTTTGATAATGCTCCACGCTGTCAGGACCCACTGGCAGACTTGACCATAAGTTGCTCTTCGCATGCGGCCCGTTTTAGTGAAGGATTTCTCCCCACTTGTCATCCAAGCCTCCCACTGAACGCGGAGCGCCACCTTAAATGCACGATTCATACTGATGTCGAGTGGCTGCAAATACTTTGTTGTGCCCCCAGCAATCACAGCTGGAATTGAGTTTGTCCTCTTGGTGGCTTCTTTCACAGAATCTGTTATGTGGGCCCTCATGCTGTCCAACACGAGCAAAGCCTTGTTCTTGTGAAAGAATCCTCCCGGTCGCTTGCCGTAACACTCCGTATGCCATTCATGCATTAGGCCTTCCGTCATCCATCCTTTCTTGTTGACTTTCACAACAATTCCTCTCGAGAATTTTTCTTTTGGCATCGTCATGCGTTTAAAGATCAACATCGGTGGAAGCTTTTCTCCCGATGCCATGCAGCTCAGAACACAGGTGAAGTGCGTTTTTTCATGCCCAGTTGTTTTCAGCGTGACTGATGATTCGCCTTTCCTGTTGACAGTCCTGAGTGAGAGGCAGGTCAAACGTCAGAGGAACCTCATCCATATTTATGATGTCGTTTGAAAGTTTGAAACTTTTTCCTCGTAGTCGGAGGGAGCTGCTGACACAGACTCGTTTGTACCCTGATGGACAGGGCTTTACGTCTCATAAATCTTGGACACCACGATGGTCCACCTCTAAAATCCTCAAACTTCATTGCGGTGGCAATTGTTTTGGCTTTCAGTCGGATCTGCACAGTTGAAACACCTCGGCCGTCTGCTCTCTCTGTGTTGATCCAGTCTTCGAGCTCATTTTCTAGTTCGGGCCATCTGCTTTTCTTCCCTCTGAAAGCTTTTGTTGTCTTTTTGCACTGAGTTAGTTCCTCACGCTGCTGTTTCCAACGTCTTATCATCGACTCATTAAGGCCAAGCTCCCGTGCAGCAGCTCTATTTCCTTTTCCAACTGCCAGATCGATCGCCTTCAACTTGAAAACTGCATCATATGCATTTCTCCGTGTCTTTGCCATGATGAGTGTGAAAAAATGACTACCATAATCATGATGGGAAGTTTGAGCACGCTCGATTTACGTCACATTATGTGACGGTGCTCAGTTTTTTGTCTATTTTTTTTCAAAATCCCATTTTGGCGGCATGAAGCTTGTGAAAGCGGGAAAAATCCATAAATTAGCCGCGTCATTGTATAAGCCGCGAGGTTCAAAGCTTGGGAAAAAAGTAGCGGCTTATAGTCGGGAAATTACGGTAATCGTCATCAGTGAGCGTTAGAAGATGACGAATCAGAATGCGCTATGGACCCGCCCCCGCCTACGTCGCCAATGGAAGAAGACTAAATACGAGGAGGAATATATAAAACACAATGTCAGAAAGAAAGACTGTCTCTTTTTATCCATGCAACACATAGTTGTGCACTGACATATAGTGCACGTAGACACAGAAATACTGTATGTGGGTGCACACTTACATTTCTCTGTCTGTTAAATAAATCCCATGAATTGATGAGATTAAGTTAACCTTATTTTATTTTTTAGATCAAGCACTATTTAAGTATTTATCATTTGAATTTTGCAATATTTGAAAAGTCTGAAAGCCAATATTAACCCACAGGTATTAACCCACATGAATCCCAATCCGTATGATTATATGAAAATATTTTAAAATAAATACAAATGTGTTTATAATAAACTAGTATGCCTTAACCTATCACTTTCTATATCACAATTCAAAACGTTTCAGAAACCCTACACAGCTCAGTAAACACTGAAATGTGGACTTGATGTGATCATTTCAGTAAAAAAGTAACGTTCATATTTCTTCGTTTGATTAATATAGAGCTGAACGTTCAAAACAAAGCACTAGCAAGTTACGGTGTATGTTGTAAACTGCTTAATAGGCACCGTAACTTTCGTGAAACGCATTTTTCCGTCACAATCAGTTGTTTCCGTGAACGGCCGAATGTTTTGACATGGTAAATGTTGCGGCCGCAAGGCATTGTGGGACAGCATTTTCTCCTTTCCTTTCCTAAAGGAAGGTCCAGTGTTTCCTAAGCTAAAGGAGGTTATAAAGGAAGTTTCAGAGCTCCTTTCCTGTCAGCTAGAGAATTCAAACAGCTCTTATCATGGCTGCCACTGAAGTACTTCAGAGTCATTTCACTCCGTTAGGAACCTTCCGAAGATAAACTGACTATTCGACCGTACCCCTCATGATCAGTCAACAAGCTCTGTGATTGGATGTTTGAGTGGCCGCGCACCTCTATGTTGATACCTATAGGTCAGCGGTATTCAACTAAAATTCAACGAGGTCCAGATAGAGAAAATTTACTCAAGCAAAGGTCCGGAACATCAAAATGTCTAACTGGCGAAATGAATGAGTGTGATATACATTAGCTGTGACCTAGTAGCTGTATCAACGGCTGCATGATGGCGCCGAGGATGGCTGCCGTGTCTGGAGCTCCTCAACAACTCCACATCTTAGTGTTTTTATTGTTTTACTTTGTTGGTTGTTTTTAACTTTTTTTGCAACATGCAAACCGCCAAGCGAGCCCTATCATCCAATATGATAGAGAACAACTTTTACACATCAGGTCGCTGGTGGACAGCAATAATCCACGACGACCTGCAAACAATGGAGAGTCTCTGTGTTTACCTGCTGGAGCTCTACCTGTGGAGCGCAGGAGGAAGAGACCACGAGGTTCCCGGGCCGGGGTCCTGGTCAGGCTGAGGAAACGTGAAAACAGGCCTCCTCTACCGAGTTTACTTCTGGCAAATGTCCAATCCCTGGATAATAAGCTGGACGAACTCCGTAGCAGGGTGGCATTTCAACGGGACATTAAGACCTGTAATGTTTTGGTTTTCACGGAGACTTGGCTCGACCACACGATACCGGACGCCGCCATTGCTCCACACGGATTCTCCATTCATCGCCAGGACCGGACAATAAACTCAGGGAAGAGCAAGGGAGGAGGTGTCTGCTTCATGATTAACAAGAACTGGTGCTCAGATGTGGAGATCATTTCTTCGGACTGTTCTCCCAGCCTAGAGCACATCATGATCGGATGCCGGCCTTTTTATCTGCCGAGGGAGTTCACATCTGTTGTTCTAACAGCAGTGTATGTTCCGCCGCACGCTGACAACAACACAGCGCTGGAGGAGCTGTATGGGATTATCGACAGGACAGAGGCTTCTCGGCCAGAGGCCGCATTTATTGTGGCCGGGGATTTTAACAGAGCCAACATGAAGAAAGTCCTGCCGAAATACTATCAGCACGTCAGCTGCCCCACGCGCGGTGGAAATACACTGGACCATGTTTACACTCCTTTCCGGCATGGATATAAAGCCCTCCCCCGCCCCCCCCTTCGGCAAGTCAGACCACATATCTCTTCTTCTGCTCCCCGTTTACCGGCAGAGACTGAAGAGGGACCGACCTGTGACAAGGACAGTGCAGCGTTGGTCCGAGCAGTCTGACTCTGCTCTCCGCCACTGCTTTGGCATCACGGAGTGGTGTGTGTTTGAGGAGGACGATATAAACACACACACTGACGCGGTCATTTGCTACATCGGCAAATGCATCGATGACGTCGTGCCGCGGATTACTGTACGGACATTCCCAAATGAGAAGCCCTGGATAAACGGCGAGGTCCGAGCTAAACTTAAAGCACGGGCCATCGCGCACAGCGGCGGTGATTTGGATGAGTACAGGAATTCCAGGTATGCACTCCGGAGAGCTATTAGCAGTGCGAAAAGACAATACAGGGACAAGGTGGAGTCGAACTACAAGGGCTCCAACGCCAGAAGCATGTGGTCTGGACTAAAAACAATAACAGACTACAAAAGGACAACGAGTGGTGCTGAGGAAGTGTCTGCATCTCTCCCAGATGAACTGAACACATTTTATGCACGCTTTGAGAAGCCCCCGGCTGTGGAGGCACAAAAGGCCCAGGATCCCTGCTCACTGGTTTTAACCAGTGCAGATGTGTGTAGATCTCTGAAAAGGATCAACGCACACAGGGCTCCTGGACCTGATGGCATCCCTGGCCGTGCTCTCAAGGTGTGTGCAGTTCAGCTGGCAGATGTGTTCACAGACATTTTCAATAGGTCACTGCTCCAGTCTGTAGTCCCCACATGTTTTAAAGAGTCCATCATTGTCCCTGTCCCCAAAAAGACAAAACCCATCTGCCTCAATGACTACCGCCCAGTTGCACTCACCTCCATCATCATGAAGTGCTTTGAGCAGTTAGTCAAACCTTTTATCACCTCCTCCCTCCCTGACTCACTGGACCCCCTGCAGTTTGCCTACAGAGCAAACAGGTCCACGGATGATGCCATCTCCCTCACCCTCCACACTGCCCTCTCCCACCTGGACCAGAGGAACACTTATGTGAGAATGCTGTTCATCGACTACAGTTCAGCATTCAACACCATTGTGCCCTCCAAGCTCATCATTAAGCTCAGGGACCTTGGGCTCAACAGCGCCCTCTGTGACTGGATCATGGGCTTCCTGACGGGCAGATCCCAGGCAGTGCGGATGGGGAACATCACATCCTCCACCTTGACCCTCAACACCGGAGCCCCTCAGGGTTGTGTGCTCAGCCCTCTCCTCTACTCCCTGTTCACGCACGACTGCGTGGCCACACACAGCTCCAACACCATCATCAAGTTTGCTGACGACACGACCGTCATCGGCCTGATCACAGACGGCGACGAGACGGCGTACAGAGAGGAGGTCAGAGCCCTGACATCTTGGTGCCAGGACAACAACCTCCATCTCAACGTCAGCAAAACAAAGGAGCTGATTGTGGACTACAGGAAGAGGCAGAGAGAGGCACACACACCCATCACCATCGACGGGACTCCTGTGGAGAGAGTCAGCAGCTTCAGGTTCCTCGGGGTAAACATCAGTGAGGACCTGACATGGACACATCACACCAGGGTCATATCCAAGACGGCTCGACAGCGGCTCTTCTTCCTCCGCAGGCTGCGGAAGTTCAACATGGACTCCAGGATACTCTGCAACTTCTACAGGTGCACCATCGAGAGTATCCTGACTGGCTGCATCACCGCCTGGTATGGCAGTTGCACCGCCCTCAACCGTAAGACTCTACAGAGGGTGGTGAAAACTGCTCAGCACATCACCAGGACGGAGCTGCCATCCATGGAGGACCTCTACACCCAGCGGTGTAGGAAGAAGGTCGGTAGGATATTAAAGGACCCCCATCACCCCAGCAACAATCTGTTCTGTCTGCTGCCGTCTGGCAGACGGTACCGCAGCATCCGGACCAAGACCACCAGACTCAGGGACAGTTTTATACCACAGGCTATAAGACTGCTGAACTCCAGAGCTCTGTGAATGTTTACTCACATCTTTTTATAGTACACACACACATATATATATATATATTTATATATATATTATACACATCTGCCATACACATCGGTTTATAGTACACATATCTATATATTATACATATCTGCCATATACATCTGTTTAAAAATAGTATGCATCTGTCCATACCTCCTCATTCAACAGTGTAAAGTATTTAAATACTTTCAATGTATTCCACATATGTATATATTTCACATCCTCAAATCTTTATTGTTGTTATTGTAAATATTCTTCTCTCTTTTTGCACTATTTTATTTACCTTATTTGCACCATGTATGTTGAGTTGTTGGAGGAGCATGCGACATAAGATTTTCATTGCCAACATATACATTGTATATGCTGTGAATATGACCAATAAAACCTTGAAACCCCTTCTCACACAGCTTCTGTGCAATGCACCTTCTCAGCAAGCAGGGGCGCCTGCAGATGCAGGGGGCGCCAATTTGCCAATTCCCCACACAGTGATATGATAGATAGAAAACTGCTTCGCGGCCCAGATTACTTTTTTTTTTAAGGGCTTGCTTGTGCCGCCCCCTCACGAAATGTGGGCGGCTGCCCGCTTCGCCCGTGCCCAAAACCGCTACCGGCTAAGTTTATTGGATTGCCTATAATTCTGTTACGCATGCATTTACCTTGATTCTGAAGAACTGCGACTGCTTCAAGTTTTGTCTCGCAAAGTGCACAGGCACCGTCTTTGAAACGACAGCTGAGGATTGTGGGTAGTGTAGTGTCTTTGGCTTTCTAAAACTCAGACAAAACTACTTGTTTCTCAGAAATGAAGGGGAGAAAGACAAAAGCATTATACTCTATTTAAACCAATCAATGTTGTTTAATTAACAAGGATAATCTGGTGTTTTTGAGTTAATTAGTCAATTGTAAAATCAATTGAAAGTAAGGAGAATATTTATTTCCGGGTGTATCATTCTCCCTTATCCAATGGGAATGGACACTCATATTGCCTTTAACTGCTGCCGACATGGACGACTGGAGCGTTCCCCTGAGCGTCAAATATCGCTGCCGATAGGAATACATTGCAATCAGTTGAAAGCTCTCTGCTGAGGATTGCTGCTCGCTCCCATCCCTTCATGGCATGATTCTCTCAGATATCCTGACCACTCAACACAGGTTTGTCCGTTCGTCCGTTTATGAAGCTGCAGGAGACTTGGTGCGTCACAACTGCACGCCTAAGGACCCTGACCAAGCGTCGCTCTTTGACGAACAGGGAGTGAGAATGTGTTGGAACGCACCATAACCATTACACTTAGTAGCCTATGTGTGTGACTGTGTATTGCTTATTATTTTTCATTAATTTGCCGACGTCAAACCTCTTCCCCCTGCAGTATAACTGGTTAAGGCTTGCAATTATTGAAAAAGTATTGGCAAAACTAAAATAAGAAACTTGAACGAACCCTGGCTCAGCACCCTGCGTCTTTATCTGGACACGTTGCATAAAGAGTATTTTATGCATATGTCACGATTTAAAAACTGCCCATGGTGCTCGGTTGGTTATGGATAAGATAAAAGCCATCTGTTCTGATAAAGAAGTTACAATAAAAGAGTCAGAAGCAGAGTTATAAAGTGTCAGACAGAGCATGTGACATTTCTGCTTCAGGACACAACTCAGCCTCCCAGGTCAAAACACTGGTGAGGGACCCCCTGCTGAAAGTCATCCTCATACAGTATCTGTGAGGAAGGAGATATTAAGAAAAGACAGGGACAGCAGAATAGGAGGAAGTTAGAGCAAAGAAAAAGAGGGTCCATCTTTACAAGGGTAAAGATTTGAACAAATGGGTTGACCAAATGATCTGTGAGTATAAAGTGATCTAGCCCACCCAGCCATAGCCGGCCCCCTCTAACTGTTCTGTTGGCAAGGGAAGATCTGCTCCAGCTTCCTGTCCACAGTTAAACTCTAACAGAATGTCTTGTCTGAGAACAGCACATCAGCAAGCTGCCATAACCTGGACCAACCACTGCTAACTCCTCGTTAATACAACCTGAAAGCTTGCTTCCGTACAAGTCGATGGTTCCCCTGCACTTTGGTCCATGGATGGGACAATCAGTCCTTGATCCTTGGTTCATCACTCTGATTAATGAAACAATTATTGTCAGCAAAATGTGCTAAAACCTTGGACAATAGGACCCTTGTGTTGAGCAGGTGGTGAGGGGGGACAAACTTTAGGATGGGCAGAAATGGACCTCACATTTTAGACCCAAACAGCAACATCCCTTTTCTCTGCCACCATGCCCTGACCTCCTACAGGCGGCAACCCTAAGCGCTCACCTGGATGATTTTAGGAAGGAAACAACTTTTATGTCAACTACAGAGAAAATCTGATGTCTGCATAGAACAACTTGAAAAAAAAAGTGTTTAAAAAAGAATTAAAAAACACATCATTTTCCTCTCGATATGTCGCTCCAGTTTTCTTTGTGCTGAAAAATACTAGATTCAAAACCAAGCTACTGCGTGGACTAAAGAGATGTTAAAGCACCTGACACAGATGCCCATCTTTTACCAATCATCCAGGAAATACTTGAATCTTTGGCTGGAGCAGTGGTATTCACTACCCCTATGTTGGATCTCAAAAAGCATGTACTGGCAAGTCCGAATCCATCAGGACATCCAAGCATTCTTACATCTCAAGGCATCATGGGGCTATCATTCAATTCATCCTCAAATAAACACCATCTGAAAGTCATCTGTCCTTTAGGCAGGTATCAGTTCAAGGTAATGCCGTTTGGACCAAAGAACGCCCCAGCTACATTTCATGGCCTGATGGAGCTACTACTTCAAGAAAACTTGCTTTGTGAATTTGGACGGCATCACCATCTACTCTGACACATCTGAACCACACATCTATGATACAAGCAGTGCCTGACAAGCTAGGAGATGTTAATCTTACAGTGATAAGAAAAAAAGAGCCAATACTGTTGGGGAATATTTTGCTTAGGTATCTAACCTTTAATCCAGTCCATCACTTTCTTCTTTCACTGTCTTTCCCATGGCATAGGTATACAGCCTTGGGGCATTGCAATCTCCTTTAAGGAGGGGCAGCTCTGGCTCTTTGTTGTTGCCGGTTCATGACCAAGCACAAGCTGACCTGAGTTGTTTGTTTGTGGACGTCTGGGAGACATTCTTTGACCATGGATGACATTTTTTTGCTCGATTTAGTGCCCTGTTTATTTAGTCTTGCGAATGTAGAATGTTGATTATGCACTCTGAACTAGTTAAAACCCCGTATTGTAGAAGAGATCTTCAGAAGTGGTCGTGCAACTGCTCTGTCAACCCGTGGCTGCAGCAAATCTTTTGTCAATTCTGCGGCCGTTAACTTCATAATAAACCTTCAGTGTTTGCCATCAAAGTTCCAGCTCTCCCGTGATCTCATTGTGTTTTGACACCATTGCTCCAGAAGTTGCTTCCAAACCTCACTGAAGTTTCTGGGCCATGTTGTCTCCTCAGCTGGTGTTAAGGTTAACCCTGTTGTGGAGAGTATCAAAGAAGTGCAACATTTTCTGAGGATTGCTGCTCACTCCCATCCCCTCATGGCATGATTCTTTTGAAGCCCGGGAAAACCATCTGGTCTTCCTCAAGTCCTTGGTCATCCTGACATCAACCTTACCTTCAAATTCCAACCTCAATCTAGTGATGACGGCCTGGGGGCTCTCTTGGTTCAACAGACAGGATTGGGTACAGAGCAGATCCTGGCCTTTGTGTACTGTCTTCCAAACTGTATTCAATGCCTAACCAGAGGTCAGAGAAGTACTCAGATCTTGTACTTGAGTAAAAGTAGAAGTACTCAGATCTTGTATTTGAGTAAAAGTAGAAGTACTCAGATCTTGTACTTGAGTAAACTGGAAGTACCAGAGTGTAGGAATACTCTGTCACAGTAAAAGTATTCAAAATGTTCCTCCAGTAAAAGTAGAAAGTACTCTCATCTAAATGTACTTAAAGTAGCGACAGTAAAAGTAGTCATTGTTTGATTGGTCCATTTCAGAATAATATCTCTGATATGTTTTATAATGATTGATCATTAAAGTGTTCTCAGAGCTGGTAAAGGTGCAGCTAGTTTGAATGGCTTTGTATACTGAGAATAATCAATATAATGTGACGGAACATTAAATGATATAATTCACTGTTTCTCGACGGACCAGATTGTTGTACTTTCGGTCGTACCGGATGTTATTGTTTTAAGCCTCAGTTAGCATGTAGCTAATAGTATGACGTATATATGATTGGAGGGAGAATGATGTGTCGAGTTACATACTCAACACACCGCCTCTACTTCTCACTCATTGACGCTGCAATAAACCTCAGAAGAATTGCATAATAGAATATCATAAGGGGAAGCGTCATGACTACATCAACAGATGGCGACGGTGACGTCATAAAGGGCTAAGCAGAACGTGCACTGGACTCGCCTACGTCGACTTCAGCCTATAGAAGAGACGGGGGTATGCTCATGTGACGACAAGGTGCCAACAGGATCCGGCCCCCGCTGCCAACCAATGAGAGAAGACGAGACCGGAAAGAGCAGAGAGTAGAAATGTGTGATGTAAACAGAAGATCGAGGCCTTTCCTACACGCTGCTGTTAGACCGCTAACTGCTTCAACATGGACTGTGGATCATTGGCGTGGGGACCACAGCTGTGTTTCCTTTGTGGACTTACTCTGTCGCTATGTTAATAAATATTGTTATACTTTACAGAGAAGCTTCTTGGTTTATTTAAGACCAACTCTTGGTCCTTAAACAAAGAATATTCTCAACAGTATACTGCAGGGTAGCTGCTGAATTTACTCCAGGTGGAACTAAAGTCTGATTTAAGGGCTGATTATATTTCACATCATTAACCCAGATCTGTAAAGTAATAAAGTATTAAATTAATGTGGTGGAGTAAAAGTACACCATTTACCTCTGAATTGTTGTGCAGACAAGTACAAAGTAGCAAAACATTGAAATACTCAAGTAAAGTACAAGTATTTCAAAATGATTGTGTTCTTTATATTCTGTAAAGTTTCAGTATGACGATACATTTTTTATGGGTACTTGAGTGAGGAGTTCAACAAGCCTTGCCAAACTGAATATGAGCACACGCAGGAGCAAGCCATTTGTTGAAAAGGAAGCTTTCTTAGACTGAAGTCAAACACACACACACACACGCACCTGTTGCATTGTCACTTAGCCTGAATGTGTATTGATCGGAGGCAGGGTGGATGTGAAACGCACAAATAGAAAGCAAAGGATTGATTTTGTGCCTCTTGCTTGACAAAGCAGCATACATTAAAGACAGCTCAGACCAGAGGAAGGAGGACGATCTTAATATGAGGAAGATAGTATCAGCCTCGGAGAAAAAGAGAAAGCTGGCCTCTCTGAACATGTCTGAACATTGACAGGGTATGCACGATACAGAGCCAGGATCTGTAATACTGAGGTCATGAGACCTGTGTGTGACCTAATTTTTAGACTTACATATTCAACTTTTTATTAAGGTAACATTTGCGTGTGTGTGTGTG